>NC_085141.1:302542761-302884964 GCF_024139115.2 Armigeres subalbatus
GCAAACAATTCTTCCGGCCAAACAACCTACTTGACCGAATGTCCCTTTCGGCTGTTCGTCACTTTCGGCCAAATGGCATTTTCGGCCAAACCATTTTTTGACAAGCTTTCAATTCAGCCAAATAAAATTCGGCCAGATGACTTTCGGCTTAATGTGTTATTTGGCCAAGTGGCATTCGAACAAATGGGTTTCCCCATAATGGCTTTCGGTCTAACGACGGTAAGGGCCATTTTGTTGGAGGCCACAAGGCCAAAAAGTGTTCCAAATATATCATTTGGCCGAAAACCATCTGACTAAAAATTTCGTGTCAGCCGAACTAGTCATTTGGACGAAAAAATCGTTTGCCCAAATAGGTCATTTGCTGTTTACCGAAATGATGCTGTGACCGATAAGGTCGCAATGGTTGATTGGAAAAAAGCCGTTTTACCGAAAATGTCATTTGGACGGGTCGACATTTTCGATCTTATTTCCCTTTCATTACATTTTCGGTCGTCGGACCCGTTAGGCCAAATGACATTTTCAGCCAAATGGTCTTATTCGTTAAACGACTCTTTCATGCAAACGATATTTTTGGCCAGATGACTTATTCGGGCAAATGGCCTGTTAGGGCAAACGCTATTTCCGAATGAAATTTTTAGTCAAACCATTTCATTCATTTATTTCGGTTCGGCCAAATGAATTTCGAGTAGACAACTTTCGACTTGGCGTGTTATCTGGTCAAATTACTTTCCGTCAAACAATTTTCAGCCAGTCGACCCTTTCCCTTTTTAATAATTTCACATGGAATTGCCGAAAAGCTTATAACGCACAATAAAAAGAAATACCCGTCAAAATCTGAAGAAATACCTTCAAAATTTTAAAAAATCCATGCTAATACAAAAAAGTTTGGCGTGAAAATTAAAAAAAAACAATTGTGGAAATTCTGAAGAATGTTAGTGGAACTTGATAATTAAAATAGAAAATCGCGTTAGAACGACTTTGTAGCCGTGCGGTTAGCGACGACAATCGTCCAGCCACATGTTATATGAAGGGTGGGTTCCATTCCGGCTATGGTAAGGAGAACACTTTTCGTGATCTAAAAACTCTCCACTCTCCCACTGGGTGTTAATGTATCCTATTTATTGTCCCATGCTAGTTATTAAGTGTTCAGTCTGTACGACCCTTGATCGAAGACGGTGTTCCTGTCTTGAAGAAAAAAAATCTGAACCATTTTCCGTGGAAACCCAAAGTTTTTTTTTAAATCCAAACTTCGAACATTCTCCCCCAGAAACTGTGGGAAATTTCTCGTGATAATTCCAGAGAGATTGTCGTGAAATCTTTTAAGAGTTTTCCTTGAGTATTTTGAGGAATTTTCTGTGTAAATTTCGAGCAATAGGGTAAATCACTATTTCGGCCTATGGCCCCATTCCCGGCTCAGTGCACAGAAAACTAATGATTTATACTGTTTGAAAGCCGTAGGTTCATGATAGATAATTAAAAAAAAAATCTCTCATTTAACTCACACAATACTCAATATTTTCAACCATTTATTTTACTCCTAATTGATCTAATCATAGAAAATAGAAATCTATATAATAAAAATGAAATGGTCTGTGTTCGTATCCGCATAACTCGAAAACGGCTGGATGGATTTTCTTCATTTCTTCAGCAGATATGTTCGATATCGTTTCCGACGGGTTTATATGATATTTTCTCATGCGAAAATTACGAGTTACATTGAGTAAATCGTAAAAAAGTAAAATTAAGATTCGTATGGAAATTTCGTACGAGCATATTCGCCTACTATGCAGGACAACGTCTGCCGGGTCGACTAGTATAATATAAAAATATAAAATAAATTCCAAACTTCCGCTCTTCCTTGCAACACCACTGAGCCGGAGAAATTATTTCCACTTTTACAAAACGGTATCATCAAATAAACACCTACCTGGAAATCGTCACAGTGCTCGATACAATCATTGCTTGAAGCTGTTAATCACCACACAATAACTCACGCACTTTAATTTTTCTATTTGTTCGTATTACTAGAACTTGTATAGTCTTATCAGAATACATTTAAAAATGTATCCTCAAACCGAACAAAAAATCACCTCGGCCCAAGAACTTCTAGCCGCACCGTGCTGCCAAAAGGGCAGGAGCCTTTTTTAATAAGAAAATAATCCTTCATCGTTAAGAGGAAAACTGTCTAGTACATTAATGCTATCATGTTATTTATAATTCTCTCGATTTCAAAAAGTGAAAAAAATATTGTTTTCAAATGTTTGGAAGGAATTTGGATGAGTGAATATATCTCGCTTAACTTTTCAAAAAGGACCTAAGTAGCTTTTTTTCATGAATTAATTTGAGTACTGAAATCAAATGCTTTCATGTTGGTCTGTTGATTGCAATACTCAAATTAATTCATAAAAAAGTGTTACGTAGGTCCTTTTTAAAGGTAAGCGAGATATCTTCTCAACCAAATAGAAATTATTATGAATAATACCATCTGACATAACGTTGTCGTGAAACGCGCATAATTTTGTTTACGTCGCATTTTCTTTCGCTCCGAGAGAGAATGAGAGATTTGGATGTTGAGAGATTGAGTGAAAATCGCTTATGCCGGGAATTGAATTGAAGTATGCCGGAAAATCAATCGCTGTTACTGAAATACGTGCCACACTTTAAATCAAATAAAAGCTTTTTCAAACGATGTTTTGCAAGAATAGCTATTTTTTAAGCATGAGTGAGCTCCATTGCAGTATTACACGGCCCACACAATTCAAGAAAAGTTGCTTCCTGTCATAAAAATCACTTAAATAATGCAGTCTTACGCATATGTTAGGCCGGGAATGAGGTAAGAAACCCTATGTTCATAATTTAATCTGGAGTAAAACGATCTATCACGGAGGGCTCGCGTCAAAACAAAATTGATTTCAAGAATACTTTAAAAATCAACTGATAATATTTTTTCACATTGCAGTAGCAGAATAGGGTGCTCTTTGACGCTAGTAACGTAAATATTACGTCGATTTTAAAATAATTTTGTTGATGTTTCAATATTTTTTGAAGGTTAGTCCTATTTTTGCGGTATTCCCTGTATTTCTTAATGGAGAGCGATGCCACAACAATCCTAGGTTCTAGGTCCTAGCACTACCACAAAAATACTCCAAAAGACTTATTTTTTAAAGGAGAATTTTTGATTTTTCATCATTTTGAATGGAGTTTTAATACTACCGCAATATTAGGACTTATCACAACAATAGGACGTTTTACCCCAAGGGGCAACCATCCATATTCCTCAAACAACGAAACGGTTGCTAGTTCGGTTGTTATGGAGTGTGTCTGTTAGTTTTTGAAACACAGTGCTCCACATACCTGGAAGCACCCGATCGCTACCTCCTACAGATTCTAGAAAACTTTCAAACCGCATTTTATATTTCTAATGCCATCAAACCAAAACGGAAGCCCAAAGGATTACTCAAAATATATAAGTAACAGAAATGGTTGACCAGCGACTTTTTCATAATTTCTAGCAAACAGAAATGTGTTGCCAAAAACGGGGTGTACTGTATTAACTGGTTGGCGCTGTGTTTCAAGCTTTCCCAACCTGGGCTCTATGATCAATTTACCATAGATACGATGTAGTTTTTCGTTAGCTTTTGTTAGTATTTCTGGATATTGTACCGTGCATAAAAAAATCTACTCATCCGCTTATTTTTTGTCGCAACCAAAAATAAACACCAGACAATCGCCTAAGAAAAAAACGTACCTCCAGCAAAAAAGCTACTTTGATAATTTTGAAAATTTGACCGCCACGTGGTGGTTTGTAGCGGTGAATGCTTTGATAGCACGTGCTATTTGTACTGCGGATAAATTTTCCAGATCTGTGGATACCTTGAAAAATGATCACGAAAGTTGTCAATTAGTTGCAAGGCACAATACTGTCGAATGTTTAGAGTTAGATGCCCCTTGTTTTACCCTAATGTTATTGCTTTTGCTTGAAAAATAAATTCTCAAAAAAGTTGTCAAAATTTAATAAAACCTCATTACGGCAAAATGAACTAAGCAAAAGAAGAAATGATACTGTAACGTATCACTGATTTTAAAAATTCCTGGCCCACGCATTCTGATCGTCCCTATAAAAGTACACCTAAAAAAAATGGTACTTATTATTAACATTTCTAATACTTTTTGCCAAAGCAGGCTCTTAATGATATGTAAAGAAATAACTTATATATTGCTTCAGGCACATATATTCCAAAACTTATACATTTCATTCACTTATGTGTGTAGCTTGCTGCTGCGCCAGGAAATCACCCATTGCGCATTATTGCACTCGGCGAAGGTATCGCCTTACTCGGATCACTATTGGACTCTGACTGAGGGAGAACGATGCTTGGCTGCCTGCTCGTCACCAACACCAAGACGGCATAAACAGCATATAATATAGAGTGGTATACAACAGGGCTGTCTCGCCCGACACATCCCTTTTTCTCTCCGGCTTTTTTTATTAGTCTCTTGAAATTATAACTTGTTCATGGTTTTCTCTTTTATTGAAAATGTATTATTGAGCTTATATTTAATTAAACACTCGGTCAAAATACCACTACAAAGATTTATTTGCCGAAGGCACCATTCAAAGGCTAAGGAAATCGAAAACCATTTTCTACGGAATATTGTCTTATATTCAGGCAACGAACAGATATTTCCGATAAGAAAATTATTTTGAGCTTTTTAGTGGAATGTCTTCACTTGTCATAAGACGAGTTAATACAATCCCATTGAATTCCACCACTTAATTGTATCTTGACAGATACGTATTTCGACCTCAACAGTAAGGCCGTCTTCAGTGTTTCGTGAAGACGGCCTTACTGTTGAGGTCGAAATACGTATCTGTCAAGATACAATTAAGTGGTGGAATTCAATGGGATTGTATTAACTAGTCTTATGACAAGTGAGATATTTCCGGTTTGAATAGATGAAGTTTCCTTCCTTCCTGGTCTTCCTGGTCTTCAACCCATAGAGGGCCATCGCACTTTGTAGGTGGTTGTAAGTACGATTTTCCACTACAATTTTGGCGCGTCAATCTCCAGCTATCCACGACCTCCTACCAAATATTCCACTCTTTCATCTGTTACTTTCCCATCTAGGGCTAATGCGTATGGCAAATATATATGCCCTTTATTCGGTTCATGTCATTTACCATGCCCGTCTCAATCCCTACAGATGCATCTCCGAATTTCGTCGCTGCTTCATTCATTTCATTTATTCAGTTTACATCTAAACAGACAACACTGAATCAACAATTTGACATTACAATACATGGTTTGATACCTGCACCTGGTCTGCCCACCTCGCCCGCTGTGCTCTACGCCGTCTCATTCCTGCCGGATCGGAAGCGAACACCATCTTTGCAGGGTTGCTGTCCGGCATTCTTGCAACATGTCCTGCCATCGTACCCTTCCGGCTTTGGTTACCTTCTGAATACTGGGCGAGCTCGTGGTTCATTCTTCGCCGCCACACAACGTCTTCTTACACACCGTCAAAGATGGTCCCAAGCACCCGTCTCTCGAATAATCCGAGTGCTTGTAAGTCCTCCTCGAGCATTGTCCATGTTTCATGTCCGTAGAGGACTACCGGTCTTATCAGTGTCTTGTACATGTCACATGGTGGTGCGGTGGTAAATATATTTTGACCACAGTTTCTTCTGGAGCCCGTATTAGGCCCGACTTCCACAGATGATACGCCTTAGTATTTCATGACTAACATTGTTATCAGCCGTTAGCAAGGATCCAAGGTAGACGAATACCTAGACCACCTGGAAGGTATCCCCGTTTATCGTAACACTGCTTCCCAGGCGGGTCCTGTCGCACTCGGTTCCGCCCACAAGCATGTACTTTGTCTACGATGCATTCACCACCAGTCCAACTTTTGTTGCTTCACGTTTCAGGTAGGTGTACAGTTCTACCATCTTTGCAAATGTTCGGCCGACAATGTCCATGTCACCCGCGAAACAAATAAATTGACTGGATCTGTCGTCGCTGGTATTGATTCCATAGATCTGCAGTCAAACAAAGTACGCGAACACAATAACCGCCCTAGTTTCAGCTCCGAACTTTCTCTGAAACGAACTTTCTCTCGGAGTTAGATCTGTCAAACTAAATGATGCGTTTTTTAGTACAATTTAATGAGAATCTAACGCACTTCGTCCGAAGTTGGGTTTCTAGCCTATATCTTGCATGCTATGATGGCATAAACACCAGCTATCTCGCATCGACAAAACACGCTAGCAGTGCACCACTATCTTGTGCATCTTCGCATTTGTTCAAAAGCCTTCATTCCTTACACAAGCAAAATTATCGGCCACATATAGCAGATAAGCGAATTCTGCATTTATTATCCGCTCTTTTTTTTCGTTATTCAATCACACGCACATTCTCTAAAAGTAGTGATCGACATCACTGTATGTGCCATATTCCGAGTACTGAGCAAATTTGACACGATATTTTAGGGAACATCAGAGCTAGCGAAATATCAAATTCTTTTTTATATGAAACTGTATCTGAATGATAAATACATCTCAAGACAAGACTGATAACCATGGATGCAAACTCATGGTGCAGCTACATTGTCTTCTTTTATATTTTCCTATCATGTACATCGTTTTCCAGGTGGTCATGACTGTAGCAGGTTTCCTCTATCTTGTCGTTCCGTGTCAAAGCACCAATTCCGACATTGCTAAACGGTCCTTATACAAATCATACTAATAGAGTTATTCCATACCAAAACGTAACTCTCTAAATGTTCCCGAAAGGATCGAAAGCGTTCGTGTAATTTGAAATACTCGTTTTTCCTCTTTCCAACGTCGCCTTAACTAATCGTGTTAGTTTATCCGAAAGTTCACATTTGTGCATTAAATGCCATGGCAAACGAACATAACAAAACGATACAGATTTATTTTTAGTATTCTGTTCTGTAGTGTGCTCATAACATGTAAGGGAAGGTAACCATATGATAATTACTTCTGCCTAATACGCAGCTGGTCGTGGGATCAATCCCAAGATCAATTCTCCTTCTTTTTTCTCTCCATATATTTCTCATGTTTTAGCAATCGCTAAGATTAGAAATACACTGAATACCGGTTCCATCTTCTATTCTTTATCTACAACTTGACTAATTCTAGCCGTAACTGTTAGAAATCGAAAAGAGCGAAAGAAAGTTCGTTTTGTTAATCAAGATGAGCCTCTTCCATAGAACCTATCCCCTAGATTCCAATAATATTCTCGTGGCGAGTGCAGAAGTCAAGACTAAATTTTCAAAACGTCGTATGTAACATATTGGTTGAAGCGAGAAATTCCTACTTGAAATTCTAATTGGTATTTTTAATTCCTATTTAATAACCAAATCATGATATTTCTTGAAAATCTGATAATAAGTTGGATGAGACAAAACACCTATAGCTATGCTATTAAAGATTTCAGAAAGTGTAACGCCAAAACGAATTTTGATGCAAAATAAATTATTCGACTACCGAACGCTACGAATAGAAATAAGACCTTCTCTTAAGTCAGTACTAACGCTTTCATGTTACTTTCGTCGCATGAAATACGTCATTTTTCAATGCACCATGATACATTCGTCGAAAGCGTTACGTCGTGTTACTTCAAATAATGTTGCTTTAGTCAAGTCGGTTAAGACATTTAGACAGATGTTATGTTACTTGAGTCATCGTTGTTAAGTCGTTGCGTCATCTGGCATAGCGAATAGGACATACAGTGAACACAGCAAGTTTCTTCAAATAAAGTATGTCTTTATTTTATATAAATATAATATTATTATGTTAAGCTATAGTACATATGTGTGTTTCCGGCAAGGTCAAGGTAGGTTGAATCTTATTTAAAACGAAACTAGTTTTGATGAAAAACTCGATCATAATTACAGCTGTAGCTGATAACATGTCCATCAAACCGATTGTTTTCAAGGACGTTCCTGCCGCGAATGGAGCAACACAACACATTTACAACGTACTGGACAAAGAGATGGATAGACGCATTGAGAAGCTACTATTTATTACATTACGAGCAACCAGTTATTTCACATATTTTACACAGTGTGTCTCAGTAAATTGTGAGACCTATGCTCCATTAAGGTTGTGAGGTCTCCAAAGTGGTGCTTCGCGAACTTCTCACCCACCACCCCATACTTTGGAAACTATGTAATGGATTACATATTGTGCTCATCGTTTCATTAGAGTTCTTCTTGAAAGCAGAAATGGAAAGTGTATTGTAATTTATTTACTATACGTCTATACGTAGACCTGTTAGTTACCTTTACACCAGGTCAAGGAAAAACTTTTGATTGTTTTATACATTTTTAGCTTTTATCGCATGTAACATGTTAAAGTAATAAAAGTCATGCTACTATAATTATTCATATCTATTCCATAAAAAAAAAGTTATTTGTGTTTATTGTACGAGTTTTGTGACGTATGGGAAATTAATTTAGACTATTCGAGAATTTTCAGATAACTACTCAGAAGGTTTTCTATCACTTGTCATAAGACGAGTTTGTACAATCCCATTTAATTCCACCACTTAACTGTACCTTGACAGATACGTATTTCGACCTCAACAGTAAGGTCATCTTCAGTGTCTCGTACTTGACTCGACTACGAGACACTGAAGTCGAAAACGTATCTGTCAAGGTACAATTAAGTGGTGGAATTAAATGGGATTGTACAAACTCGTCTTATGACAAGTGAAGACATTCCACTAAAAAGCTCAAAATAATTTTCCTAACAGGTTTTCTTTGTTCAGTACATAGGGGGAATGACGGCTTTGGCAGGTTTTGTTCTATTATTGGCAGGGGGGTTTTTTATGACTAACTAGGCTCAAATTTGGCCTAATCATTCTTTGTATATCATTGAATATTGTGGCCAAATTTCAGAAAATTTGGTCGACAAATACCCCCTGCCAATAATAGAACAAAACCTGCCAAAGCCGTCTTTCCCCCTACTTTATTTGTTTGGCACAGTTTTTAATGTTAACTTTTCGCTCAATACAGATTCCTTATTTACTAGAATTGGTCCTCGAATACTCCTTATAAAACCACAGTAGCAGTGTTTAATTTTCTAATCCTAGATTTTCTTCATTCTTTTATTTGATAACTAAGCAAACAAGCGAGTTGCGCTGTCCAGAAAGATATTGCGCATAAGCCCCAAAATTTTATTCCCACCTTTGGGTTTCCGCGCCGAGCACTCAGCGCCAGACTCGGCGACAAGGAGATAGTGGTCAAGTTGGTACTCCTGATTTTTTGACAACTGATGTCGATTGGTTGTGTGCGTGCACCGGTGTCAAAAAATAGAGCTTTTAGCTGAAAATTTAGTTGTCAGATGCACATTTTGACAGCAATGTAGATGTATGAGTGAATGAAATGTGCAAATGCTCTATCGCGGAAGCAGTCGCTGAAGACAAGTGTCAATGGTTTCAGTGACGAAACGAAAAGTTTCAATGCAAAAAGCAATACATATGTTCTAACAATCCAATTGTTTTGGACACTACTAGAACATTAAATTAAATTAAATTAGAACCTTAAATTATTTAAGGTTTATTGGGGGAAAAGGAAAAGGAAATTCGATAGTTCTTGTTTAAATTAGTGTAAAATCAGATAAATTTATCTAAATGTAATCAATCATTATGGGCTATCAAAAACAGTCAATTTTGTACCAACTGTGTGTTAATTTATACCATTTTGGTCGCTTGAAACTTATGAATTTAGATTTGAAAATAAGGAGTTGTTTCTCCACTAACCTCAGTGGAATGGGGTAAGTGGAAAACCCAAGTTACTTAGACCTTTAAATGTGAGTAGTGGTGACATATAATAACAATCAAAACTGTAATTTATCTGAGAATCACTGCTCAATAATTTCTTTAAATTAACGGAAGGTACGAACACTGAGTGCACTGTACACTGTACACTGGGGAAGTGGAAAAAGGGGGTAAGTGTAAAATTCGTCCCGAAAAATTGTAAAGAATGTACAACTTTACATTTTTTACCACACCATAACATTGTAATATAATATACTTCAATGTTTATGTAACGCCTGATTAATCCTCCTATTGGTATTGATGCCTTTCTCGTGTTCGCTATCCCCCAATTCCGGTTGTCAACTGGATTGAGAATATCTCGTTTTATTGTCTCAGTCGATTCTTTGGCTTATTAAGGTCAACTTTCCCCAAGAATCCATCTTTCCACGCTCAGTAATGGCGACTAGCAAATATTGTAGAACAATCGTTCATTGTACTTTCTGACATTGGGGTTAGCTTATTGATAAATAGAACTTTTTTTCTCTGTTGCCATCATTTAGGAACTGCGGGAATACGAATTTTTATAGAAGAAAATTAGCATACGGCATTTGTTAGTTAGAGTGAAAAAGTTTTCCAATCAGCGAACGATCTATCTACCTATGATGGTCGTACCACAGACAAACAGACATAACACATTGAACATTCACTCATATCAAATGTATCGACCTACACACACTAACGGCATCTGTTGTTTTCACTTAGTTGGGCAAATCACGAACCAGATGGCGTTAGTGAGTAAACGTTAAACTCGAGCAAATCCGATGTGCGCGCTACGAATGATCGATTGGTCAACTATAGTGATTATTTGACCAGTAAATTAGTGAACGATGGGATTTTCACAAGTGTTATGTCTGTTTGTCTGTCGCTTGTTCTTGGGCCACCAATCGCTAATCTCCGTGCACACCGGACCGCACGCGCTTCTTGCTCGATTGGCCACAGCGAAACAATTTATAAAATTAGGTGAAGTTAAATTTTTTTCGAGTCAAAAATGCTGATGCGATTTGATTGTGTCATTGTGTTATCGATGATGTACTCTTCTGCGGATCCGAGACATATTCCTCGTATCGTAACACGCATGATTTGTAGGATCTGACCCTAAGAATGATACTTAATACCTTCTCAGCAAGCATATTACAATACATATAACAATTCTTTCTTGTTGCATCTTATCTAACATTTAGAATAGAATGTGAGTTTCAAAACAAACGATAATCCCGATAAATGTGACTTAACTAGGATTCTGTCACATTCTGTTTTTGACTGGTTCAAATACACTACGGGGCAATAATGGCACCCTTCAACGCATAGTGAATCATAATTGTATTGTAGGTTGTGCAAAAGAGTTTTAGTATTTGTGTATTATTTAATTGTTTCAAAATGGGGTGCTCGTCATGCCCTATTTAAAATTATTTATTCAAATCTGTTAAGCATGGTCAAACATTTCATTGCGCATATTTTAAATGGACCTCAAATATTCTTTGAAGATATTTATGTGTAGTTGCTCAAGATTTTCATTAAAAAAACTTTTCAAAAACTTTATTTTTAATGATGATGTTTTATAAGAAAATCCAAGTTTTCACCAACTTTTGCTAATTCTTCTGTATTTCAGATTCATTATTTTTATAATATTTTTTCAATTTCAAGTCTTTCTTTGAACTATAGCTTAATAGTGTGCGGGGTTATTTAGAGAGAAAAAAGGCATAATAGCAATAAAATTGAGGGGTACTCTTCTAGCCCCGGGTGGCGTTTTTGCCTTGTCCTCCCCTATCCAGGTTCCTCAATTGCTTTCCGGCGATTGCGCTGGGTGTTCGAGTTGAATTCGGATTCTCCAAATTGTAACCTAGTCGACTCGGTTACAGTAGTTTTGAGTGGCCAATGTTGGCGATCACTGGATGCATCATTACGTTGGGCAAAGCGGTTCAGGCACTGTATTAATAAATGAATCGTGCAGCCCATTTGGTTCATTATGTAAAAGGAATCTAGTTATGTAACCTGTAAAAACAAATAAAATGTTATTGTAAACATGCAATTGTCATGACTCATAATGCTTAGACTCACCGCTTCCTTTAGCAAAAGAATGCTACTCGAATGTATTCGCGGATATATAGAGAAAGCGGTTCGTAGATTGCGATGGGCAATCGATAAAAGTTCTTCTCAATGATAAGATGATGTGGTGTAGCAGGTGCAGCTCAAGCTCGATGGTGCGAACCGGAAGCATCGTTGTACAGTGCGTGAAATGTTGGTTGGGTGAAATGTTGTTTGCTCGCAAACGATCCGGATGCAGATACTACGATAATGCCAATAAAATAAATGAATCACTATATATTACTATGGATTATTAAACTTACCTTGTTTTACGAATTGATTTTCCATGTAGCTAGAAGCTGGGATTGACCGTTGTTTATAGTACACCTGACTACTTGAACGGTGAACTGCCCAAAATAAACATTTTTCTAACTATACTGATTTACAGTTAGTTTGACTTAAGAAAAAATCATCAAGTTGCGTCAAATTTTGCGACTTACGACGTTATGTTTACTTTTGACGAAACCGTAAAGCGTTATGTGTGTTACTTCAGTCCTTTCACTGACAAACGACTAATGTAACGAATGTTAATTTTTTAGCAGTTTGCTAATTCAGTCATTTTTATTTTTTAAAGTCTAGAGCAGTTTTAATAAGTGTAATAATTTTTTTCGAGTGGTACGTATTAAGGACCACAAAAGGCATCATTCTGTGGAAAAATCTCATTTTTGCTTAAAATGTTATTTTGATAAGAAAATTATTTTGAGCTTTTTAGTGGAATGTTTTCACCTGTCATAAGACGAGTTTAAACAATCCCATTGAATTCCACCACTTAATTGTATCCTGACAGATACGTATTTCGACCTCAACAGTAAGGCCGTCTTCAGTGTCTTGTACTCGAGTCGAGTCAAGTACAAGACACTGAAGACGGCCTTACTGTTGAGGTCGAAATACGTATCTGTCAGGATACAATTAAGTGGTGGAATTCAATGGGATTGTTTAAACTCGTCTTATGACAGGTTAAAATGTTACTTACGACGTTTTGAAAATTTGGTCTTGAAGTGTTCTTGGTTTACAATGTGTCGAGTGACTGCATCTTTTATCAATTCCTTTGCATCTACGGTAGTCCGAAAGGACGTGGCCAGCACTGTTTGTTAACCCCCCTAGAGCTGTCGAACTGAGCACATTGAGGTGCTCAGTGCAAATCCCATGCCCTAGCCATTGGCTCTCTATGTAATTGCGATTGTTCTGGTAAAACACGGAGTAGCAACTACGACATGTAAGGTTATCATGCTCAGGCTCTACTCTGTTAATGCAGTGTTCTTCTCATAAGACAAGAACCTCGACTAATTCTATTCGCTTTTGAAGCGGAACATCGGGATTTCGCATGAATTAAAACTCAAGCATAATCCATTTCTTCAAATTTGCAAGCAAGTTTTCCAAAACATTAGGACTCCAATATTGAGATCTGGGCAGGGATCTGGGTATTATTTAATCACCATGGTTGGAGATGCATTCAATATTATTCCTGACATTCGATATTAGCTGCACCAAGTTGGGGTCTCCAGTTAGCCTTGTGAGCAAAAAACGTAGTATTGCCACTGCTTATAGAATACAAAGTTGAAATGTAGAGCCATAGATGGGATATCACAATTGCTAATCATTACTTTATTTTGCAATTTGAAATCAAGGCTCTTCAAAAGCGTCATTGCGGCATCCACAACTTCAATATTACTTTCTTACAACGTACCTTTGTAGTTTTTTTTAATTCGCATTTTTTTATTCGGTGGTTCAGTAGAACCATGCTACAATAAGCTGAATTTGGCAGATTATTATGCATTATGTTGTAGTGTGTGTTTTGTTTTATCATGATCAAATTACTTGCCTTGTCAAAACCTCGGTTAAAACATAGGATGATACGCCCCATTGTTGTTTCCTCAGAAACTTGCTTTGTGTTTTCTAGTGCTTTATGTTTTGACACCATCTAGTGCTTAACACCATTGTGTTTTTCGTTATCAAACCATTTCAACTATGAACGGACCTTTCAAATCACCCACGACATGCTTTGAACTGTGTTCCAACTCGCAAACCTTTAGCTATTCAATTTATCTGACTGTCATCATAACTCGCATATCATTCCAACTTTACTTGGCGGTCTTCCCAACACGCCAGTACGGTTCTCAAAACACGTAAAAAATCTCAACTTTTCTTGGCGGTCCACCTAACACGACATTTCAGTTCTTTCACACGCAAATCATTCAAGCTTCACTTAGCAAGCTTACCAATACGTCATTATGGTTCTTAAAACACGCTAATCATCAACCGTCTAAGACGAGTTAAGTAACTCCATTCAATTCCACCAATTATTTCGATATCTTTGCAGATACGTATTTCGACCACAACTGTGTGGTCGTCTTCAGTATCTCGTACTTGACTCGACGACGCTAATCATTTTTACTTTGCTTGGCGGTCTTCAAAACACGCAAGTCATTTAAACTTGTCTGTTCACTAAACACGCCATTGCGATACTAAAACACGCAAATTCTTTCATCTTTACTTGGCGGTTCTCCAAACATGCCACAGCAATTCTTAAAATACGCAAATGATTTCATCTCTACTCTACTACTACTCTACTACTCTACTACACTCTACAACAGTGGATTAAAATGTACTGTCTTGAACTGTAAATCTGTTGATGATCACGTGTTGCATGTGTGACGGTCATGTAACACAAATTATTGTAGCATGACAGAAAAAAAAGTCATGAGCTACCGTGACATTTTTCTATGCGACATAATATGTGTCACAAATGAAACTAATGGAATATAATTTTGAAGGTGATGAATGCATCACCAATGGAGCTAAATATTTGAAAATAATATGTACAGTTAATATAGCTGAGTTCACTTTTTTGCTTTCTTTACGCGGATTTTAGGATTTATAAGTTTAATTTCCTACTTTCCGGGTATTGGCCACCCGAAATGAACAATAATTACAATATTATGAAAACTCGATTTGCATATACACAGCAAGTGAAAGATTTAAGAAAGATGAACGGTTTACGCAAAATTTATACAAAATGTTTTTTTCTCTCACGCGAGTAAAAACCACTAGAAATCGATTACGTTGAGCCGTTTCTTACGTTTATTTTAAAATTCACGTTCACGGATTATCGATATTGATTTATTAGCTTTTTTCGGCGTGCATCTTTTTCAAAATCAATTAGGACCATTTGAAAAAAAATCCAAGAAATATGACCATAACATGTGTCCTTGAAAGTATTTATGCTGATATTTTTTCAAGAAGTATGTTGTTTGTGCTGACGACGTTCGTTCTCACATTAAGAATTCTAAGCTAACATCTAGCGTTGACTACGACTTCAGTATGTGCCTACCATATTATCAATAAACGGATCACTATCCTGAACTGCAATTAGGTTTCGAATTATGCTTCCATCAATCATTCCGTTCAAGGATGTTATCGATCATTTAGTAATCTGCGTTCGATCATTTAGTAGTTTGTCAAAAACTCATTCCAGAGGCTAAATTTCAAATTGTGTTGTATGGTGGACTTCTAGTGCGAAGGTTTTTTTTACAACTTTGCCTAATAGGTTGATGTTTGAATCTAACTTATAACGGAGTTATAGCGCTAGTAGCAGTAACTTATACTAAATTATAATAAAATTTCAATAATTTTAGTATTAGTGAAATTATTAGTGAAATTCACACAACAAACTGTTAGTTAGAGTTGTAGATAAACCTTTGCAATAGAAGTCCACCATACAACACAATTTGAAATTTAGCCTCTGGAATAAGTTATTGACAAACTACTAAATGATCAAACGCAGATTACTAAATGATCGATAACATCCTTGATTCCGTTACCACGATCTATAGTGCCGTGATCCGGCGGAAAATTGATAATTTTTTTAATTGTTTTGTACATATTTCCTCCGTAAGTGGCTTTTCTCATATATTTAAAACGAGTACTGCTACATGTATAACGTATTAGGCAATTGTTCTTGATTATTTGATAATTTTAAACTGGTTTAAAAAAAAATGGAGTTATTTGATTCTTCAATTTGGGGTAACTTTGATCATCAAACGTTTCAATCATTTATCTATGTATAAAGCAAACGTCGGTAAACGCCTTAAGGTAGGCAATTATAGTTGGAATGCATCGATTGTTTGGATAAAGGCATCATCACCGCTATTGGAATTAGGGGTAACTGGGGTAATATGCATCCCTGGGGCAAAACGACTTTTTGGCATATTCGGCGATGTTCCAGGAATGAAAATATTTAATGTTTACTACTGGATCGCTAGTTCGAGATCCGAACTACATGCGCTGTAGTAAATACTCTGGAAAAACTGCTGAAAATGTATTCAAAATGGCAAATGGGTCGTTTTGCCCCGAGGGTGCATATTACCTCAGTTTCCCCAACCTGGGTTTTCAACAATAAAAATCAAAATTTTGAAATAAAAAATGTGGTTCAACCAAGAAAATAAGATTTCTTATCACACAATTATACGTACGAGCCTATTTTATTTTTGTTATTATATTGATTTTTAGTGCTTTTTTTTGAAATATATCTAGAAATATCATTTTTTACTTAGATAATCAAAAACAGGTTAAGAATAAATCTGGCTCGAATAGTTGAAATAATAAATTATTTAAACGATTTTTACGTCTGTAAAAACGTTCTTTTTCCAGAGTAGCAATAGCTTTTAAATATATAAGAAGTGTTTCATCGTTTGACGATTTATTGTTTTGAGAAATCTTACTCGGGATATAAAATGACGATACACTCAGTACGAAAGTGAACTCTCCGGGGTTTGAACCCCCTCCCCTATGAAAAATTGTTTCATTATAAATTATTTTTTGTTGTTACCCCACCCGCCATAAGCCTTTACGTAATAAGTGTGCAGCCAAAGCAGCCAAACGAAATAAATTGTTTATTAATTTACTTTTTCTATAAGCATCATAGCTTTTATGACTGCTCAGAACATTCATTTTGCACTACCATCATAATAGATAGCGATACATTCACAGGCGGCACGAATATTGTCACATGATACGAACGACTCGCGGGTAATACATTCATTGCCATGAATGGCATGTGTCTACAACACTATAATTGTCACAAGAGAATGTTGTGCAACATGCTGTCCGGTACAAACAATGTGACATGATAATAGCCGCAAAAATGTACTGTACGAATCACTGCTCTACAAACCCGCAACAAAAAATCATTTTTACTAGGCGGTGCTCCAAACACGCCATTGCGGTCCTCAAAACTCGCAAATCATTCCATCTTTATTTGGCGGTCCTCTAAACACGTTATTGCGGTCCTCAAAACTCGCCAGTCATTTCAACTTTTCTTGGCGGTCCTCCAAACACGTCATTGCGGTCCTCAAAACTCGCAAAACAATTCATCTTTTCTTGGCGGTCCTCCAAACTCGCAATTGCGGTCCTCAAAACTCGCCAATCATTTCATCTTTTCTTAGTGGTCCTCCAAACACGCCATTGCGGTTCTCAAAACTCGCAAATCAATCAATTTTTACTTGGCGGTCCTCCAAGCACGCCATTGCGGTCCTCAAAACTCGCAAATCATTTTCTTGGCGATCTTCTAAACACGCCATTGCGGACTGTCAAAACTCGCCAGTCATTTCAACTTTTCTTGGCGGTCCTCCAAACACGACATTGCGGTCCTCAAAACTCGCAAAACATTTCATCTTTACTTGGCGGTCCTCCAAATTCGCCATTGCGGTCCTCAAAACACCCGAAACAATTCATCTTTTCTTGGCGGTCCTCCAAACTCGCCATTGCGGTCCTCAAAACTCGCCAATTATTTTATCTTTTCTTGGCGGTCCTCCAAACTCGCCATTGCGGTCCTCAAAACTCGCCAATCATTTTAACTTTTCTTGGCGGTCCTCCAAACACGCCATTGCGGTCTTCAAAACTCGCAAAACAATTCATCTTTTCTTGGCGGTCCTCCAAACTCGCCATTGCGGTCCTCAAAACTCGCAAAACAATTCATCTTTTCTTGGCAGTCCTCCATTGCGGTCCTCAAAACTCGCCAATCATTTCATCTTTTTTTGGCCAAACACGCCATTGCGGTACTCAAGACGCGCAAACAATTTCGAATCTTCTCCGTTTTACTTACTTACGCAACCGCATCTCTCCCAATTTGGAGCACCGGTCCCCACGTAAACACTGCAAAAACAAACATCCTTCTTGGTTCAGGAATTTACCTTTTCTTCTGAGATTGCGCAGTGGGTGATTTCCATGACGCAGTATTTTTATCAGGCTCATTAGTTTTCAACATTATTCAACTTGATACTAACAAAAAATGAGCAGTAAAACCTGCCACTGTCGCCAAATGTTTAGCCTGCTGCTGCGCCAGGAAATCACCCATTGCGTATTATTGCACTCGGCGAAGGTATCGCCTTACTCGGATCACTATTGGACTCTGACTGAGGGAGAACGATGCTTGGCTGCTTGCTCGTCACCAACACCAAGACGGCATAAACAGCATATAATATAGAGTGGTATACAACAGGGCTGTCTCGGCCGACACATTATGAATATTATTAACTTTTTGGTATGGGATCATTCATAAGGTGGCATAATGAAGTGTATTAGTATTTTCGAATAGGTTTTTGTCATAACGTATAAGGTTTTTTCGTTACGTGTACTCTGCACTAGACACTTATATTTTTGGAAAAATAATGCTATACTGCCGGTACTTTCATATCAGTCCCATATTGGTTTTTCGCATACTGAGATAATAGTTGATGAAGTCTCAAAACGCATTTTCCATGCAAAACTTTAAAAAAATCTAATAAATTCAAACATTTTGCGATCTGGTTGAAATTTTGCAGAGTCATTCCTCATTCAATGAGTTAATGCAAAACGATTCAAATCAATGGAAAAATAATTGAATTTTGAGCAATCCACTTATGTAAATTCTTAATGGGACTGGTATGCGGGTACATTCAATATGGGACAAGGTTGGTTTGGTATTTTTTCACATTTCTCCCGAACAAAGTCTCATTTTTTATCATGTTATGTGGAAGTATGATAAAATTAAATGCTATTCACGGTGTTAACTCAAAAGTGACGAAAACCGAAATGGGACTGATATGCGAGTAGCGGCAGTATAGTTTCAGATTAAAAATCCTTAACAATTATTTGGCCGGATTATGTAAACTAGGCAATTCAGTAGACTTGTACGAGAATTGTTCATATAAAATCCTCCTCTCAATTCACTAGAATTCAATTCAACTTATAGAAAGACAATTTAATTCAAGAGGGAATGTATTGATCAATACAACTTGCCTAATCTACACATAAGATTACAATTTGAATCACTGCTCGGTGCATGTTTTACGCTGAACAGCTTAAAGCTGGTAGGATCAACTCAAAATACCATCAATTCGTGCAGATATCGCTACTTCTTCTCCAAAGCCTCCAATCTGGATTCAACAGCAATAGTCTTCGATCGAAATCGCATTATCCCGGCAATCTAACCGATTTTCCCTCTTCTTATCTCGTCTATTTCAGGCAGGAAGGCAGCAACGCAACGCACCCCGGACAATGGAATTCAAGCCCATGGCCACAATCGCAACGATAGACAAAGGAAATCCGCCGCTGCCGGCGGCTCTGCTGTATCCGCCCGCCTCGCCAACCAACGTCGGTTGCTGTGTGATAGGGCGCCGAACTCCCCCGAGGCCACCGTCGGAGATCTACTTCGAAAGCCGTGGCAAGTGCTGCAAGAAGCTGCTCCGCTACAACGGCTATCCGAATAAGGTAGGGTAATGCGGCTGTCTGGTGGGAAGGAATCTCAACGGAGAGCTATTTTGACAAGAAGCACAACAAGAGGCGATAGCGAAACGAAGCAATTTTCTTGTATATATTTACTTTATCTCGTAGCTTTTCCAGCTTTCCTGTTCCCATAACATGTGATTCTTGTGATGCGAGTGGGGCTTTAAAGCAGTTGCTGGAAATGCGCTCGAGTGTAATCGTGAGGATTGATTTTTACCTATGGCGACTAAAAGCCAACATGGGATGTCTGTGGCATCGGCTTCCTTTTCGATTCTAACTAATTGAAATTGGAATTACTCAGCGTCTTATTTCAAATAACTACTCACCTAACAACAGCGACATTTCTGGAAATCGTTCAACTTTTGAATGCATATTTTTATATTTGAAACGTTAAAAAGTATAAATAACTTAACTTCTGACGGATGAGTCTGTTTCACTTTTTAAACCAAAAAGTTCTCCTAAAAGTTTAGAACAATTCATTTTTGACTTTCGCGTTAGGGTCAACAAACTTTAGATAGAAGTCCTGGCTTTCTAATAGTATTATATTGCAACTGATTAAGCTCGACTTATTAAGGTTATGTCTGTATGTGTGTTCAAAAAAATATGGGACACATTTTTCGATACATAACACTATCCAATTTGTGCGCCAAGTTGCATTCGACGAAGACTTAGGGCTAGGTTTTTGGCTATTAAAAAATGGCTAGATCAATCTTATTGCCAAATCACCATTTCTCCTTCCATGCACAGCATTTGTTTGAACTACGACTGACACACAATCAAATCAAGAAGCCCATATTTCACACGAAATCAAAATCAACGTCTAGTAACTTCGTTTTTCCGCGTACAATAAGCACGAGGCCGACAAGCAACAGTAAAACTGTCTCCCCAAAAATCCTTGCGAGCGAACTTCCTACTTGAAAGCCAATGAACATACATGCACGCTTTTCCACACCTTCCCACCCCCATGCTTTTGGTTATTGTGACAGTGACAGTGACAGTGATTGAGTCAAACGTCTGCGACACGATTCACGCATTTTTCTTCACCCACTTTATCTCACGGGCTGTTCATGATCGTCAACACTTCCCTTCTCCGCCAATATATCCAGTTCCACGCAAAAATAAGATACATTCTCTCGTGCATTTATTCAGCCACTTTCACGGCTCGTGTTGTGTTATTATGTGCGAGTGTGTACCGACGTGGGTGGTCTGGACCGGGAAGCTCCCAAAGCTTGATTGCTCTGAATATTTTATTAGCAAAGCAATCAAAAATTGATACTCCCTGGCGAAAATGGTAGGTATGATGATGGTGTTTGCATGTAGGAAAAGCGGAGAAGAAGAGTGTGAGGTTTGTTTCTTTATTATCTGCTTTCGCCTTTTTCTGTGGATGGCACGCCGGAGCAGGGCAGAGGTGCCAAAGTTGTGTTCATATTTCAGGATTCGATCTGTTTGGTACACTCGAGGGGGTAGAAATGCAAAACAACAGCCAATGGAGCTGGTTTCCGGTTTCAACATGTTTCTTTCGGTTCTGCCCGGAAGTTATTCTGAGCTGATGATGGGAGCATGCACAGAAAGCAGCGACTATGAAGCAGTCTTTGAGGCAAGTCGGTGTCTTCTGGGATTGTTTGATGTTTTATTATGAACCGGAAATAGAGTTATGGTCTATCCAGTGCACTGCCCATGGTAGCATATTTGCTACACTTGATTTCGTGTTGATTATGAATTAGATCTATGGTTAGTTCCCACAACATTAATAACATTCAATTTACCCAAAACATGGAATACAAAATACTATGTCCGTCATCTGGAAAGTGAACTGAAGATATAATTTTTGGAGACGATCCTTAAGTGAAGCTCAGAGTTTTCAAAAATGAGAATTTTAAGAATATGCAATTTTGAGCTGTGCTCATGCTTTGTGTTGTAGAACATATTTTCTATTTTTATCATTCATAATTTTAGTTGTGAGAATTTCAACCCTTTGTTGATGAAAATTGTTCATTTGTAAGACACATTCGTAAACAATTTATCAGCAGCCAGATACTCCATTGAACGACATTGACGGTAACAGTACAGAGGCCTCATTACGCACTTCCGCTTGACAGTACATTTTGAAGCGATGCCAATGTTTAGCAACATCAAAAACTATAGATCAATAATGTTTTAAATATTAAACTATTAATTTGTAATGAATAAATAATGAATTATTGCTGGCCACTCAGACGGACTGGTCGTTACTGTTTTGGAATCAGGCCATTGAGACTAGACCTTTTTTTTTGTGTCTTTATTAAAGAGACTTTCAGCCCGAGGCTGGCTCGTCTCCGAGATACTAGACCTGTGCGCCGAAGTATTTGTGAACGGCGGCGGCGTAAGGCCATTTTTACACCGGCGGCGGCGGCGTCAGCAGCGTGACGCCGGAAGCAATTTTCGGCGGCGGCGTGAATCGGCGTGAAGAATTTAGAGCTGAAAAAAAAATCTTGCTTTTTATGAATCTTAGGGGTTTTTGTACAATTGCATTTTTTCCTTTATTCTTGTGAATTTTAAAATTTTTAGTTCTTCACTCGTCGAGAGTACCAAGGCCAGGTCCAGGGGAGGGGGGTCAGGATGGCCACTCTCAGGTCCAACCGTGGGATCTTCCAATGGCAAATTTTAGTTCAAACGAACTTAATATTAACATTTTTGCCTTTCTCGTATACTACGTATACGGTAAAGGCTATATGATCGCTCCAAAAACAAACTTTTTATAGAAGGCCCGGAGACCCATAGTGTTATATACCAATCGACTCAGTTCGACGAATCGAGGTGATGTCTGTGTGTGTGTGTGTGTGTGTGTGTGTGTGTGTGTGTGTGTGTGTGTGTGTGTGTGTGTGTGTGTGTATGTGTGTGTGTATGTGTGTGTGTGTGTGCGCAAAACTACTCAACAAAATGTCACTCATTTTTCGGGCACTTATCCTCAACCGATTTGCTCGCAACAAGTTGCATTCGACGCAGAATCCTGTCCCATTGTTTCCTATTTGAAATTGGCCAGATCGGACTATGGGATCGAAAGTTATGGCCAAAATACAAAATCATACGAAAAATCGAGTAAAAATGTCACTCATTTTTCGGGCACTTATCCTCAACCGATTAGCTCGCAACAAGTTGCATTCGACGCAGAATCCTGTCCCATTGTTTCCTATTTGAAATTGGCCAGATCGGACTATGGGGTCGAAAGTTATGGCCAAAATACAAAATCCTACGAAAAAATCGCGTAAAAAATGTCACTCATTTTTCGGGCACTTATCCTCAACCGCTTTGCTCGCAACAAGTTGCATTCGACGCAGAATCCTGTCCTATTATTTTCTATTTGAAATTGGCCAGATCGGACTATGGGATCGAGAGTTATGGCCAAAATACAAAATCATACGAAAAAATCGCGTAAAAAATGTCACTCATTTTTCGGGAACTTATCCTCAACCGATTTGCTCGCAACAAGTTGCATTCGACGCAGAATCCTGTCCCATTGATGCCTATTTGAAATTGGCCAGATCGAACTATGGTATCAAAAGTTATGGCCAAAATACAAAATCATACGAAAAAATCGTGTAAAAAATGTCACTCATTTTTCGGGCACTCATCCTCAACCGATTTGCTCGCAACAAGTTGCATTCGACGCAGAATCCTGTCTCATTGTTTCCTATTTGAAATTGGCCAGATCGGACTATGGGATCGAAAGTTATGGTCAAAATACAAATTCATACAAAAAATCGCGTAAAAAACGTCACTCATTTACGGACACTTATTCTCAACCGATTTGCTCGCAACAAGTTGCATTCGACGCAGAATCCTGTCCCATTGATTCCTATCTGAAATTGGCCAGATCGAACTATGGGATCAAAAGTTATGGCCAAAACACAAAATCATACGAAAAATCGCGTAAAAATGTCACTCATTTTTCGGGCACTTATCCTCATCTGATTTGCTCGCAACAAGTTGCATTCGACGCAGAATCCTGTCTCATTGTTTCCTATTTGAAATTGGCCAGATCGGACTATGGGATCGAAAGTTATGGTCAAAATACAAATTCATACAAAAAAATCGCGTAAAAAACGTCACTCATTTACGGACACTTATTCTCAACCGATTTGTTCGCAACAAGTTGCATTCGACGCAGAATCCTGTCCCATTATTTTCTATTTGAAATTGGCCAGAACGGACTATGGGATCGAGAGTTATGGCCAAAATACAAATTCATACGAAAATATTGCGTAAGAAATGTCACTCATTTTTCAGGCACTTATTCTCAACCGATTTGCTCGCAACAAATTGCATTCGACGCATTCCTTTCCCATTATTTCCTATCGAAAATTGGACAGGTCGGACTATGGGATCGGAAGTTATGACCAAAATACCTTTTTTCATAAAAATCACAAAAAATGTCACCTATTTTTCGGACACCTAACCTTGATCGATTCACACGCAACAAGTTGCATTCGATGCAGAATCCTGTCCCATTGTTTCCTATTGAAAATTGGCTAGATCGGACTACGGCATCGGAAGTTATGGCCGAAACACCATTTTAGCCTTTTTATACGAAAAGGCTGTATGTTCGCTCCAAAAACCAAATTTTTACAGAAGGCCTGGAGACCCATAGTGTTATATACCAATCGATTCAGCTCGACGAACTGAGATGATGTCTCTGTCTCTCCCACTTCATACGGGAGTTTGGCAGAAAGACGGTCATGAGATTTATATCATAACAAATATTGCCCTCCGCTCGCGTGATGGGAATGACATTTTCGTTTTCTTTTGTGTAGTCGGAGCTTCAGTTCAACTAACATCCAAAAGTGATATCCTTAAAATATATGACTGGGTGAAATAAAACAGGGTTATGTACGTCAAAAGGATTGGAAAAGGAAACAAAAATGTCGAAATTCTTATTAGCATATTGTAGATCAAGCTGAAAACCGAACCGAGGTCCCGCGAAATCACATTTCCGGATGTTGCAACTGCATCGCGAGTAGTGCGCAACTGTGCCATAGTCGGGCACCACTCGCGATGCAGTTGCGACATCCGGAAATGGGACAAAATATGATGTTCGGTTCTCAACTGGATCTACAATATCTTTGCCATAAATAATCTGATTTTCATAGAACGGACAAAGAAATTTGTCTTTTTTACTCCTAGCCACTAGCTCATCTTTTTTCAAGCACACACATTTTACGAAGGTCGAGAAAGGCACCATCACCGCTAGGTGGATTAATCTGGGTTTTAAACTTAATACTAACACTTTAAAATTTGAGTAGAAGTGGTTAATGACTAAAAGTGGTCGATAATAGGAAACTGTGACGTAACATAACAGACAATAAAGTTAAAATAATACAACTACAGGAAAGGAAGTACGGAAAATCCAGGTAAAAGGGTGCAGGTGACGTTGAGTACGCTGCTCTCCGGAGATAATTTAAATGGCTTGAGGCAGGGGACTCGCCTCTAATGTCGCGGTCAAGCCTTTTATTCCCTCTGGCCATCCGAATTCGAAATAGAAGTGAAATTCCGAAAATGTTCCAATATTTCCGACCGTAATAACAAGTAATGTTGCGAGGGACTCAGAACCCGGGTTGGGGTTCCTGGGCTGCCCGGTCACTGGAGGGGTGGGGACTTATAGCCTTGGGGTAACCATGGAATGCCCGAAAGCCTCGAGTTGTGGGAACTCGCTCCCAAGATTGATCTCGGGTCCCAGTGAAGCCGTTGAATTAGTTTGTATAGGCCCCCATCTTTTAAGAAAGAGATGAGGGCGGCGGTGCTAGCAGCGTTGTCGGATAGTGCATCCCTGATGCTAGCAGATATCCCGTAGGTATCCCTGAGAGCCTGATATTTGGGGCATCGACAGACATAATGTTCCACGGTGTTGCGAACATCACAGACGTCGCAGGTTGTATGAAAAGGGCTTCCGTCAAAGTTATGCGAGAGCCGTGGGTGTCCGGTTCGGAGCCGGTAGATGATTTGCTGTTCTTTGAGGTTCTGTCCATGCCGATGTGGTCCCCTTCAATTTCCGAAGGTATCCGGATTTTGTGACAATCCAGGAAATTTCCCAGTTTTCTCGTACAGCTTTCTTTCCTTATCCAGGTTTAACGTCACCAAACGGGACAGATGACCTAAAACGCTGGTCCTGATATCCGTCTCCGGCAAGGAGATCTGCCGTGATATTTCCAGGCACTCCGCAGTGCCCCGGAACCCAAGCGAGGGTCGTGTTCTGGAGCATGTTCGCTAAGATGCTTTGTATCCAGGGGTGCTTAGGCTCGTCGCTCTGGAGTGCGGAAATGACGCTGGCAGAGCCGGACAGGACGAGGATGGGTTTCCTTGATGGATAGGTGCGATAGGATTGCTAGTTACAGTCAGACTTCAGACTGGGGGCAACATCCTAATAGCTATAGCTTGAATCTCCACAGCAAAAGTGTACATTACATCATCCACTAGGACATTTCCGCATCACAGCACAAGTACTTCGGATATAAATCCAGAAATTCGTGTGGAAATTCCTCAAGATATTCCTCAGAAAATTCGAGAAAGGAATTCTAAGAATTAATTTAAAATTTCATTAATGAATTCCTTCAGAACTTCCACCAAGAATTACCTTGAAAATTCTTTCCGAAATTTCTTCAAAAGTTCCTCAATGAATTTCCTTCTACTTTAGGAATTGCTTCGGAAATTCCTTTAGGGGAATCGTGGGTAAAACCGACACTGCGGGTAAAACCGACACCACTTCAAATCTCTGATTTCAAGTGATTATCGGACAGAATTTCGACTCGCTTTGAATAAACGTTTGATTTCTTGTATTTCTAGTCATTTTGTAACTGGCGGAGAGGTGTAAGCGTCATAATAAACAGACAATTAGCATTGACTACCATTGAGGAGATGAGTTATGTAAAATTTTGGCATCGGTGTATAAGCTTTTACGACAATAATTTGTTGATTTTCAGTATTTTATCCATCTCTGATCCATAATTGAACATCATTTTGTGTATGTTGTGGAAAAATAGTTAACTTTTCTAATAATGAACATCAACATGTATCTCATCATTATTATGTTATCAGTTGGGGTAAATTCGACACCTGCCATCAAATCACGAAATACCTCTGTTTTATTATACTCATAATTCGCATAATATAATTCAATTATTGAAAAACGAGGCGCCGGGGAATATAACTTAATCATAGACTGATTACATACCATATCATCATTGGGCGTGACAATAGGTTTAGGGGGTAATATTGAGTCATCAAGGA
This sequence comes from Armigeres subalbatus, assembly GCF_024139115.2. NCBI lineage: Eukaryota > Metazoa > Arthropoda > Insecta > Diptera > Culicidae > Armigeres > Armigeres subalbatus. Next base: position 302,569,716 of record NC_085141.1, read on the forward strand.
AATCCTGCAGATCGGATAACAATAGCGCTTAAAGAAGAACCGTATTTTTAGGATTATTTTTTCCTTAGATATATTTAATCCGTTCTCTAGTGTTGTTCTTTCGTGATCCATTTTCACCCCTGTAAACATGTAGCTTGTCACCTACGGAACTAGTCATTTTCATTTCTTGCCATAACTGCAACATACGCATTTATTTTAAATCGCCATTATGAACAGCTTTTTAAAATAAGTGAAATTTAATTGAAGGTTAATATTCACAGTAGTTAGTAAATTTGTTACTCACATTCTTATACTCTATATATTTTTTCACCCGACCCACTAAAGAAACTAAAAAAAATATGATATGTGGGGATGACTTTAAATATATAAAATTTTGTTCAACCATCGTTTATGAGTGACACCTAAACATGAATTTCATACACAAATATCAAAATGAATGTTGTTAAACATTTTCAATTATGTTGTAACATCATTTAGAATTGTTCTGATGTTCGATTCCATGACGACTTGACGTGTCGGTTTTACCCTCATGTGGTGTGGATCTTACCCGCACCCCAGCTATTTAGGCTGGAAGATGAACTGTTCGCGTTTTCATTATAAATCAAATTCTATCAAGAAATATTGTCCTGAGACCTCATGGACTGATGCATGAAGAGTCGAAATATGCTTGTATAAAATTTCTAGTCCAAAAAATTGCTTCATAGATTGGGGAACTGTAAAGTTGCTTAAGGTGTCGGTTTTACCCACTTTTCCCCTACGGAGTCTTTTAGGAAGTAATTCATTCGAAACTATTTTTAAGGATTCTTTTGAAAATTTCTTTAAGAATTCCTTAAAAATCCTTCAAGAAGTTCTATAAAAATATCTACGGACACTGTTTTAGGTATACATTCGAAACTCCATTTAGAAGAAAACCTTCGTAATTTGATTTAGGATTTTTTTAAAATTTCTTCAGGAATTTCTAATAGAAAATCGTCCAGAAATTTGAGGAATTCTTCGGAAAATCTAGGAAGATATTTTTGGTATTCTTTCGAAAATTCTGGAATTTATTTAGAACTTTCTTCAGGACTTCTTTGCGAATTTCTTATAGGAATCCCTTCGGACATTCCTCCAGATATGCCTTTAGCAACTCTTCCAGAAATTCCTGTAGACCTTCGAAAATTTACTTTTTTATTACTTGAAGAATTCTTTCAGGAATCTCTTCAGAAATTCTATTGGAAAATCTTAGAAAATTTTGTTTGTAAATTGCTTCATTTTTTTAACCGTTGTTAAAGTGTTTTTTTTATTGAAAATAAGTTTAATACTCAAATACCTTTAGAAATTTCTTCGAAAATTCCATTAGAAAATTCTCCAAATTCGAATTCTTTCCGGAATTATTCCTGCAGTAATTTTGTATGGTTTACTGAAGGAATTTTTTAAAGACTCCCTAGAGGAAGTTCCAGAAAAATTTCTGAAAATATTACAAATGCCTTTCTGGAGGAATTTCTGAAGAAATCCCTGGATGAAGGTCCAAATTAATTCCTGGTGGCTTTTCTAAACAGATTTTCGAAGAAATTCCTGGAGGAATTGCCGACTCAATTGTTGAAGGAATAACCGAAAAAGAACCTGAAAAGATTTTCGAACAGGGTTTTTAAAAGAGTTTCTGAAGGAATATTCGAAGAAATTCTTAAAGTAATTAACAAAGGAATTTTAAATGGATTTTCCAAACGGGTATTGGAATTTATATAGAAATTTTTATTTTCTCCAGGAGTTTCTTTTAAAAATCCGAACAGTAGTAAACCAAACTCAGTTCTAACTCTAGAAGCAAAACTACATGCCAAGAAAAACTCCCAAAATATCGTGAGTGCAGATATTCGAACATTCTCAAGAATTCCTTGGGAACTTACTGCAGGAGTTGCTTCGAAAATTTGTAAATACCTTTTTTTGTAAATACCTTAAATAATTCTTTACGAAATACATTCAGGAATTTTTTCGGTAAGTCATCAAGAAACTCATTCTAGTATACCTTCAAAAATTCCGTCAGGAATTCGTTCGGGAATTTCTCCAGGAATTCCATTAAAAACCCTCCACAAATGAACCCATTTTTTTGGAGATTCTTCAAAAACTCTCCTAATATTAATTCTGACAATATCATCACGAATTCCTTCAGAAATTCTTTTTGGAATACCTTTAAAAATGTCTACCCATGTAGATGGGTACACTTCCCCACAGTTGTAATGGATTTGACGCGCCCTTCCTAAAAAGCCATCTCTTGGAAAGCTAAAAAAAGATTGCGAATCTATTTATTAGTCTGTTGGATTACACTGTTGAAAGGAGATTCTTTCTATTCCGCGGGCTTCGCGCAAGTGTCTCTGCTTACGGGCCCACCACCTTCGATTTTTGCCTGCTGTGTGAAGTGCATTAAAAGCAGATTGGTAATTAAATTCGACTGTAATATTGGATGGAGTTGTATGCAGAGTAAGGCTCAAGTCAGGATGGTAGATAACTACATACATACATACCAACTTTTAAAAATTTCTACAAAATTCTTTCGAACATTATTTTAACAATTCCACTGGAATTTAGCACATTTAGGAAGTTAGGACATTCCATTCCCTCGGAAATTCATCTAGTAGTTCTTTAGGAATTTCTTCCACCATTTCCTTCCAAAATTCTAGGACGAATTTTCGGATATCTCCGTACGAATTCCTAGAATGATTTTCAAAAGAACTCCTGAAGAACTACCGATATGCTTGAATTTCTTAAAGAATTTATTTGGCATTCCTCTTTCGAAATTTTCTCCACGAATTCCTTCAGAAATCTTCCAGATGGAGATAAATTCAGAAATTCCTCAAGACTGTAAAGATTTTCTTCAGGTATTCCTTCAGAACTTCCTCCAGAACTTCCTTCGGACATTATTTCAGGAAAAACAAGAAATTTCTTTGGGAATTGTTTATCAAAATAAATCGAAACCGTCATTTTTAGAACAATTCTGGCTATTCAACTACAAGGAGAGTGAAGAAAATGTTCAATTTGGTGGGTAACGTACCCCATCGTGCTCCAGCTTCAGAAACCAAGTTACCATTATTGCATTCTGTAGCCAAGAAGATCTTGGGTGATCTAACATTTAACACGCCAATGCGGGTAAAAGTGACAGAAATAAAAGCAAACAATGCTGCTAAAGGTATAATAGCTGTTTAATTAATGTTTGTTAGGTTGCCTTGGTTCGGCAGATGCAAACGCACTGCATACTATGATTTTTGTGTTGGCCAATCATCGGCGTGAAGTACGAAATTCGGCGGCGTTGAGCCACCCGGCGTATGGCGCGCCGCCGACACCTTGACCGGCGTCGGCGTACGTCAATAAGTGTCGGCAGCGGCGGCGTGGCGCGGCAGCGCACAGGTCTAATTGAGACGAACGGTCATTGGGCCGATTTAGATGTAAAAGCAAGCAAATGAAAAGAGATAAATCAGTTCTACCTTTTTCCTTCTTCATTCCTTTTTCTTACTTTTTTATCTTTGTTCCTTAATCCTTCTAATTGACTTTTTTCTTCCATCTTTCTTGCTTTCTCTTGCTTTTTTTCATCCTTTATAGATTTTCATTCGTCCTTCTTCTTTATTTCTTCCTTCTTCTTCCTTTTCCCTTCTTTTTTCTTCCTTCTTTCTTTATTCTTATTTCTTTCTTCTTCCTAATTCTCTCATCCTTCTTCTTTCTTTCTTTCTTCTTCTTTCTTCATTCTTCCTTCTTCCATCTTTTTCTTCTTTCACTCTTTTTTCATCTTCCTTCTTTTTCGAATTACCCTTTTTCTTCTTCTTCTTTCTTCATCTATTTTTCATCTTTCTTCTTCCATATTCCTTCTTCTTTCTTCCTTCTTCTTCTTTCTTGCTTCGCCATTCTTCCTTCTCACTCCTTTATTCTTCCTTCTCCTTTTTCCCATTTCCGTTCTTCTTCGTTCTTCTTTCAGCTTTCTTCCTTTTCCTTCTTTTTACTTCTTTCTTCAATCTTCCTTAATCATTCTTCTTTCGTTTTTCTTCTATTTTCTATGTTTCTTCATTATTCTTTCTTCGTTCTTGTTCTTGTTTCTTTCTTTTTCCTTCCTTCTTTCTGTTATTTTCTTTCTTCTTCTTGCTTCCTTCTTCCTTCATCTTTCTTCCTTTGTCTTATTATTTCTTCTTCCTTCATTATCCATCTTGCTTCTTTCTGCCTAAGTCCTTCTTCCTCTCCTTCCTTTCTTGCTTTTCTTTCTTCCTTCATTTTTTCCTTCTTCCTTCTTCTTCCTTTCTTCTTCTTGGTTCCTTCTTCCTTATTCTGTCTTCCTGCTTGCTTTTTCGTTTTTCCTTCTCTCTGTTCCGTTTAGCTTTTTCCTTCCTCCTTCTTCTGTTTTCCTTTTTTCTTGCTTCTTCCTTCCCCCTTCTTCCTTCGTTTTTCTTCCTTCTTCTTTCTTCCTTTTTCGTTCTCCCTCTGCCTCCGTTATTCTAACTTCTTCCTTCTTACTTCGCCCTTTTTTTCTTCTCAATTCTTTTTCCATTTTCCCTATTTTTTCTTCCTTTTGTCTGCTTCTTTTTTCCTTCATCCTATTCTTTTCACCTTATTTCTTCTTCCTTCTTCTTTCTTCCATCTTCACTATTCCTTCTTCCTTCTTTCTTCTTCCTTCTTCCTTCTTCCTTTTTCCTTCTTCCTTCTTCCTTTTTCCTTCTTCCTTCTTCCGTCTTCATTCTTCCTTCTTCCTTCTTCCTTCTTCCTTCTTCCTTCTTCCTTCTTCCTTCTTCCTTCTTCCTTCTTCCTTCTTCCTTCTTCCTTCTTCCTCCTTCCTCTTTCCTTCTTTCTTCTTCTTTCTTCTTTCTTCTTTCTCCTTCCTTCTTCCTTCTTTTTTCTTTCTTCTGCCTTTCTTCCTTTGTTTTTCTTCTCTCATTTTGTTCCTTCTTTTATTTCTTCCTTCTTCTTTCTTCTTTCTTCCTTCTTCCTTCTTCATTTTCTTCTTCCTTCTTCTTTTTCCTACTTACCTTCTTCTTTCTTCTTTTTTCTTCTATTATACTTTTCCCTTCGTGTTTATTTTCTTCCTCCGTCCCGTCTTCTATCTCCCAACTTCCTCTTTTTCTTATTTCTTCTTGCTTCTTCTTTTCCATCTTCCCCCTTTCTACTTCTATTTCCTGACCTACTTTTTCGTTTTTCTTCCTTAATCTTTTTTTCTTCTTCTTCTCTCCCCCTTCTTCATTCTTCTTTCTTCATTCTCCCTTCTTCCTTCTTCCTTCTTGCTTTTTCCCTTCTTCCTTCTTACTTCTTCCTTCTTCCTTCTTCCTTCTTCCTTTTTCCTTCCTCCTTCTTTTTTCTACTTTATCCCTTCTTTCTTCATACTTTTTCTTTTTTTCTACTTTTCTTCTTCCCGCTTTCTTCTTTCTTCGCTCCTTTATCTTTTCTTCGTCCTTTCTTCTTTTTTTCATCCTTATTCCTTTGCCTCCTTCCTTTTTCCTTCTTCCTTCATCCTCCATGCTGCTTCCATCTTCACTTTCACACTTTTTTTTCTCACTTCTTACTTCTCATTTACCACTTCGCACTGATCTCTTCTTATTTTTCACTTCTCAATTCCATCTTCTCACTTCTTGCTTCTCACTTCTCACTATTCACAGCTCACATCCCTCTTCCATTCTCTAACTTCTCACTTCTAACTTGTCATTCGGTCTAATGGTCATTCTGCCTAATAGCCTTCGGCCAAATCTGCCGTAATCTGAAAAAGTGACGTATACGCCAATTCACAACATGCATGTTTTCCATTTTTCTGTTAAAGAGCTCGACTAGTACTTCAGATTACGTCAGAAATGACCTTCGGTCTAATGACCCAGCATCAACTGTTTATGGCTCCTTTTCTTGTCTATCAGGTTATGGGCCCATCATAGCAACCAGTAGAAGCAAAGCGGAATAAATAAATTTCATAATGAATTCTCCCAATGAAATTTCGGAAGATTTTTCTGAAGCAATTTCCGTAGGTATTTCCGAAGATTTTTTCGTAGAAATTCCGACCAAATTTTCAAAGCAAGTTCCGTTGGAATCTCTAAAACAATCTTCGCCATACTGATTTCAGAAAGTTAACTCTTGGTGTGCCGCTGTAAGCACGCTCAAAGTAGGCGATTCATAGATAACGAGCAGCGATAAAAGTGAAGCAAGAACCTCTTCGAATCATAACAAGCCATAAGAACAAAACTATCGCACTTGTATACCTACAAGTTGATAAAAACTGATTCGGATAGGCGGTCCCCACCGAAGGGGTTTGATAAAACGTTTTGTTCTCGCTAATTTTATGTTGAGGACCATTTTTTTTTTTGCACAGCTGTGTAAAACAAGTTGAAATGCATCATCAGAACCGGTGCCCCGCAATTGGTGCTTATTAAAAGAAATTTATCATGGGTTGTAGCCCTTCAAATCAGTTCATTATCGTACGAGCTATGGAAAAACGTCTTTCACGATATGCTATCTATCAAGAGTGTATACAGACATGATAAGTAAGAGATTTTCTCATTCTCCTTTGGATTCAAACCCTGAAGCTATACCTGAAAGAATTCCTGGGTGACTATCAAATGCGAAATGTTCCAAAGCCGATAACGATGAAGTATTGGCAAAATAATATTAATATCATAGGACTTTCACCATGTGCTGAAAATACAATAGAGGCTATATCATCAATGTTATGCTATTTCCTAATGTTTTGCTATTTCTGTAGGTTTTTAACTTTTATATTATCCACCAGGGTCTCCAGAATTTTCTGTTAGCTCAGATGAAAAATCTCCATTGGGTTCCGTACGTTTCTTCCGCTGCTGTTTAAAATTCCTCGCGTCAGCTAAATTCCTCTTATCAGTGTGTAAAATCAAAGAGTTTCATAGAAAAAACACTCATTTTTCATTCCAATATAGTTTTAATACACCCATCGAGTTTTTTGGTGCTTTTTGGTTGGGTGTATTAAAAAAAACTGTTTTGTCATATGAGAAATCTCCCATCAGTCCTGATTCATAAATTGTTCACTTCTCATCATTTTCAGGTCCTCCTCTATCCCGAGGAAGGATGGGCCCGCAGTGCAGCGTCCAGCTATTGGACAATTTCGCCGTGCCGGTGGCGAAGGAATCGCTGCATCGTAGAAGAGGTGGCCGGATCAAGGAAGTGAGTACAACACATTTTCCCCTCTAGTCTTCTCTAAACATAATCATTCACAAACGTGGCGAAACAAAAAAACGTGACCCCGAAGTTACTCTGTTTTCTTATGTTGGACTACAACCATTGCTACCGAACTGACGCAAAAGTGGAATCGTCAGCATGTCGCAACACTCACGTCCGTACGCCCAATTCACAGACGCAATTTACTCAAATGGAGCTCGTCGAGAATAAGTTCTTTTCAAGAGGGACGTGATTTTGGCACTTCCCGGGACTGGCGGTGGCATAACAAGCATCAACTTCATCGTTGTGGACGTCGTCGTCATACTTTGGTGCTGTTCCGGTGGGTGGGCGAGGTCCTAGAATTTGGGAAAGTCGTGCCTATGCAGACTAACACACCTACTCTGCAGTAGGTAGCTTCCATTGCGGGACGTGATTCGAGGAAACTCCGAAAATCAAGTCATGACTTTAATCAAACAGACCGAAATCATCGTTTATTGTTCTTGGCAATAAGTGATTTGATTCACCGCACCGGTTTCAATAAATCCTAATTTTCTTCCCACCGTCGTCGGTGGGGGGTTCATTAATATGCGTGGTGTGGTAACGAATAATTTAGCGATGCTCCGGGTATCGGTGGAGGTTGATTTAAATAAACATGCTCCAGTGGCGCCACCTGGCACAACTGGTTCCTCGCAAGAAAAAGGAAGACCAGCACGAGAAGCCAGCAGTGCAGAAGTTTGCCGCCCAGCAATCAGACAGAATTTATTCAATCTAGTGGGATTCAATTTACGATTTTCAAATCAGAAAGGATCGAATTCGCATTCGGTACGGAAGTCGGTGGGTATACGGAATGGGGAGGCGAAGGTGAGAAAAAATCAATTTCCATAAAAACGATTGCCAACGAGCGTGCGGAACACAAATTACGTAACATCAATTTGTATCGAAGATATTTATTTCCGCTTCGGAGGTTGCCGTTTTTTCTGGTGTGTGGTTCGGGAGAAAATCGGGAAACTTGTTAAGTCTCCCATCATTTCCTATTAGGTGATGTGTGGTGGAAAAATTGAATTTCACGAAATGGAAATTTTTAGAGCTGGAGTGAAAAATTGAAGTTAAAGATGCCATCCAACAGCTAAAGACCAATAAAGCAGCTGGTAAGGATGGTATCGGAGCTGAGCTCATCAAGATGGGCCCGAAAAAGCTAGCCACTTGCCTGCACAAATTGATAGTCAGAATCTGGAAACTGAACAGTAGGGCAGTTCACATTTCAAAAATGTTCAAAAATTCCAACTCCCATATGTCTATTAGCATCATTTTGATAATTTGGGAGTCCCGGCAAAATTTCAGGCAATTCGGGGGTCATTTAGGGGTGGCGCGAACTCAATTTATGTTTATATGGAAATTTGTATGAGAAAAACTGAAAGTTTATGCAAATCCCCCTACAACTCTTAAATCGTGATGAATTTAAATAAACATCCTAAACCTCAATTTTTGGAGTCTATTTGAGCTCAACCAGTGGGTAACTCATTAATTTTGAATTTTATTTCCACTGCTACGCTGAGGCTAATTACACCATTTTAACCATTTATCTCATATTCACACTATCAATAGAACCGTTAAAATCCACTAATAACTAATGTGTTATTCAGAGGTCTCATTTATATGGATTCCAAAAAGGGAGGTTGGGGATGTTTATTTGAATTCATCACAATTTGACAGTTGTAGGGAGACTTGAATGAATTTTAAGTTTTTTCCATACGAATTTCCATATAAACATAAATTGACTTCGCGCCACCCCTGAATGGCCACCGAATTGCCTGAAATTTTGTCGGGACTCCCAAATTATCAAAATGATGCTAATAGACATATGGGAGTTGGAATTTTCGAACATTTTTTAAATTTGAACTGCCCTACTGAACAGCTACCGGAGGAGTGAAAGAAAGGGGTTATATGCCCCATCTACAAGAAAGGCGACAAACTGGAGTGTGAGAACTTTTGAACGATCACCATCCTTAATGTCGCCTACAAAGTGATATCCCAGATCATCTTCCGTCGTCTGTCACCATTAGTGAATGAGTTCCTGGGAAGTTGTCAAGCCGGCTTCGTTGACGGCCGCTCGACAACCGACCAGATCTTTACTGTACGGCAAATTCTTCAAAAATGCCGTGAATACCAGGTCCCAACGCACCATCTGTTCGTAGATTTTAAGGCGGCATACGACAGTATAGACCGCGAAGAGCTATGGAAAATTATGGACGAGAACAGCTTCCCTGGGAAGCTTACCAGACTGATCAAAGCAACGGTGGATGGTGTGCAAAACTGTGTGAAGATTTCGGGCGAACACTCCAGTTTGTTCGAATCGCGCTGGGGACTAAAACAAGGTGATGGACTTTCGTGCCAGTTGTTCAACATTGCGCTGGAAGGTGTCATGCGGAGAGCCGGGTGTAACAGCCGGGGTACGATTTTCAACAGATCCAGTCAATTTATTTGTTTCGCGGATGACATGGACATTGTCGGCTGAACATTTTCAAAGGTGAATGAATTTCCACAAAATTTGAATTTCCACAAAAACTCTTTTAGGAATTCCTTCGGAAATTTCTCCTTGAAGCCCATCGTGAAAATACTGCATGCATTGATCATCGAAATCTTTTATGAGCTCCTTTGGATATTTCCACAAAAATTCCGTCGCGAATTCTCCAGGAGGAATTCCCGGAGCAGTTCCTTGGAGAATTCTCTAGATAAATTTCTAGGAGAACATATAGAGATATTTCTGGAAGGGTTCTTGAAGGATTTTTTGCGGATATTCTTGTAGGTATTTTTGGGAGAATTCTTCGAGATTTTCTAGAAAAGTCTGTAAAAAAGCGAGAGATATCTTGGAAAAAAAACTGGAGCAGTTTCCGTGGAAATTACCTGGGAGATTCTTAAAGGTTGTGCAAGAGTTCTTTCTTTTCTTTCATTTTCGAAAGAATTCCTAAACAAATTGCCGGGGAATTAATTTCCAGAATAATTTATAAGTGCGAATCCCTGTAGGAATTTTGGGTTGGTTGGGTAGGGTTCCTTGAGGAACTTCCGGAGGAATTCCTAGAGGAACCTCCGGAAAAAATCCTGGAGGAATTTCCGGGGGAATTCCTGGAGAACCTTCCGTGGGAATTTCTGGAGGATCTTCCTGGGGAATTCCTGGAAGAACTTCCTGGAGAATTCCTGGAGGAACTTCTGGAGGAATTCATGGAGGAACTACTTGAAGGAATTACCGGAAGAATTACTAGAGGCGCTTCCGGAGAAATTCCTGGAGGAACTTCCGGACAAATCAATCGAAGAACTTCCGGAGGCATTGCTAGAGGAACTTTCAGAGGAATCCCTGAGGAACTTCGGAATGAATTCCAGGAGGAACTTCCGGCAGAATTCCAGGAAGAACTTTCGGAGGAATTCTTGGAAGCACTGAAGAAATTCCTGGAGGAGCTTTTGGAGAAATTCCTAGAAGAACTCCTGGAGGAACTTCTGGGGGAATTCCTGGAGGAACTTCTGGGGGAATTCCTGGAGGAACTTCTGGAGGAACTTCTGGGGAAATTCCTGGAGGAACTTCCGGGGGAATTCCTGGAGAAACTTCCGGGGGAATTCCTGGAGGAACTTCTGGGGGAACTCCTGGAGGAACCTCCGGGGGAATTCCTAGAGAAACTTCCGGGTGAATTCCTGGAAGAACTTCCGGGAGAATTCCTGGAGGAATTCCTTGAGAAACTTCCGAAGGAATTTTTTGGAGGAACTTTCGGAGGAATTCCTGGAGGAACTTCCGGAGGAATTCCTGGAAGAACTGAAGAAATTCCTGGAGGAACTTTCGGAGGAATTCCTAGAAGAACTTCTGGAGGAACACCTTGAGAAACTTCCGGAGTAATTCCTGGAGGAACTTCCGGAGGGATTCCTGGAGGATCTTCCGGAGGAACTTCCGGGGGAATTCCTGCAGGAACTTCCGAGGGAATTCCTGTAGGAACTTCCGGGGGAATTCCTGGAGGAACTTCCGGGGGAATTCCTGGAGAAACTACCGGGGAAATTCATGGAGGAACTTCCGAAGAAATTCCTGGAGGAATTTCTGGACGAACTTCCGGAGTAATTCCTGGAGGAACTTCCGAAGGAATTCCTGGAGGAACTTCCGAAGGAATTCCTGGAGTAACTTCCGAAGGAATTCCTGGAGGAACTTCCGAAGGAATTCCTGAAGGAACTTCCGAAGGAATTCCTGAAGGAACTTCCGAAGGAATTCCTGGAGGAACTTCCGAAGGAATTCCTGGAGGAACTTCCGAAGGAATTCCTGGAGGAACTTCCGAAGGAATTCCTGGAGGAACTTCAGAAGGAATTCCTGGAGGAACTTCCGAAGGAATTCCTGGAGGAACTTTCGAAAGAATTCCTGGAGGAACTTTCGAAGGAATTCCTGGAGGAACTTCCGAAGGAATTCCTGGAGGAACTTCCGAAGGAATTCCTGGAGGAACTTCCGAAGGAATTCCTGGAGGAACTTCCGAAGGAATTCCTGGAGGAACTTCCGAAGGAATTCCTGGAGGAACTTCCGAAGGAATTCCTGGAGGAACTTCCGAAGGAATTCCTGGAGGAACTTCCGAAGGAATTCCTGGAGGAACTTCCGAAGGAATACCTGGAGGAACTTCCGGAGGAACTCCTGGAGGAACATCCGGAGGAACTCCTGGAGGAACATCCGGAGGAACTCCTGGAGGAACTTCCGGAGGAACTCCTGGAGGAAATTCTGGAGGAACTTCTGGAGGAACTCCCGGAGGAACTCCTGGAGGAACTTCCGGAGGAACTCCAGTAGGAACTTCCGGAAGAACTCCTGCAGAAACTTCCGGAGCAATTCCTGGAGGAACTTCCGGAGGAATTATTGGAGGAACTTCCGGAGGAATTCCTGGAGGAACTTCCGGAGGAATTCCTGGAGGAACTTCCGGAGGAATTCCTGGAGGAACTTCCGGAGGAATTCCTGGAGGAACTTCCGAAGGAATTTTTTGGAGGAACTTCCGATGGAATTCCTGGGGGAAGTTCCGAAGTAATTCCTGGAGGAAATTCCGAAGGAATTCCTGGAGGAACTTCCGGAGGAACTTCCGGATGAACTCCTGTAGGAAATTCTGGAGGAATTCCTGGAGGAACTCCCGGAGGAACTCCTGGAGGAACTCCAGCAGGAACTTCCGGAAGAACTCCTGGAGGAACTTCCGAAGGAATTCCTGGAGGAACTTCCGGAGGAATTCCTGGAGGAACTTCCGGCGGAACTTCCGGAGGAATTCCTGGAGGAACTTCCGAAGGAATTTTTCGGAGGAACTTCCGGAGGAATTCCTGGAGGAATTCCTGGAAGAACTTAAGAAATTCCTGGAGGAACTTTCGGAGGAATTCCTAGAAGAACTTCTGGAGGAACTCCTTGAGAAACTTCCGGAATAATTCCTGGAGGAACTTCCGGAGGGATTCCTGGAGGAACTTCCGGGGGAATTTCTGGAGGAATTTCTGGAGGAACTTCCGGGGGAATTCCTGGAGGAACTAACGGGGGAATTCCTGGAGGAACTACCGTGGGAATTCCTGGAGGAACTACCGGGGGAATTCCTGGAGAAAGTTCCGAAGGAATTCCTCGAGGAACTTCCGGGGGATTCCTGGAAGAAATTCCGGGGGAATTCCTGAAGGAACTTCCGGGGGAATTCCTGGGGGAACTACCAGGGAAATTCCTGGAGGAACTACCGGGGGAATTCCTGGAGAAAGTTCCGAAGGGATTCCTCGAGGAACTTCCGGAGGAACTCCTGGAGGAACTTCGGGAGGAATTCCTGGAGGAGCTTCCGGAGGAATTCCTGAAGGATCTTTCAGAGTAATTCTTGGAGCAAGAATTTGTGGAAGACTTCAGGAAAATTTCTATTGCTTGAAATAAGTTCACGCCGACCCACGCCGCCGCGCCACCGCCACCGATTATCAACGCGCGTGTCGCCGCCACGCCGCCTCCGCTGGCTAAAAATTATATATCGAGACAAATTTTCAATCGGCGCACAGGTCTAGATCAAACACGAGACACTATTTAACTAAAGAATCGGATCCATTCTTGCTTGATTCTTTTGATTATGATGGGCACACAAGCTCTAACCCAGAAACAGTAGTTCTATGTTTAACACGGGGAAGGATCGTTTGGCCAAAACTCATTCGGCCGAAAGTCATTTGGCCGAATGCCACTACGTCGAACAAACCACTAGGCCGAAACCCATCTGGCCGAACGGGTCAAACGGCCGAGCAAGTCATTTGTCCGAATAGTTAATTTGGCCGAACATGTTATTTGGCCGCACATGTTATGTGGCCGAACATGTTATGTGGCCGAACATGTTATTTGGCCGAATAGGTCATTTGACGTATCACTTCTCAATCATCATTCCTCACTTCTCACAGCGCAAAGTGAGAAATGAAAAGTTAGATATGATTAGCGAAAAGAGAGGCTCTATCTTTTTACTTTGTTTTCTTACTTTTCCCAATGACAGTAGAAGATGAAATTAAGAGTGAGAAGTGAGACGTCTGTAAGGACGTCATATGACATATTTGGCCAAATGACATATTCGGCTTGTTCGGTCAAATAACTTGTTCGGCCAACTGATTGGTTCGGCCAAATGACTTGTTCGGCCAAATTACTTTTTCGGCCAAATGACTTATTCGGCCAAATTACTTGTTCGGTCAAATGACTCCTAATGACCAAAAATGACTTGTTCGACTTGATTGAGACTAAGACTTTTCACCTTGACCAAATGACTTGTTCGACTTGATTGAGACTAAGAATTTTCAGCTTGACTGAAAAACGTACAATTAAAAAAACTTTTGGTCTTGGGTTGTTTTGCCAAATGGCTTGTTCAGTCGAATCTATACCATTTCGTCGAATGCCATTTATTCGAATGACATTTGGTCGAAGGGACACTTAGTCGAAAATGAATTTTAGTCCCCTAGAGATGTCGAATGACGTTTGGTCGAAAGGACACTATGTCGAATGGACATTTAGTCGAAATCAGATTTTAGCATGAAGAATCATCGTACATTTGATCGAATGATGTTTGGTCGAAGGACATTTGGTCGAAAGCTGATTTTCGAATGAATAATCTTGGTTAGTGACTAAGTTTTAGTCGAATGACATTTCGTCGATTTGATATTTAAAAAAACGAACTTTAGTCAATAATAATTAAAAAATAAATTATTTATTGCGGTGTTCCAATAAGTCACATAATATTGCACCAATATTGTTCAAAGAATGATGGGTTCAAAAAAGAATAGATAATAGGAAAACGTTGAATATTCCTGACAAGATATTGACTTTGGCGAACCTCGCTTACCGACTACGACTACTTACCGACTACGATAAATCTACCACCTGATCCAAATATTTTATGTTGAAAGATGTTTCGTCAAATGACACTTGGTTGGGAAGACATTACGTCATAAACATTAGGTCATATGACTATTTGGACGAAATCAAATTTTCGGCCAATAATTAACGAATTATGGTTGAAATTAATTAATGAATTAATTAATTATTGTATAAATATTGAGTGGAAGAAAGAGTATCAATGAAAAGAATAAGAAAACCATTTTCATTCGACTAAATGTCCCTTCGAAAGAACGTCCTTCCGACGAAATGCCATTTGACTAAATGTCAATCAACGAAATGTCCCAAAGCCGACTTCGATGAAGTATTTGGCAAAATATCACTGATATCATTGATTTTTGAGCTTGTGCCGAAAAATAAAATAGAGGGTATTTTACCATAAGAACGCAATATTTTGCTATTTTTATTGGTTTTCAATTTTTTTATAATCCACCAGGGTCTACAGAAGTTTCCGTTTGCTCAGATGAAAATACTCATAGACTTTCGTATTCGTTTCTTCCACTGCTGATTGAACTTCCTCATGTCCACTGAATTCCTTTAATCAGTTCATCCAAGTATCTTGTGGATTATTTATTCAAATTGAAACAAAAATCTATTGACGAATTTTTCATTTTACTAAATTAACTATTACCGACTGAAATTCGCTTTCATCATTCGACTACATTTTCGACTCATTTCATACACTACATTTTCGACTAAATGTCCTTCCGACTAAATGTCCATTCGACCAAATGTCCCTTCGACTAGATGTCCTTTCGACTAAATGTCATTCGCCTAAATCTCATTCGACAAAATGGCATTCGACGAACTGCCCCAAAGTCTGTTCGGTCAAATGACTTATTCAACGAATTGACTCGTCCGGTGAAATTACTTGTTCCGTCAAATGACTTGTTCGGCCAAACGACTTGTTCGGCAAAATGACTTGTTCGGCCTAATGGTCTAGTCGGCCAAACGGTATTTTCAGCAAAACTATTTTTGGGCTAGTGGCCTTCGGTCGAATGGTTCTCGGCCAAACGGTCCTTTCCCAAGTATGACTGATAAAGTTTGCCTGTAAATTATGTTCGCCCATTAGCTGGCATCCATCATTGGCCGGCCTCATGAAAACCAGCCTTATATTTGTCCTCAAGCGGTTTCATGAGAGCATACAATCAACTGAACTACGCCGCAACAAAAAGGAGTCGTCAATGCGGTGATTTTCCGTTACATGATTGATTGATTGAAATTTGTATATTTGATTATTATTGACGCATGTTTTCAATTTCAAAAAAGATATCTTCCGTAATACTCTATACAATCAATCAATCTACTATGGATTTTTTTTTGCCATAATTACTCATTCCATGTCCTTTTCCAAACCCTGTCGCAACTCTACAGTTCAGTTATTGTCACACCGACAATCGATTTCGGGTCACCTGTTTACCGGAGAAGAAAGGACTAAATGACAAATCGGTTGTATTTGCATATTCCGCATCCCTTTGTCGGCAGCCTTCCCCCGACGTGCCAGAGTCAGCAGCACCGTTTCGAGGCGGCGCTCTCACGTGCCAAATGCTGATGAGGAAACTCCAACACCATCCAGGCTGATGTTGTTGAGTTCGGTCCCACCTCTAGCTCACCGGTTGTCCCGCCTCGAAGAGGTTGGGGTCAAAATCAGGGCACATTTGATACGAATGGTTTACTCTCTTCAAAGAATGAATGATGGGTTGGTGTATTGCCGAGCTGGTTCGGTAGAGTGGAGAACGAACATCGATTGATTGAGTGTGGTTTAGTTGATCCTGACGACCTGTACCACATCATTTGCACCGGTAGAAGCTGGCCCGAGATTTGAGAAATGAGGTTCTGGTCGAGATGATGTTGGCAGTATTATTAGCACCGTTAATATTGGATGTGGTTGTCGCAAGTAAATCTGTCAAATTGGGCTTGATACTGCAACAACTGGTTCGGGTAGATTCCTTTCTGGTTTTGTGTAACCCTACCCGTTTGAGGGATTGGGATTTTCTTGGCTCACTGGGTTGACCCAAAAACTTATCAAACTGACTATAATTGAGTAGATACTAAAACTCTGCTGCATGTTGTATTGACTTGTCTAAAAATACAACTCACAAAACACCAATCGTCTCTGCAACAATTTCTACGCAGAATAAAAACCTCATTCTGCACTATCTCATTCAACAGGAAAACTCGTTTCATTCATTGTTTGTTTCCTTGGAAAACCGCTTTTTATCTGTACAACCACCTGTCTACTATTTGCACTATCACTTTTCCACGATCTCGAATGCTGTCTTCATCTTGGCGTCTGTGTTTTTGCTGCTATTCTAGGTACTGTTCGTGTAGTGAGCTTCAAGTCAAGAAGTAAACCGCATTGTCATGTTTGCAACGCTGAACTCATTATCGAACGTTCCACCAGAACCTGTTCACTATTTGAGTTTACACGATACTAGTTTACAGTTGAATCATTTTTCCAATTAACTGCATTCATTTTACACCATTCCGAGATAACATCAAAAAAATGTTTATGAACGAATTTTTTTTTTCGATACAGATGAGTAGTTTTTGGCAAAACTGATGCTACTGATGCTACTTTTCTTTATATTATACTACTTCCAAACACTAAAACAACCAATAGTTTCCTAGAATAAAACACAAATATGTGGCAAGCATCTGACAATCTGAGGGAGTCTGACAAAAACTGTCCCATTTCCCATTTAGCACTATTTCATGGCCATTTTCTACCTTAATTCATGACTTTGTACTCCGTCGTGTTGCTTTTGCTTCTTCTGTGGAAGGCGATTTCATTGTGGGAAAAAGTTGGTGACTTTCATGTTCTCTAACCCGGGAAGGATCCACTACCAGGTGGAACCTAAATACAAACACAATGGAACCAATGAAGGTGGAAGACAACATGACGGTGTCTATCTGTCCGTCGTCTACCACCTGCGAAAAGCGTCTCGCTAGACGACAAAGCATCGTGGAACCAACAAAGAGGGAAAGTTTTAATTATCGTACCAAATTAATTACCAACAGATTCCTTTCATTAAATTCATTCCACCAAGCAACCAACAAAGAAACTTTGGTGATTTTTGCGAATGAAGGTCTAATTGAGGAACAAAGTACGAGTAGTTTCGAGTCCACGCTGCATCGTAAAAATCAGCATTTAAAGAGGCAGCAAGTCTAACAATTTCGTTAAGTTATATCAACTGATGCGAACTTTCTCCTAGCTTATATTTCGTTTTGCCTCAGTTATGACTTTTAAATGTTCCTTGCAATGCACAAACATTATAAATCAGTGTGACATGTGGTGTTGGGCGAGGTGCGCAGCGGGGACGGTGGATCGATCAGGTGGAAGATTACTTGCGGACCCTCCGTAGACTGCGTGGTTGGCGACGTGTAGCCATGGACCGAGCCGAATGGAGAATACACTTATATACCGCATAGGCCACTTCGGCCTTAGTCTGAATAAATAATAATAATAACATGTGGTGTTTAAAGATTGAATTAGATATCTTACTCTAGATTTCTAAGATATTGAAGATATCTACTTGTATATAACAATTCTAGAATTCACCGAGTTGTGTCATATCTAGTATTGTTCATGCCAAGCATACGATACAACGTAGATTCTTGAGGACTTCATTTTAAAGCAACTCATTCCTAAGTTGCATTTTTATAAAGTGAACAATTTGTTTAAACTTTGGTTACTTTCGTTTAACGTTGAAATACATTTAAAAGCAATGTCGGAAAAATTTAAATTCATACTATTTAAGATCGAAATGCCATAAACTGGTCGTCCTTGCTCGAAAGCCCTGGCCATTGCTTTAAACGGCATGAACTGTGCATCCGGCGCTAGATAGGATTATACAAAACATCAAAGAGTTCTGCTAATCCTTTCATCGAGTTCAAAACCAAAATGGCACACTGCTAAACCGTT
Organism: Armigeres subalbatus; assembly: GCF_024139115.2. Classification (NCBI taxonomy): domain Eukaryota; kingdom Metazoa; phylum Arthropoda; class Insecta; order Diptera; family Culicidae; genus Armigeres; species Armigeres subalbatus. Next base: position 302,588,138 of record NC_085141.1, read on the forward strand.
TCGAACGTCGTGCTCTCTTCTGGCTGTCCGTGTTCAGCAGATCAGAGCTTCCTCTCGCCCATTGACCCGTCTCGAATATTGAATTAAATCGCCACTGTGGGGCAGACCACCCGTCCAGTCCAGTCGAGTTTGGTCCAGTCGGGCAACAAATACGTGCCTCATCACTTGGCGTTGGCTTGGCACCGTCGTCGTCATCGATGATATGCACTAAACACCCAGCAGAGAGCGCAAAGTGATTGAAAGGAATGAAGGAAAGAATTTTTTTTCCTATTTATCCCTCCAGCGCAGCGCTTCATGTATTTTGGTGCCAGTGAGAATGCTTTTTTCCTAGCTTCAGGCCATGTTTCATTCCACCACATCCCCAGCGATCGAGTCATGCCAGGCTCTCGGGGGGAAAGGACCTTACCGAAAAATGCCAGTGGCTTACTGCCAGCATGTGTTTGAGGATGTGGCGAGCACTAGGAACGATGTGAATAACGTTTATGTTGCCATAGTCTTTTCGGTTATGAACTGTGCCTGGGGGTCCGCCCCGCACGGCGGATGCGAAGCTGTGAAAGAAGGTCAATAGTACAAGCATCATCCGACGCAAATAGAATTTTTATTTTGTTATCTCCATTTTGTTTTTCGTCAGCCTGTTTCCACACGAGTAACAACCTCTGACGAGGCCGGAAAGGTAATTTCCACACCTGGACCTTACATATCATATCCATCAGCACCTGGACCAGGACTTACTCCGAAGGAAGGCGTGAAGCGTGATCAAACATTTTTCCTCTTAGAAAATGCCAACAGTCACGACTGGAACTAAACGTAGGCTTCAAAACCAGATGCGTATCCATGTCAATCTCAATCTTTCACGCCTCTGATGTCTACTTTACATGTGGTATACAAAACTAATGATAAATTTACAAACTTAAGAAAAAACACAATAACTTAATTTTGCTGCAGGAATGTCTGGTTGCTAATTATGTTTCGCATAGGAACAACAAACGTCACAAGCTGCTGAACGTTATTATTGGCAACAAAATGGAGTAAAAACGCAGACATGTTCATTATACCAAACTTGCCCAGGAACCAATTCCAAAGTTACTTCACAGCTTCAAAAGACAACAAAACAAAGTTACATCACGTCCTTTTTTCGTCACTGCGTTGCAGCATGTTTTCATCAATTGAGTTGATCATATATTTATTGAGATTTGTGCCTCCCAAATCACGAGGTGAGGGCTAAACTGGCCATTGTGGCAGCCTTTAGTCGATTCCATCGTATGTGTACGTAAGAACAATGCACCATGCGTTTAATGTTCGTATTTCGACGTGATTATTGTGATGGGGCCATGGTGCATCATGAAATTAACAAGTTGTGGAAAATTTCAAACTGGAAGGTTCTGTCCATTTTTTCAGAATTTTTTTCTTGCTAGCCATCGTAGTACCAACTAGACCTGTGCGCCGCCGCCGCCGGTGGTTTTACTCATGCCGCCGCCGCCGGCGATTTTGGGTCGGCGCGCCGCCGATCATAATTTTTCCACGCCAATGACTAATTACAATAAAAAAAATCAATTAACTTGAGTCGAGTCGAGTAATACAAGAGACACTGAAGATGGCCTTACAGAGACGAAATACGTATTTGTAAGACAATACAACGTGATGGAATTGATTGGAATAGTACTAAACTCGTGTTATGATTGTTGTTAGTTAGTTAGTTGTTAGAATGTTGTTGAGGAGGAACTCGTCAGAATTCAATTTCAAATCTAACTTAAGTGATGGTGCCTCTAAAACAGTGTGGTGACAAACATTGGATAATGAATTGGTTGGTTGATTAGTTGTGAATTTGAATTAGGCTGTATTTAGTAGATTTAATCTACTAAGTAGAATAATACAAAAAATGTTGAAATGGTCTTTGGAATTCGTCTAAGCCAAAGCCTCATTCAGTCGGGCACCTAAATCTGTAGGCAGTGTTGTCCTACACTCTGTGCAACAAATTCTGCTCTTTGCTTTTACTCCATCCAAACGATTTTACAATCTTAACTAAGTAAGTGCAACTAATAGAAGGCTATTTGAATTTTCTAAATGTCCATCGTTTAGATGGAGTAATATCAAAGAGCAGAATTTCTTGCACAGAGTGTAAGACAACACTGCCTGTAGGTGACTCGCTAATTATGTTGTTTGTGGCACATAAGCTTTTGTGAAGGCTTGAATACATCCCCAAAGCGCCAAAACCACCTGGTATATTTCCTAGTAAATTCCTCCAGATATTCCTCCGAAAAGTTTCAATAAAAAACCTTGGAAAATTACTTTATGTATTCTTCCGGAAATGTCTTACAAAATTTCTCCGAAAATTCCTTAAAAATGTTTCAGTAGATTCTACGAAAATGTTGTTAAGAATCGTTAAGGAAATCCTTTGGAAATTTCTTTAGCGATTCCTCCGGATATTTCTTAATAAATTTCTCAAGAAATTCCATTTGGAGTTTCTTCAAAAACTATTTAGCAACTCTTCAATTTTTTAAAGGAATACCTCCTCATGAATTTCTTCTATAAAGATTGCATAAGGGATTTCTTCCAAATTTTCCTAAGGAATTTCTTCAGAGCTTCTTCCAGCAATTCATTTAAAACATTCTTCGAGAATTCTTCCAGAACTTCCTGCAGGAATTCCATCGAAAATGCCTTTATGGGTTCTTTACGAAATTCTTTCAGTAATACCCTAGGATTTTTTCAGTGTTTTTTTTTCTTTATTGAAGTACATAGCCGTAAAGTTAATACAAACTGTATCCAGCTACTTATCTGGTGAATTCAATTTGAAGTGCAAGCATCCCTAATACATTTAACCTAACTTAACATTTCTTACAACTATTCATTATCACTAATGTACATTTTTAATCTCCTTTTAAAAATATTTATATTTGTTTCATTAGCAAGATTTCTTGGAAGTGCATTGAAGCGTATAATTCCCGTATAAAATATGTTTCGAGAAGCTAAAGTGCTACGAGGCCTACCAGTGAAATATCTGTCTCTGTTCTTAGTCACATGAGAAAGTACATCGGTCGCAGTTATAATTTCAACGTTGTTTTTTGTAAATTTATTTCTTATTTTGTATATAGTGTATATTATGCTGAATTCATGTAGATTATGCAGAGTTAAGTATTTAAAGTTATATACACCCAGGTTTTTTTTTACGAGGGGGATACGTACCTCGCAAAAAAAAACCGTGTAAAAAAAACCGCGTTAATTCGAAAATCCGTATAAAAAAAACCGTGCTAATTCGAAAATCCGTGTAAAAAAACCGTGTTAATTCGAAAATCCGTGTAAAAAAGACCGCGTTAATTCGAAAATCCGTGTAAAAAAATACCATCGAAAAAATTTCTAAGTCCTTTTCATTGAAAAAGACTTAGAAAATTTATTGATAAGTGAAAAGTTTATCAGTCTATTTGATTGACAAAAACTTAGAAACTGGGTATTGCCGGAACAGGCTCGATGAGCGGAAGCCGGAAATTGGTGTTTGGCGTTATTTTGAAATTTAAGATGGTCGACTTCCAGTCAGACCTGTGATTTACTTATGCCGTCGCTGCGTCGGCGTGCCGCTGTATGTGAATTTACCACGCCACCGAATATTTTCTACCATATCGATGGATATTGAGAACTGTTAAAGAAGTAGGATGAAGAGTGTTGTACAATTTTGAAGAGGATTTTTACTGTTAAGTTCAGTTTTATCTAGCAGCATGCAGATTATTCAATTACTTACTTATGAATCCTGTACGCCTCCGGTGGAGTAAAGGGCCAACTTGAAAGATCTCTATCCTGAGCGACGACCAACTGTCGCTTTTACCTGGAGCCAGGTTAGATTAAGGTCGACTTCTTCTATGAGCCGTCATGAACCTCTGGGTTTGCCTCTGCTGCGATGTCCCGCTGCGCTCCAGTCTAATGCTAGTTTGCATATTTCGTTTCCGCTCCTTCGTGAAGTGTGGCCGATCCAGCCCGACTTCCGATCCCGAGTTTCCATTACTATCGGCCTCGGCCTTACTATCGGACAATGGAGCTCATTGTTTGAGATCCAGTTGTGAGGCCACCAGGCACAAATTATGTATCGTAGGCATCTGTTGATGAAGAACCGTATAATGGTACAGATTTCACGTTAGAGTTGAAAATTCGGATTTTGATGCGTTATATCTGATACTGATGCGTTATACCAGATATCACTTAAACTCGCAAAGGCAGCCCTTGCTTTCTAGATTCGTGCGCCTATGTTGATCTTGGTACCGCCGTCTGACGCCACATGGCTTCCAAAATATTCGAACTTTTCAACATTCTCCACTGATTGTCCAACTACTGTAAAACTGGAAGTGGTTGCCGTGTTGCCGAGTCGTTGAGCTTACTCTGCATATCAGAGCACCGTTGAGCGAGAAGTTCAACGTCATCAGCCTATTCGATGTCGTTTAGATTCTCCATGGTGAAAGGCTGCCATATGTTTGGCACCTACAAGATTAACGTCGATTACAATAAGGAACAGTAACGATGATGGAATACACCCTTGTCTCACACCAGCTACGACCCGGATAGGGCCAAACACGACCCCATTGTGCAGTACTCTGCACAAGAAGACCTCGTTTATGCCTCGATGAGGCCGATAATTTTCTCAGGAACCCCCTTGCGTCTCAGGGTCCCCACATATTCTCAAGAATACAAAGTAAAGGGACTCTCGGAATTCGTTGACCTGCTCCAGAACAATGCACGCTCCGTAGTGACAATAAGGTCCACACAGGATCTTCCGGCACGGAACCCGGTCTGCTGCCGCCTGAAAGTCGCATCGATCTTTTCCTGAATCCGGGCTAGGATAACTTTGCATAGAACTAGCATAGACGGTACACAGCAACATCATGTCTGATAACTGACGAGTACACAGTCAGGTCATCCTTTTTGGGCACCTTCACTAAGATACTTTGCAACCAGTCGACCGGGAAGGTTGAGGTGTCCTATATTACGAAATAAACGATGCAGAAGATGAGCAGATGTCATGGCAGATGTTTGAATCTCTAGCAGTGATGGCGCTCTGGTGTTGACGCGCGTTACGTCGCATCCTGGACACATCATGCTGAGGTGGTGGTGGCCTGGTTGGCACTTGAAAAGGGTCGACCAATAACTGACCATTCGCGTCTTTTACAGGCATCGTTGCATTCATCTTCGCCCCGCTTAAGCGTCCCTGGTTGCTGTGGTTCTCTCTCCCTTCGTCGGCAAGCGAGTCCGCCCACGCACGCTTGTCCTGTCGACAAGCATTATTAAATAAAATTTTATTTTTATTAGAAACTTGCATTCTTGGCGCTTTTTTTTTTAATTTCTAGTTTTTTGTAGTAAGGAGGAATTTCAGCACGAATCATCCGAGGAATTTCTGGAAGGAATTCTTGAAGAGTGTCTGGAGAACCTTCCAGAAGATTTCCTGGAGGTACTTCGGATAAATCTCCTGTGGAGCTTTCGGAAAAAATCTTTGAGGAACTTCCGCATGAATTCTCGGAGTAATTTCAGAAAAAAAACGGCGTAGAAATTCTTTTGAGGAACTGCTGGAGGATTTTTTTTTTTAATATATTTATTTAGTAGGCACTCCGTGTTCTTAAGCGCTACTGAACCGTGATCTACTGTAGTATTCTGCTGTACAGAATCTATGGATACCCGTAGTTCGATATTGTTGTCGTTGCCGATATCATCGTGAGTCCTTGTGTCTATTTGTCCATGTGAATCCAATGATGGTTGCTTTGTTCGGTTGCCATTTTTCGAAGTACGTTGGAGGAATGCCTTCGAGATCAGTTTTATCAGTTGTTGTCCTGCAGACGTGTCCGTGTGGCGTTACCCCAAACGCCACCGTTGGGACTGCGCTGCCGGTGACTGACGAGGGTTTGGTGAAGAGGATGGGAATCTAGCCCATAAAACCGTCTAAGACGAATTAAGTACTGTCCATTTAATTCCACCAGTTAATTTTCGTTATCTTTGCAGATACGTATTTCGACCACAACTGTGTGGTCGTCTTCAGTATCTTGTACTTGACTCGACTCGAGTCAAGTACAAGACACTGAAGACGACCACACAGTTGTGGTCGAAATACGTATCTGCAAAGATAACGAAAATTAACTGGTGGAATTAAATGGACAGTACTTAATTCGTCTTAGACGGTTTAATACATTCCACTAAACGAGCTTAATATATTTTCTGATCTAGCCCATGTTCATTCGCTTATAAGGCGAACGTATAGCCAACTACGCTACGGGACCACATGCCGGAAGAATTCCTTTGAGGATCTTCCGGAGAAATTCCTTTGAGGAACTTCCGGCGGAGTGCTTTTGAGGAACTTCCAGGAATTCCTCTAAGGAACTTCTGGAGGAGTTCCTGAAGGAACTTCGGAGGAATTCCTTTGTAGAACTTCAGGAGGAATTCCTTCCAGCAACTTCCGAAGAAATTTCTTCGAGAAACATCTGGAGGAATTTCTTGCTTAACTTTCAAAGGACCTAACCAACATTTTTCAAATTAATTAATTTGAGTACTGCAATCAAAAGCTTTCATATTGGTCTGTGGATTGCAATATTCAAATTATTTCATTAAAACAAATGTTACTTAGGTCTGTTTGGAAAGTTAAGCTAGATTTCTCTGAGGAACACTCGGAGCAACTCTTGGAGGAAATTCTGGAGGAACTCTCGGTAGAATTTCAGGAAGAATTCCCGGATAAAATTCCAAGATGAATTTCCAGGGGAGTTCTTGGAGGAACTTATGAAGAAATTTCAAGAAATATTTCTGGATGATTTCCTGAAGGAACTTTTGGAGGAATTTCTGAAGGAACTGGTAAAGCAATTTGTGGTGGAACTTTCGAAGGGATTGCTGAACGAAATTGCGGAGGAATTTCCCGGAGGAACTTCCGGAGGAATTCCCGGAGGAACTTCCGGAGGAATTCCCGGAGGAACTTCTGGAGGAATTCCCGGAGGAACTTCCGGAGGAATTCCCAGAGGAACTTCCGGAGGAATTCCCGGAGGAACTTCCGGAGGAATTCCCGGAGGAACTTCCGGAGGAATTCCCGGAGGAACTTGCGGAGGAATTCCCGGAGGAATTCCCGGAGGAACTTCCGGAGGAATTCCCGGAGGAACTTCCGGAGGAATTCCTGGAGGAACTTCTGGAGGAATTCCCGCAGGAACTTCCGGAGGAACTTTCGGAGGAATTTCTGGAGGGACTTCCGGAGGAATTTCTGTAGGAACTTCCGGAGGAATTGGGGAACTTCCCGATGAATTCCTGGAGGAACTTCCTGAGGGATTCCAGAAGGAACTTCCAGAGAATTTCTTTAAGGAACTTCGGGAGAAATATTTTTGAGGAACTTTCTGAGGAATTCTTATGAGGAACTTTAAGAGGAATTTTTGTTAGGATCTCCCGGAGAAATTTTGTGAAGATCTTCCGGAGAAATTTTTCTGGAAGAAATGCCGAAGTAATTCTTATAATGGTTTCTGACCATTGGTATTGAAAGGGTTTCCTGTCGTGTTATCGAAACGGAAAACGGCCATCTTGAATTCAAAAATGGCGGCAAATAGATTTCTGGCTTCTACTCGTCGAGCTCATTCCGTTAATACCCATATTCCAGGGGTTTCCAGTCGTTTTAACGAACTCAAATTCGGCCATCTTCAAATCCAAAATGGCACCAAACATTGATTTTCGGCTTCTACTCGTCGAACTCATTCCGGCAATACCCATATTGCATGGGTTTCCGGTCCTTCAATCAAACCGGAAGTCGGTCATCTTGAATTTTAAAATGGCGCTACTCGTCGAGCTCATTCCGGATATACCCATATTGCATGGGTTTCCGGGCCTTTTATCAAACCGGAAGTCGGCCATCTGGAATTTCAAAATGGCGTCAAACATCGATTTCCGAATTCTACTCGTCGAGCTCATTCCGGCAATACCCATATTGCATAGGTTTCCGATCCTTTTATCAAACCGGAAGTAAGCCATCTTGAATTTTAAAATGGCGCCAAACATCGGTTTCCGACTTCTACTCGTCGAGCTCATTCCGGATATACCCATATTGCATAGGTTTCCGATCCTTTTATCAAACCGGAAGTCAGCCATCTTGAATTTTAAAATGGCGCCAAACATCGGTTTCCGGCTTCTACTCGTCGAGCTCATTCCGGCAATACCCATATTGCATGGGTTTCCGGGCCTTTTATCAAACCGGAAGTCGGCCATCTTGAATTTCAAAATGGCGTCAAACATCGATTTCCGGCTTCTACTCGTCGAGCTCATTCCGGCAATACCCATATTGCATAGGTTTCCGATCCTTTTATCAAACCGGAAGTCGGCCATCTTGAATTTTAAAATGGCGCCAAACATCGGTTTCCGACTTCTACTCGTCGAGCTCATTCCGGATATACCCATATTGCATAGGTTTCCGATCCTTTTATCAAACCGGAAGTCAGCCATCTTGAATTTCAAAATGGCGCCAAACATCGGTTTCCGGCTTCTACTCGTCGAGCTCATTCCGGCAATACCCATATTGCATGGGTTTCCGAGCCTTTTATCAAACCGGAAGTCGGCCATCTTGAATTTCAAAATGGCGACAAACATCGGTTTCCGGCTTCTACTCGTCGAGCTCATTCCGGCAATACCCATATTGCATGGGTTTCCGGGCCTTTTATCAAACCGAAAGTCGGCCATCTTGAATTTCAAAATGGCGCCAAACATCGATTTCCGGCTTCTACTCGTTGAGCTCATACCGGCAATACCCATATTGCATGGGTTTCCGGGCCTTTTATCAAACCGGAAGTCGGCGATCTTGAATTTCAAAATGGCGCCAAACATCGATTTCCGGCTTCTACTCGTTGAGCTCATTCCGGTAATACCCATATTGCATAGGTTTCCGATCCTTTTATCAAACCGGAAGTAAGCCATCTTGAATTTTAAAATGGCGCCAAACATCGGTTTCCGACTTCTACTCGTCGAGCTCATTCCGGATATACCCATATTGCATGGGTTTCCGGTCCTTTTATCAAACCGGAAGTCGGCCATCTTGAATTTCAAAATGGCGCCAAACATCGATTTCCGGCTTCTACTCGTTGAGCTCATTCCGGCAATACCCATATTGCATGGGTTTCCGGGCCTTTTATCAAACCGGAAGTCGGCCATCTTGAATTTTAAAATGGCGCCAAACATCGGTTTCCGACTTCTACTCGTCGAGCTCATTCCGGATATACCCATATTGCATAGGTTTCCGATCCTTTTATCAAACCGGAAGTAAGCCATCTTGAATTTTAAAATGGCGCCAAACATCGGTTTCCGACTTCTACTCGTCGAGCTCATTCCGGATATACCCATATTGCATAGGTTTCCGATCCTTTTATCAAACCGGAAGTAAGCCATCTTGAATTTTAAAATGGCGCCAAACATCGGTTTCCGACTTCTACTCGTCGAGCTCATTCCGGCAATACCCATATTGCATGGGTTTCCGGTCCTTTTATCAAACCGGAAGTCGGCCATCTTGAATTTCAAAATGGCGCCAAACATCGAAAAAAACCGTGTAAAAAAAGACCTGGGTGTAATGCAGTGTTAGTGTTAGTTGTTTAATTTATTCGTTTTATTTTTTCAAAAATTCTCCACCGAAAACTATTTCATTATCCAATTAATTTTCAATGAATTTCCTGAAAGAAATCTAAGGAGGAATCCGGGAGGGTTTTCGAAGAAACTTTTAAAGAAATCCCTGGTGAAATATCCAAATGAAATGCTTGGTGGAGTTATTTTACATTATTCAAGGAAATTTTTTTTTTGAGGAACTCTTAAATGAATTTCTGGAGGAGATTTTGAAGAAATTCCTGTAGGGTTTTGTGCAGGAATTTCTTAATAAATTTCCGAAGGCATTTTTAAAAGAGAGCCTGAATGGATTTTCAGAAATAATTCCCGTTTGAACTACTTTAAGAGATTTTGAATATATTTCTAAACAACTTCCCATAAACCACGTAGGCCGAATTTTCACATTTTCAAACCCACCCTCTTTCCCCCCTAGTAGACTTTTCCAAAACCCCTCCCCCATCCCCTTGAAGTCTACGTAGACTTTTTCAAATTTAACATAATTTAACATTACACCCAGGTTTTTTTTACACGGTTTGGTTTTGGTCGTTTAAGACCTTCAGCGTCAATGAACGAATGAGTTAACCCCACGAAAAAAATCACAAAAAATCAAAGAAAATTCAGGGGGTATTTAAAAAACTGAGAAAATTCAGGTTAACCGAGAAATTAATGAAATCCAACCGTGTAAAAAAAAACCTGGGTGTAATGTTATAAGTGATTGGAAAAAATTGGAAATCAACCACGTTTTCAGCAATTCAGATATACAAATCCATTTTCAAATCCATTGTGATCCTGAATAAAATCCAACTCAATATCAACGAAATCAAATTTAATCCTCTGTCCATAGCTCCTGAAACCAAATCTTGAAGCCAATTAATTTAATTTCTGTTGGATTTGATTCCTCCTAGAAGTGTGCGCTACCACCATCGGCATTTGCATCTGCGCGCCACTGCTTAAAATTTGTCACGCATCGGAATTATAATTCTTCATGTCGGTTCAAATTTGTAGAAAACCCAAAAATTTTCAGAATTTCGAGTTGACATTCCGAGAACGTCAAGTCTACATTCCAAAAAGTTTGTCGTAGAAATTCCGTAGAATTTCCCGATTGATAACCTCCAAAGTTTCCAGGTAATACTCCAAAAAACTCTCTGTGATAATTCCGATATTTTTCTTGAAAATTCCGTTCCGTTGAAATCTCAAGAATTTTTTCTAAATTCCAAAAAATTTCCCGTTAAAATGTCGAGTAATTTTCCGTGAAAATTTTGAATGATTTCCCGTTGAAACCATGCTAAAGGTTTCCTACGATATTTTGACATTTCTCTTGCAAAGTAGGAGCGATTTCCTGAAGAAATTAAAAAAAAATCCTATCGACATTCCAAAGAGTTTTCCAGATAATTTTCGGTAGAAATTATGGATAAATTACTAATGCTTTCTAACAAGAATTGCATTTTTTTTGTGAAAACTCAAAGAGTTTTTGGTGGGAAATTCAAATAATTTCTCGTGAAAGTTTTCAAAAATTTCTTTTTCCATCGATAATTCCAAAGAATTTACATTAGAACTGCCGAAGAAATTGCCGGTAAATTTCGAAAAATTTCGCTTATATGTATGTCCAAAGAATTCCTCGCAAAAATTCCAAGAATTTCAGAAATTAAGAAAAATTTCCCTGGGACTTCCCAGAAAATCTTCAGTGGAAATTCTGAAGAATTTCTCACGGAAATTTCGGAGAATTCCCCTTACAAGTTCCAAAGAATATCTTTTGGAAATTCCAAAGACTTCTTCTTGGATATTCCAAAATGCTTCCTTTGTAAATTCTAAACATTTTTTCATCGAAGTGCGATATAATTCCCCGTGGAAATTCAAAAGAATCACTTATAGTTTCTAAAGAAGTTCCTGCCGAAAATCATAAGATATTTTAGTGGAATCTACAATGTAATCAATGTAATCCAAGTGGAAATTTTGAAATTTTTTCGAATTTTTTTATAGAATACTTTGGAGAATTTTCGTTAAAGAATTTGCTGTTAAAATCATGATATTTTTAAGCCGTAGTTCAGACTATTACTTCAGTGAAATCCATAAGAGATTCGAGAGATTATTTCGATAAAGTCTTGCCAAAAAAAACGAAAAAATCGAAAAAAATCAAACAAGTGAACTTCGCACAAAGCTGCTAAATGTTTTCCAAAAAAAAAAACAGTCTACGTAGACGTTTCGTATACCCCCGCCCCCCTTCGTAGACTGACGTAGAATTTTTCGAACCCCCCCCCCCTCAAGAGTCTACGTGGTTTATGGACAACCCCTAAAGGAATTTCAGAAGGAATATTTGAAGGAATTTCCGGAGGAATTTTCAAAGGAATTAATGAAAAAAATTCTAATAGAATTTCAGAGGAAATGCCTACTGGTATTTCTAAAGTAATTCCTAGATTTCTCCAGGATTTTTTTGTATAATTCTCCAAAATATCCTATAGAGATTCGTCCAGGAATTCCCTCGGATATTACCTCAAGACGTTCTACAAAAATTCTTCCGGAAACGAATTCCAGAAAGACTTTCGAAAATTCTCTCAGCTATATTCGGAAATTTCTCTCAGGAATTAGTTCGGAAAAAGTTCCTTCATAAATTTGTTTATGAAAACCTTAGGAAAATCATTAGGGTGTTTTATCGAAAATTCCTCAAGAAATTCTTCTAAGAACTCTTTTGGAATTCCTTGAAAAGTTCTAGGATGAAATTTCCTTAAGAATTCCTGAACAAGTTCCTGAAGGAATATCCGTAGAAGTCCCTGCAGGTTTTTTTTTTCAAAGTAATTCCTGAAGAAATTTCTGACAGTCTTAGATATGTCCGAAAATTCCTTTGGACATTCCGTCAAGACTTCGTTCAGATATTCGGATATACCTTCTGAAAATCCTTCTTTTTGAAATATCTACAGAGAATGTTTTAGGAACCTTAGGAAATTGTTTCAAAATTCCAAATCTCTAAAAACTCCTTCAGAAATTTTTTTAACGGATTACTTCGGAAATTTCTGTCAGCTTCGGAATTTTGCTTTGGAATTTCTTTTAAAATCAATTTGATATTCCTTCGGAATTTTTTTTTGTAATTCCTCTATAGGAGTTAGCAAGTTCCTTGGCAATAATTGTTCCTGAAATTCCCATAGGAATTCTTCCAAAACTACTTTAAGCAATTTAATAGAAAATTTCTCAGGGTAATCCTTTGAAAATTCCTCCAGAAAATTCTTTTGTAACTTCATGAAGTTACCTACAGACACTGACAAAACTAGCTTTGTACACATCGTTGATTCGTCCAGTCGTCCTGTACGCCCATGAATCATGGACGTTAAAAGATGCAGATTATCAAATTCTCAAAGTGTTTGAGTTGAAAATACTGTGCTCAATACTTGGCAGCGTGGTGGAAAATGGTAAATGGAGCAGATGAATGAATGAATCACGAGTTAAACCAAGTATACAAAAATGCAGACATAGGCAGATTGATTAAATAAGGCAGATTACAGTGGGTTGGACATGTAGTGCGTATGCAGCAAAAGAACTTGCAGAGAACCTGGAAGAGGACGTTGGCTCTGGGGTGTGCAATCGAGGAAGATGCGGGAGCAGCCGCTGATGCATTTTGGAAATACTGTTAGGAATTCCTTCGAAATGTCTGTGAGGATTTCCTCAAAATTTTCTTAAAGGGTTTCTTGCTACACTTTCCAACACTACTTCAGGAATTTTCTCGGAAAGTCTTTTAGAAAATTCTCTTAGGAATTCCATCAGAAAATAGTTCATTCTTTAATAAATTTCCGAATGAATTCATGCAGGAATATTTTTTATTTTACTAAAGGAATTTCCCAAAGAGAACCTGAATGGTTATTCTTTCTAAAATAGAAAAATTCTGCAGACATTGTCATAGGATTTTATGAAGGAATTCCCTATGAAATTTACTGAGAAATGCCTGTAGGAATTAAAAAAAAAATCATAGTTTCCTCCAGAAATTCTTTCAGAAACTCCACCAAGAGCTTTGTTGGCATATTTAAGCAAATTTCAGGAAAATATTAGATTTTTTCTGAAACTTAGTTATTTTGAGATCAAAACGACTGAAGTGTATCTAAATCCTAAATTGGAAATAACTTTTGAAAAAAGTTATTATCAATTTGTTCTATGACACCGAAATCTAATTCTTAACACTTAGGGGTCACGAAAAAGTGAAGCAGGATTTATTGTTGAAATTTGATTAATCAAAATCAAAGAGTAACAAAATAGTGGTAATTCAAATAACATCTTGAAATCAGGTATTGATTAGTATCGCCGGTAATTGACTATTTTGAATGTGCTGTTTGATGATCGACAAACGCAGAATATTGCAATTTTAATCCACTGAAGTCGGTTTTATACGAGCGATTCCTACCGTGTGAGTCAAACCGCATCAATCCAAAAATCCACGGTAAAATTAATTTTTTCAACCATTTATTTTTTCATCCACGCCGGTTCAAGCCGCTGCCGCCGCCGCCGGGGCAAAAGTCACCACCACGCCGCCGCCGCCGATGATATGACCGGCGCACAGGTCTACCAACAATCAATATGACGGGCGATTTTTTCAAGGTTCCAGTTTCGCAAGCTATGAACAATCCTCGGGTTCCAGTACCCAGTAATGGCTTGTCTATAGATAGTAGAATCTATCAGGGGTCTGCGAAGCGGCTATGTTTCTGATGCCAGCATGATACTTTTATCTTTAATATCTTTTAATTCAGTGCTTCGTTGCACAAAGTGTGGTGGAAGCCCCTGTCATGGGAGCCCCATAAGACCAGGGCTTTGCAACACACCTTTTCGGGGTCGTTTTAAACAATGGTTCTCCAGGATAATCTTACCTGTTCTAGCTCTATATTTGGTGACAAGGCGGACGATTGACAGCAAAATGGCGGAAACATAATTTTCTTAACGTGGAAGAGTCAGGGCTTAGCGGCCATACAAAAAAAAAAAACAAAAAAAAAACAAAAAACTATTTTAGTTTTAGGCTTTGGATCCGTTTTAATTTTTCATAATTTTTGTTTTTTTTTTTACTTTTCTGTGAGTTCACCGCTGGGCCGTTTATTGAGGTGGTCGACTTGCAGCAACTCCATCGTCGTAAGAGCGTCCTTCTCGTTCACCTAAGCTTCCTTCTTCTTCTTCTTCTTCTTCTTCATTCTTCACTTTCTTTTTCTTCTTCTTTTTCTGCTTCTCAGTTGTTCATTATTCCCACACTTAACAAGAGAACTGGTAATGTTCGTGTGTCACTATGACCTTTTGTAGCGTAGGCCAGTGTCCCTTGCCCGGGGAGTGGTACTGAAACGCGCATGCACAATATTCACCAGTGGAATCAGACGAGCGGGCTTACCCCGGTATCAAACATTCGTCCTCTGAACAAGAATTCCACTTCACTGGCTGTCCTCCGACCAGGCTTGTAAAATGTCATCTGCATGTCATTTGACTAATTTGTTAATAACTTTCTTTAGAAGTAAAATTCACATCATAATTTTAGATGTACTCATAACGCTTGAGTAGGGCTATATTTTTGTTCAAGGGTACATTGCTCTAAATATAACATCTGAGGCTGAAGAGTGAAAACTCTCCAAAATGTCACGTGTAATTTGACATAATGTCATTTGAATGACATTTTGCCTCCCACGCCCCAGATTACATATTTACAGCAATGTCTTGTTAGACAAAGTTGTAGACACATTTAAGCGCTATAAGTTCGTCATACATCAAGAATCAATAGCGAACTTCTGAAAAAAGTTCTGGGAAAATTATATAAACGATTGCAAATGACATTTTACAACACTGCCTCCGACTATGATAAGACTATGATAAGAGCATAGTGGACTTCACAATAGACAAGACTTTTAACTTTCGTTACACTATTGTCTCCCAATCATTCGTGGTAGTTTCTACCATGACCGTAGTCTTGATTTTAACTTGTTTTGTAATTTTTAGTTTTGGTTTTATTCACACTGTTTAATGTCCTTGTAGTTTGTGAGATTTAAACAGGTTTTAGTTAGGTAGTTTTTCGTTCCAACACCACTAACTTTCGCGAAACTTTGCGGTTAGGTTTGTAACGTTCTATACCGTGGACACACTACCGTCACTCCTCCGGGCGAATAATTATACAAGAGAGCTTTCTTAGTCAGTTGAGCCTTTTTATATCCTTCTCCTCATGACTTTGCATATTTTCTTAAGATGGTGGATGACGAGGACGACGATGATGTGACGGCACGATGATCGACGAACGATGACAGGTGACATACGAAGACTTAATAATATGGTTGATGCCCTATTCTACTTTGATCGTTCACCTCGACAAAATTGGCTGCATGCTTAGCCTTGCAAATGAAAATTTCCTAACACTTGTTTCCGAGTGAACTGAAAAATAAATTAAAAAAAAACGAAATAAATATGGAATGTAAATAGAAAATCAAGAGAAGTAATTGAATAAATAAATAATAAAATAATAAAATATATAAATGAATAGATAAATAAATAAATGGAAAAATAAATGAATAAATCTAGTAAACTACGGTCAGAATAAACACAAATGAAAACAAAATATTTATATACAATAAAGACATCAACCGGATGACTACTAAACGCAAAATAAACATCACTCAAACACTACCTACGACCTAGGTCTGAAAACCTCTATTTGAGAGGCGTGAAGGCTCAGTAGCTTCGTTGATAATTCGTAAGCTTGGAAGCCTCCTTTCAAGAGGCTCAGGCTCGGAAGCCTCCTTTCAAGAGGCTCAGGCTCGGAAGCCTCCTTTCAAGAGGCTCAGGCTCGGAAGCCTCCTTTCAAGAGGCTCGGAAGCCTCCTTTCAAGAGGCTCGGAAGCCTCCTTTCAAGAGGCTCGGAAGCCTCCTTTCAAGAGGCTCGGAAGCCTCCTTTCAAGAGGCTCGGAAGCCTCCTTTCAAGAGGCTCGGAAGCCTCCTTTCAAGAGGCTCGGAAGCCTCCTTTCAAGAGGCTCAGAAGCCTCCTTTCAAGAGGCTTGGAAGCCTCCTTTCAAGAGGCTCGGAAGCCTTCTTTCAAGAGGCCTGGAAGCCTCCTTTCAAGAGGCTCGGAAGCCTCCTTTCAAGAGGCTCGGAAGCCTCCTTTCAAGAGGCTCGGAAGCCTCCTTTCAAGAGGCTCGGAAGCCTCCTTTGTAGAGGTTTGGAAACCTCCTTCCAAGAGGTTTGGAAACCTCCTTTCAAGAGGATTAAAAACCTCCTTTCAGGAGGCAAGGAAGCCTCCTTTCAAGAGGTATTGAGACCTTCTTTCAAGAGGCTTGGAAGCCTCCTTTTGAGAGGCTCGGAAGCCTCCTTTTAAGCTTACTTTGAAGAAGCTCGGAAGCCTCCAAAGGTCATCAAAGTCTTATAGAAAGCTTGATGTGTAAATTTAATTTGAATAGCAAAGTTTCATAGAATAACGAAGATTTCATACAACATTTAGAAGAGCCATATATTGAGTTAATTTTCAGGTCCGTTTTCCATATATCTTATGAGGTTATTTTCATTTACAACAAAAGCAATAGGGGAAACTCGAACTACGCACCCGATCCATCGTCGCCTTGATCAACCGTATCAGTTTATCCGGAAATCCGTTTTCGTCCATTAGCTGCAACAGCTAGCTGGTCCCGATCGAGTGTATCATATGCGGCTGAAGTCGATAAATATATGATGTGTGGGCACGTTGTATTCGCGGCATTTCTGCAATACCTCTCTTACGACGAACACCTGGTCTGTGGTAGAGCTTTTACCCATAAATCCCGCCTGGTACTGCCCCACGAACTCTCTTGCAATTGGTGTTAGCCGGCAGCATAAAATTTGGGAGAGCACCTTGTAGGCGGCGTTCAGCAATGTGATTATCGCCCTTTTTGTAGATGGGACACACGACACCTTGGTAGTTGGTCAACTCCAGGTGCTTTGTTGTTTTCGAGCCGGCCGATCTCCTCCTGGATTTCCTGGAGATTCGGAGCCGGAAGTCGCATGTCCTGCACGCGTGCTCCTAGGTTCATTACCTAGGTTCATCTTCGTAGTGCTGCCGCCACCTTTGGATCACCTCACGCTCGATTGTAAGAAGGTTCCCGTTTATGTCCTTACCGAAATGTCCTTACACATATCGGGCTGTGGCACGTGGCCCTTACGTGAAAGGTTTAACTTCTCATAGAACTTTCGTGCGTTATTAGCGCGGTACAGTTCCTCCGTCTCTTCACGGTCTCGATCTTCCTGCTGGCGCTTTTTCATCCGGAAAATCGAGTTTTGTCTGTTCCGCGCCCGTTTATATCGTGCCTCGTTCGCCCTCGTGCGGTGTTGCAGCAACCTCGCCCATGCTGCATCTCTTCCACTAACTGCTCACAATCGCTGTCATACCAGTCGTTTCTCTGATCCGGGGGCACCGTGCCAAGTGTAGCGGTTGCGGTGCTACCAATAGCGGATCGAATATCTTTCCAGTCATCTTCCAGCTGCGGCACCTAATCTTGGGCTAGTCTACCGTCTTCTGGCCGCCCGAAGTTAAGCCGCGGCGTTCGAATACGACGCGTGTTGTACACTGTCGAGAGCTTTGAGCGCAGGCATACTGCAACGAGGTAGTGGTCAGATTTATTATTCGCACTGCGGTAAGTGCGAACGTTCGTGATGTCGGAGAAGAATTTACCATCGATTAGAACGTGGTCGATTTGGTTTTCCGTTTCTTATTTTTGCGGGGAAAGAAAGGAAAGGCTGCGAAGTTTATGCCATTATCATTCGATACGGTGTGCAGACATCCCTCCATCAGACACATTTCCTCCTTTCCTACTTGTACATTCATGTAGCCGATGACGATTTTGACGTCCCGCAGTGGGCATCCATCGTATGTCTGCTAGAAGGTAGCCGCTCGATGCCCGCTTTTCCACACTTTCTGTCCTGTTCATCAAATCTCCTGCAGCGCCACGACGTCGAAGTTGTGGGGATGTAATTCATCGCAGATCATTCTGTCGCAACCTGCGAAACCTAGCGACTTGCAGTGTCATGCTCCAAGCTTCCAATCGAGATCCTTTATTCGTCGCCTAGGTCTTTGCCGATTATATCGAGTCGTATTATCTTTTATATTGCTCGTAATCATTGGTTTTCCAGGCGGCTTTTTGGGTCAGGTCTGTTTTGTGTCCCACCTGACACCAGGACTTGGGCTTGTGCGCTTTGAGCGGCACACGGTCGCTTTGGTGGGCCTACTTGCGGATACATACAGCTTTTTATAGGAGTTTAACAGGGCCCACTGTCAAACCTCACCACATCCTAGGCAAGCCCCATAACTCGCAGTCATAGTCCCTGCTGCCCTAATGAGTTATGAGTGTTATAAAGATAAACTTGGTTGCTCTACAGATTCGTCTTGTTGGCATTACATTCCCCACATGAGCAGGGTTCGTACTTTTCGTTTCGGTGAGCTGAAAACTAGCAATTTTCGGGCCGAAGGAGAATCCTTTTTCGTAGTCTGTGGCGAGAAACATCTTTCGCTCGCTACTTTTTTCTCTAGAACAAACCTGAAAGATAAACGAAAATTGTGCTTACGTAGTGAATTTCTTTTTTCGTTCCATCACTCTTACGCCTCACTCATTTTTCATGAAAATTTTCGGCATTTATAAAAAAATATGACCGCAACGGTATTCGAACCCAAAACACCAACAAAAATGACACTGGGTTGTGCTCACTCTAGCCACACCACAACATCGACTACTTATTGAAGATAGATTATTTGTTCCATAAAAGCAACTCTTGTTTGCATTGATAAAGACACGAAAAAGATGAAAGAAGTGAGAAAACAAGCAAATTATCTTTTCGTGGCACTGCCAGTAAGGGAGGAATAATTATTTCTCATCAGGACTTTTCTTCTTTCCCTCAAAATGATTTCTCGCTTTATTTTTCAGAAGGATCTAAATAACATTTTTTCACTGCAATCAAAAGCTTATAGATAGGTCTGTTGATTGCAATATTCAAATTAATTCATGAAAAAATGTTACTTTGGTCTTTTAGAAAAATTAAGCGAAAATCTGCTTCAGCTTATGACAATCTATACATGCAATTAGTGCAAGTTTGAAATAAAATCATGCATTATCTGGCTGGGTGAGCGTACTTTCAAAAAGCAGTCATACAGTCATACTTATTCCACGCAAATATGTACCTCTAAAGATGGAAATCATATATTCATACGATTAACTTTTTTTGTTGTGGGAATTATTCCAAATGGTCGTTATGCCAAACGGCCTACTGTATTTGATACATATTTTCAACGATTATGCTAAATGGTCGTTATGCCCAATGGTCTTTATGACAAATAGACCTCAGACATTTAACTCGTTATGCCAAGTGGCATTATGTCATAGGGGCTTCCCCCAGACACAACGTAGCGGAATGGCTTGAGAAATCTTTTTCATTAATCACACAGCTCTAATAATAATTATGCCAGTCAACTTAATGTCAAACGGCTTTATGCCAAACGGGGTACAATCTACGTGAATGAGTGTTAGCAATGCACTGCTCGGAATTCACATTCTCCGGTTTTGAGCCAGCGTGTTTTCTGGATTGCTGTCACGCTCACGCCGACGTTCTGCAGCTCCCGAGCCAGGAGCCCAACATCTTCTTCTTCTTCTTATTGGCATAACATCCCCACACTGGGACAGAGCCGCCTCGCAGCTTAGTGTTCATTAAGCACTTCCACAGTTATTACCTGCGAGGTTTCTAAGCCAGGTTACCATATCATGAGACAAATACGATTATACTTTTTTATGCCCAGGGAAGTCGAGACAATTTCCAATCCGAAAATTGCCTAAACCGGCACCGGGAATCAAACCAAGCCACCCTCAGCATGGTCTTGCTTTGTAGCCGCGCGTCTTACCGCACGGCTAAGGAGGGTCCCACTGTGCTGCCTACATCATGTTGAAAAGACGGCCTTCTCGATGCTGACATGGGGCAACACAGTCCCAAAAGTTTTGCTCCCTCGCTGCTACATACTTGGACGATGATCAGCCGCCCCTAACATGAAGAACAGACGCTTAATTAGAATTGTAACATTGGAGAGATATGCTCACGACTCGACGAGTTAAGTACGATACATTGAAGACGGCCTTACAGTTGAAGTCTGAATACGTATCTAGACAGATTACAATGTGGAGAAATTAAATGGAATAGTACTAAACTTGTCTCATGACAAGTGAAAACATTCTTCTGAACGAGCTTGTTATTTTTTTTTCCATATCATTGCTAAAGAAGAAATTTAAACTTCTTCTTCCAAAGTATATCCATAACGAGCCGCAGCATTACAAATATTTATTTCATAATGCACCAAATCTGCGCTCGCGGATTATTCCTACATCTCACGAATAATAAAGCTACAGTTCAGTCATTCACGCAATCTTTTGTGACTTGCTAAATGTGGTTGCATCGTTTTTATCAGCTCGCCTTTATCAGCTTTATTGCAATCAGACATCCCATTGCAAAAAAAATATCGCAGCCAACGTTTATGGTGATCTCTACGCCGAGCATGATGAGGATGATGATGCTTCTCCGTTGATGCTGGCGACGACGACGACGCCGATATTTTAGTAATGACGTTCATCGTTGAAATGGCGATGAAAATCATGATGCTGCCAAATCCGAAACGGACGTCCGCTTTTTTACGGAGACTCATATTCGAACTGAGAACTGTCTGACTTCTTGGAATTTTGGTCCGAGCTCAGTAGAGGGTTGAGAAACCATCACCACGACATCAGAGCCGAGAAATGGATAGCAGAGGGGAAAATATGGTGAGGATGGGATGGATTCGATCCTTTGTGCATGCGATGATTTTTATGGTCTGAATAATTCATCCGAAACGAATTCTCAGTTCGTCGTCGTCGTCCTGACAAGCTTTCCGGTTCGAGCGGGTGCCTTCCGATTTGGCAGAATTGACGTGATTATGTGGGGAAAGGAGAAGGCTATGTCGGCCGGTGTGTTGGGATGTTAGGCAAACCATTAAACACGTGTTTTAAATCGTTTACTGGGAAGGACTCCCACAAAAATTTACTTGGTGAGTAGATCAGCATGGTGGAAACGGCCAATATCAGTATTGTTTTTAAGTTGTTCCTTGATGCAGATTTTTCCTCGTTTTAGTGAAAAAATATTAAAATTTTAATTGTAAACATAAATAGAAGAGGGTTAAATACCTACCGAAAGAGTCTCGTCGTATAACCAAATTATTCAAGCGTCTCATATACACCAATTCCCATAACGGTGTTGTACAACTCGCAGTCTAATCGACCCTGAAAGGGCCCTCAATTTCCATGAGCAAAGGAAATACGGTTATGACTATCCATTCGAATAATCGCTTCCTGCTCGGGTTCAACCGTACGAGAATAGGCCCCTCCCGTCTAGTTAATGTTTCGAGCATTTTCCTCTGCCCTACTTTTCATCTCCTTCATCGTTGTATTTATCCGCTGTTTGGTAGCTTCGGAACACACAGCATAATAACATTATTAAATTTAACCCTCTGTTTACGGCTAGTTTTGAGCAGACTTGGACACTAGACGAAAGCTGAGACGGCACTAAAAAAGCACACGTTCCGTAGTTGGAAAGTTCATTTGCTCCATAATAATGTTTTTCACTGCGTGGCGCCGTACATCGAGAGTCCACTAGGGTTGAGTGCTTTTGATGGAATTGGAAACCACTTTGCCGTTTTTGTTGGTTTTCTGACATTTTGTGAAAAAGCAATTTTAAACTATTCAAAGTTCTGAAGTAGTTCAACGCATTCTCGTACTTGGAAACATAATACGACCAGAACTGGCTTAAATACCTTACTGGATCCAACGGCCGGGAATGAGCCAGAAATGTTGTTCATAGTTTCAAAATGCAGCTCGCCGAATAGCTTGAAGCTTTCACCGTGCATTCAGCCAACTGTCCAACATGATGATGTTTATTCTAACCGATTACGTTGCTTCCGTTGGCTGTATATGTTTACAGGTGGGTGCAGGTGTTTGTTGTTCCGCTCTTGTTGCACCGCTCTTGTAGTACCAGGAAAACAGGAAATTTATGATTTCAGCGCCGCGTGTACCGGCAGCGTAGAGGAAATTTAATTTTGTTCCCATATTTGTTTTCTGACAGTTGAGTGGAACTTCATGAGGTGCTTGTTTTTTACGATTTCGATTGTGAAACTGTGAAGGTAGCGAAGTGCTATCTGAAAACCACGTGGAGTGGGAATGGCCTGGCATATGACCATGATAAACCATAAGCAAGAAGTTTTGACGCCGACACCCGATTCCCTCGACGAATAACATTCAGAATTGGTGTAGAAAAAAACAATTCGATTTCTTTCATTTATCATGTATTCTATAAGGCAACCAAGGAAGACATTCTTTTGTGTCATTTATTTCACTGGGGAAGGGGCGTTTAGCCAAAAACCAATCGGTCGAATGCCATTATATACCATTTGGCCGAATAGATCATTTGACCGAACAAGTCATTTGGCGGAAAAGGTCATTTGACCGAATAGGTCATTTTGTCAAACAGGTCATTTGGCCGAACAGATCATTTGTCCGAACAAGTCATTTGGCCGAACAGGTCATTTGGCCGAATAGGTCATTTTGTCAAACAGGTCATTTGGCCGAATAGGTCATTTTGTCAAACAGGTCATTTGGACGAAAAGCTCATTTGGCAGCACAGCTTATTTGACCGAATAGGTTATTTTGCCGAACAGGTCATTTGGCCGAACAAGTTATTTGACAGAAAAGGTCATTTGGCCGAGTAGGTCATTTGGCCGAATAGGTCATTTGGCCGACAAGTTCATTTGGTCGACCAGTTCATTTGGCCGAACAGGTCATTTGGCCGAACAGGTCATTTGGCTCAATAAGTCATTTGACCGAACAGGTCATTTGGCCGAGCAGGTAATTGGGCCGAAAAAGTCATTTGGCCGAATATCTCATTTGACCGAACAACTCATTTTACCGAACAGCTCATTTGGCCGAATAGGTCATTTGACATCTCACTTCTCATTTCTCAATCATTAGTTCTCACATCTAATTGCGAATAGAGATGCGCGCCGCCGCCGACGTCGTTCAAAAACTTTGCAAAGGGCCCTAACCAACGCAATAATCAACCCCGGAAACCCGTTTCTAGATCCGAACATACTTCCTCGAGCAAAGCTTCGTTCCAAAGGGAGCGGCCACGTGTCAACCCGGCCAATAAGCTGCCGGCGAAGTCCAAGCCAAAGAAGAATGAATCAGGTGATTCAGAAGCAACTAGTAATCCAACGGCCGAAGTAAGCAAAGAAGTGGAAACGCAACTCCGAACTCATATACCCCTGCACGACAAGTTTATTTGTTTTAACTGCAGAAGTCAGAAGCATTTGACTGATCAGTCCTCGTAATCATACAAAGTACATTGTCAAATGTGCGGATTCCATGGATTCCCCACCCACCGTTGCCCGTTTTGCTCAAAAAACGGACAGCGCCGAAAAGACTAGACTCCTTTCAATCAAATGTCTCTACTGATTCGAAAGTTCTCTCCAATGACGATACTCTTACCGCATTCGGATATGAAGAGTTAAACAACACACGGTGTAAAAAAAATGGATTATTATCGAAGTTTCATGCAGAGGTACATTTTTTTTCACAGAAAGTTAGGCAAGGTCATTAGAAATGAGGTACGGGGTGTTTTAAAATATTTCATCGGCGATTATTTGAAAATAGTGATTTTTATTGTTTTCTTCTCTAACATACCGTACAAAAAGTCAATTGATAACCCAACAAAGGATCTATTTTTGTAATTTACCAGAATGTTTGAGGATGGATTTTGCTTGTAATTCATGCGTGGTAATTAGAAGAAGCAGGCCAGTAAGGTTTTGGGGTTTTCAAGCAAATCGTGCTGCGAACAATATTTGGTAAGATTATTGTACATGGTATGTACCCCACAAATGATGAGACACTGTATCTAGAGGAAAATGTGAACCCTTTGAAATATGGCAGACTGACAATGGGCTGGTCTCATAGTGCCGACATTCGAAAGAAGTGTGAATACAACATTCAACAAAGAACCATATTTGGACTGGGAAAAGATGACTGCTTAAAAAAAATGAAAATTACGCAAAAATAAAAAAATAAATAACAAAACATAGTTTAGGAAGTTTTAAAACACCCCGTACCTCATTTCTAATGACCTTGCCTAACTTTCTGAGAAAAAAAATCATTTACATAGTACATGAAACTTCGATAATAATCCATTTTTTTACACCGTGCAACAGTCAAGACGATCCTTCAGCGGATGTCTCGGCTGTGTTAACCACAATCGCAGATAACAGACCGTACATAACGCCGACAATTTTCGGTGTATCAATGCGTACACTTCTAGATTGCGGAAGTCAGAAAACTCTCATTTTCGCAAGAAAAGTTTCACTTTGGAAAGGTCCTCAAACTAAGATTCTCCTGAGTAATCTAACTCTCACTAGCGTAGAGACCACCATTGTTGAGGACCTTCCAGTAGATTGTATTGCAGGAATGGACTTTTTCGCTCCTTTAGATCTTCACATCTCACAGGGCTCAGACATTCTGTTCCTTGTAGATGTGGACGAGAACACGGACAGTAACCCACCTGAACTTGTTGAGCTTGGCTTCATGCAGGAAGCGGCACTGGAAAATGTTAAGCAGAAGTTCAAACCAGCTCGAGATTACCCCGCTGGTCCAACACTCTATACAACTGACGGAGGAATTCAAAGATTCCTCGCCAATACGGGTAGCCCCGTTCTTATTTTCGCCTGCTATAAGCAAGGCCTTGAACGAGGAAATAGATCGATTGCTTCGTCTGGGAATTATTGAAGAGTCATCTTCTGAATGGGCTCTGAATGCGGTCCCTATCAAAAAGCCTAATGGTACCGTCCGTTTATGTCTGGACGCGCGTAAGCTTAACGCCCGCACTAAACGTGACAGTTACCCGTTAGCGCACATCGGACGTATATTAGAACGATTGGGCAAGACTAAGTATTTAAGCACGATTGATTTGAAGGATGCTTTTCTTCAGATACCGTTGAGCGAAAAATCTAAGCCTCTAACCGCTTTCTGTATCCAAAGACGTGGAATGTTCCAATATACCCATCTTCCATTCTTCCATTCTAGAGCCGTGGGTGTTTGTCTATTCAGACGCCAGTGGCCAGCGGCAGCTTCGAGGATCATATCTGATTAACCTTGAAAAGCCTATATTTTGCCGATCTGAAGTGCCATTTCTCGGATACTTACTGTCTTGTGATGGACTCCGACCCGACCCTTCGAAGGTTCAAGAAATTTTGGAGTTTGAAGCACCGCGTACCATCCGACAAGTCCGGCGTTTTCTCGGATTGGTAAACTATTGCCGACGCTTCATTCCCGACTTCAGTACGGTCTCAGCACCAATCTCGGATCTTTTGGCAGGAAATCCCAAGACTGTGCGTTGATCCAGAGAAGTGTTGATCCAAAAAACGGTTGATCGCCGTTCCCATTCTTTCAAACCCCGACTTTGAGCTAGAGCTCATAGTCCAAACGGACGCGAGTGACCGTGCCGTAGCCGGCGTACTGACCCAAATCCAGGACGGATCGGAGAAAGTCATAAGGTTTGTTTCTCAGAAACTCAACACGGCCCAGCAAAACTACTTGGCTACTGAAAAAGAGGCTACATAGAAGGTAGCCATTTTTCCTTAATCACAGATGCTTCAGCGCTCCAGTATATCCGAAACAACTAGTGGCGTCCTTTGTCGATGGAATCTGGATCTGCAGCATCTGGACATGACAACATCGTCATGGACGCATTGCCTCGTAGTGTCGGCGCAGTGCAAGCGTCCAAGCTAGGAGCCTGAAGATTGAGGAAGAGCCGGAGAACTATTCTGATTTCCGTTATGAAGACGGCCAGCTGTAGAAGTATGTCCCGGTCGAGGATGAACCGTATGATGCGCGGTTCGAGTGGAAAATGATCCCGCCCGAGGAAACCGACAACGTATTATTGAACAGGAGCACGAGAGTTGTTTACATTTAGGAGTTGAGAAAACTTTGAGCCGACTACAGCTCAGGTATCACTGGCCATACCTGGCGTTGGAGGTGAGAAAATGAATCCAACAGTGTACCACGTGTAAGGAGAGTAAACCAGCAACGGTACCCACGGTTCCAGTCATGGGCAAGCAGATATTAGCAGATCATCCTCGATAGTATAGTGGTCAGTATCCCCGCCTGTCACGCGGGAGACCGGGGTTCAATTCCTCGTCGGGGAGCCAAAATCTATATACATAAAAATTAATTTCTGTCTATCTGACCCTTATAGACTCAGAAACTACTGAACCAATCGACGTGAAAATTTGGATGCAGAGGTTTTAGAAGCCGGGGAAAGTTCTTAAGATGGTTCGAGACCCCCTTCCCCTCTTTGGAAATGGGGGCTTCCATACAAATGAATCACCAATTTCTTCATAATTCGAGAATTAATCAAGGAATAAATCAATTTTAGGCGAAACGAAGTTCGTCGGGTCTGCTAGTATAGCATAAAGAGGTAGCATGCAACTTACCTTTAACCTCAGGGGCTGCCTACTCTGCCGTTCGAGAGTCGTCGATGGTTAGGTTGGGCCCACGCTGTCGCTAACTGCTTTAACAACGCCAGCGGTTGGTTGGACTAGGTTTGAGTGTCGTTGGTCGGACGCCGGGATATTACGTTCGGCACTCACTGAACACTCGCGTCGAGACGGGGAACCCGTGTTCTTATAGCTATGAAACTAGCTAACACACTGCAAGCCACAAGCTCACTTTCGTGTCCACGACTGGTACGATTTTTCGGGGTTCGATTTAGGAGTTCACTTTTCGGGGGCACTGAGATGGCCGCTCTAAAGACCGGCTGTTTGTGACCGCACTGGACTGTCGCTTTACCGACTACCCTTTCTTTTCTAGGCACACGCGGTCGGATTTACAATTATCGATCATTCACTACGGCCGGTTGATTGGGGAATCTAACGTCACGAAATAACTTTCGTTTCCCGGCGGATTCCGGATTATCTCTTGGGGTCCCGACATACAAATCACGCACTATCGGTACTGAGGCATTATTTTCGCCAGTCGCACAACTTTTCGGTTCGGATTCACGGTACGAATAAAAATTCACTTGACCGGACTCTTCGCACACGACCGTAACGATGGCTGGCTCAAGCCCAAAAGAGGACGAGCAATGGAGCAGAGTCTCCACCGAATCCGAACCATTTTTCCCCATTCTTTCTGTGTTTCCGTCCTCTCACGCATACCAACCGTATCGTGTGACTTTGGTAGCAGAAACTTGGATAGTTTTGGTAGCAGACGGCGTTCAAGTGGGAAGATAAAAATGAACAAATTTTAACAACACTAATTCCTAACTCCTACCACTAAACAAAATACATGTATATTTTTTGTAGAATTTTAATTTTAATGGGACGTGATTTCATGTTACAAGATTTTGGTACGCCGCCGCCGACATTTTTAAATCGGCGCGCCGCAGTTCAAAATTTTTCACGCCGATTCAAATTTATAGAAGTCCACATAATTTTCCTTGGAAGTCCTCAAAATTCAATGGAGTTTTGTATAGTTAATTGTCATCCGATGGATATACCCACAATATTTGTGGATATACAGCAGAAAAGCATATGTGACGATTAGGAAAAACAAACAAACGAGGTTGGTTGGGATTCTGATGGGATCATTAAGGTCACTCCTGACGGAATCCAAGATTAAAAGTGCTCGCGTTTTCGGAGGCACACCACTCGATTCAGAGGCGGCGCACAACTGTCATTTTTGTTGATTTAGCTTTGCTGCGTCGCAGCATGCGTGAAATAATAAAAATTACAGTTGTGCGATGCTTCCGTATCGAGTGGTGTGCCCCCGAAAACGCGAGCACTTTTAATATTGGATTCCGTCAGGAGTGACCTTAAGTGGTCTTGTTGTGTAGGGGCTATCAAGCCTATCTAGAGAGTAGGAGGCTGAAGCTTCAAGTCTTTCCAAGACAGGTGGATTAATATCAAATTATCCATTTCGAAAACATGCGCTGTGCATATGCACAGACAATTGTTTGGCCGAATATACAAAGTTGTTTGACCGAACAAACAATTTGGCCGATGCACAAATGGCCGAAAATGTCATTTGGTCGGAAGGGACATACGGTCGAAAATGTCGTTCGGCCGAACAGTTCCTTTGGAGGAGAAAGTCGGTTTCCCGAATAGCTTATTTGGCCGAAATGGTCGTTTGGCAGAAAAGGGCCATTTGGTTGCAATGGACATTCGACCGAAAGTGTCGTTCGACTGAACTGGTCATTTTGATGAAAAAGTCGTTTAGCTTAAATGATATTTTTGGCCCAAAGTGCCATTTGGCCGACTGGTTGTTTCGCAGAAAAAATATATTTACGGACCAAATTACTCTTCCTGCTAAAATACCATTCCGGCTACCTTTGAAGAAGGTATCAAAACCAACATTGCCTCAATTCAGGCAAACGCCTACTTTCAAAGAAGCAATCACATCCACCATTGCCTTATTCCGGGCCAACGCCTATTTTGAAAGAATGGATTAAATTCACCAGTGCTTTATTCCAGGAAAACGCCTTCATTCAATCACTTCCACCATTGCCTTATTCTGAGCAAACTCCTACTAGAGAATCACATCCATCATTGCCCTACACCAAGAAAGCGTCCACGTTTAAAGAAGGAATTATATTCACTACTTCCATAATATGGGGAAAGGCTTATATTTTAAGAAGAAATCGCATTTGCCTTTGTTAAAATAAGAAGAGATCCCTCCGCCATTTCCTTAATCCGGGCAAGCGCATATTTTTAAAGAAGGGATCACAGCCACGATTACCTCAACTCAGGCAAGGTCCTACTTTTAAAGAAGGGATAAAATCCACGATTGCCTTAAACCGAGCAAGCGTTCATTTTTAAAGAAAGAATCACATCCACAAGCATTGCCTTAACCCGGATCAACGCCTACTTTCAAAGAAAGAATCATATCCATCATTGCCTTAACCCGGGAAAGTGCCTACTTTTAAAGATGAGATCCCATCCACCATTGCCTTAGCCCAGGAAAGGGCTAACTTTTTAAAGGGGATCACATTTACAGGGCTGGTAGCAAATATGTGGATGAAAAATAGTGACTTTAGTGACTAAAATGATAAAAATAGTGACTGAAAAGTGATTTCCAAATTTAAGATGATTAAAATATTTTATACATTTGTTGTCTAAATACAGAAAAATGCAGAAAATAATAATAATGCTGCGTAGTGTAACTTTTTGGGTTTCGCTGCTCGTTTTTGCGAAGCCTGTCCTTTACACTCGGCTAAAATTACTTCTGACATATCTTTCTTTTCAATTCCTTTTTTGACCCGAATGTTGGCTTCTGCAAACAATCTGTAAAGAAGAAGAAATTGAAAATTTAGTTTTAATAATAATTGGAATTTATAATTTAAAATATAACATACTTATCAACCGTTTGTCTCCTCCCCTCTTCTTGCTCACGTAAAGACTTCATTTCCTCCTCCTTTTTATCGAACGATGACTTTAGCTCCCCCATATCCTTTCTATTCTGTTCGTCGGCCTTTTTTCGTTCTCATCGACGCTCTATCGTCGCTCATTATTCTTCCTGGCGTATAGAAACCTCGCTCAACATCGGCGTTGCCATGTGATGCAGCCAGAGCAGTTTTCACTACTTTAGTCACCTGAGGATATTTAGGCTCGCCTACAGCCGTTTTCTTAGTAAAAAACTGGTTCCACTACTTCTCAATTCTGTGCTCTGCACTCGAAGTCATAGCTTCGCATTTCAACAATTTCCATTCGTCAAGAAGAATATCATAGTTTACCTACACCAGAAGTAACTTGGCGATTTTCACAATATACTCCGAGCTTTCACTGGATGTAATGGCCGACGGGTTGAGTCATTGTCAATATTTGATGAACGAATTCTGTAAACCAGACTTTTTGATTACGTGCTTACAGCAGCATCGTAATGCTTCTTTGCGTTGTTGGAAAAGTGAAGTTTGTCGATCCCCATCAATTTTTCCAGCTCTGCCATTCCTTCATCCCCATCAAAAACTTTTTTCCGGAGGTAGCAAGTTCTCAATATTGTCAAAAACGTCCTCTGGAAGTGAAGTATTCGTGGGCCACACATTAGGTTTACAAGCTCGACTGATGATAGTTCGCATTTCCAGCTCAGTATACACTGCATGAATGAGTGGTTCTTCCCTCTAAAAGAAACCTTAGAAAATTGCGATAGTATTAGTATGGTTAAACAGCTCTCATATCAAAGTTTTTTTTAATTAAAATCAACATATCAAGTCTTACAAATTTGCCGAAAAAAATATTTAGATACCAAAAGTCAAGTAAAATCGAAATGATCTTAAATAATTGAAAAATTATAAGCTTTTTTGATTCATAACCTAAGAATAATTGTCTCAGAAATTTCGAAGAAAAAATACATAATTTAAATGTAGAAGATTTATTGGAACCTTGACGAGGATTCAGAAATCCTAAATTAGCCAAAAATGTCACATCTGCAGTTTCTCAAACAAACGGTTCATATATTAGATTCAATTTGATGTTTACCTGTAAACTTGATGAACATTCGAGCACTTGACATGGCAAACAGCAATTCAGCTTTCATCGAAGGGTTGTTCAAATATTTCACTATCCTGATGTAAGACACGGTCTTCGCTAATGCTGCACGTTTTTTGGGAACAAAGCTCGTGAAATATTTAACAAGCGCCGGCCATTGCTGAATTAATCTTTCTGCTGATTGCTACAGTGTCAACCACCGAGACGTGGCATGTTTAATAAAATGGTGTTCTGGCAATCCAAGTTCTTTTTGAATATTCTCAAAATCTTCAATCCTCAATGGCCATCCTTTGAATTTGAAGAAATAGTAAACGGTGATTATCAACTCAGATCCAGACTCCCCTAATTCTTCGAGGCCTTTTTGGAACCCATTGTGTAGGATGTGGATATTACATGTTCCAAGCATGTTCCAGCAATGTTTTCTTTCTATCTTCAAGAAGTTCATTCAATTTCATTCAGAAGTCTTTCAACTTTCTTATTTACATTTGGACTATCGCTCCCTGCAATAGTAACAAAATGTTTGATCTGTCTTCAATTGTCATTACGTTAAGTCAACAGCAAGGCCATCTTCTGTGTCTCGTACTACAAACGGCCTTGCTGTTGAGGTTGAAACACGTATCTGTATTTACAATTCAGCGGTGAAATCAAATGGGATAATACGAACTCGTTTTATGACAAGTGAAAATGTTTGATATTAATTTACCGTTGATAAATACAAAAAAAAACGGAGTTTCATAATGCCACTTTTGGTCTCTTATACTCACCAAGCATCAGAAGATTCTTTCGTGGCAGTTCTGCGCTGCGCAGAGCTTCAGTGAGCTTGTGTAGGATATCCTCCGCTGTAGCCGAACCGTAGGTGCGTTGACACCACACGTGACTTTTTTAAGACCAATGCCGAAGGGCAGTTTGTAGTTCCTTTTCACCAGCAGAGTTCGTTGTTTCATCATAGCACAACGTGAAAATCGTATCACGATCATCGTCAAGCTGGGCTGCTCGGAAATGAGCAGCTAGTGCGTCGGTAATCAAATAAAAAACTTTAGTTCTGCTCAGCGAAAAATCTTTCGGGACTGCAACTGGAAACATTGCTCTTAGGTATCTCCAATGCCATCGCATGAAACTGCCGAAAAATCCGATCAGCACCCATTTCAATTCGGCCTGCGCTGCTTCATCTCGTGTACATAGCAGCTGCATCTTTGCTGAAAGAAAGTTCTTCAGACGTCACATGTTCGGTTTTGGCTGGAACTGATACACGCGCAGCATTAATTCGCAACTGTCCCGAGCCATTAAGCAGCATCCACAATTCCTTGTGTTTTGCTGTACTCGAATGTTGCTCAATCACTTGAAAGCCTTTGATAACCATGATCGTTTTTTTACATAATGCACAAAATGCTTCCGTGTCACTATGTCTCCGTGCCCACTCAGAAACTGTGCAATCATTATAATCGGTTTTCTTCAACCGTTCAGGACGAAACTGACACGTTCCCATAGCGGCCTATAAAGTACAATGTGTAAACATGAGTTTTCAATTTGAATGAATGGCAAACATGTACAATAATTACCTAAATATACAGCTTTATACGTTAAACGACTATTCAAGGTACGGACTACGGAGTGTAAAAGTACGACAGAAGAATGTTCACAGGTTCACAAATTCAATGCGAATTTCTCGGGCACACACGATACACGAGGAATAATTTGCGTCGTAGTTTTTGGGTGCAGCTGGAACTGGCTCGCCAAAAACTAGAAAAAGCGGGAGGAGAGGTTACAACTAGTCAGATGCTTGATGATGACTAATCATCTTTTTCTTTCAAGCTCATAGAAAGGATACGATTTGTTTTCATCGGGAAACGATTCCTAATCCTAACTTTGCAATGCGCTGGAAAGAGAGGAATGATTAGACGACAACAAGCTCTCAGACACTGATGAATAATGTCAGATTTACACGTAGAATGATATATACTCATTTTTGGTGTATATTTCTCGACTTCTATAAAGTGTTGCCAGATTGCTTTAGTGACTTTTGGATGCAAATAGTGACTTTTTAGTGACTTGACTCAAAATAGTGACCAAGTCACTAAAAAGTGACCTGCTACCAGGCCTGCATCTACTATTGACTTAATCCCGGAAAAAGCATACTTTGAAGAAAATAGATCACATCTATCATTGCCCTTACCCGCGCAAACGCATCCGCAGACAAAACATAATAATTCTTGGATTTCGATTTACTTCAGCGTCAATGAAACTATGAGTTAACCCCAAGAAAAAAATCACAAAAAATCAAAGAAAATTCAGGGGGTATTTAAAACCTGTGAAAGTTCAGGTTAACCGAGAGATTGAAGAATTCCAACCGTGTAAAAAATATTGGGTGTATATCTTGTCAATATTATTATCGACCGGTGTTATTCTTGTTTTTTTTTCGAACAACTTAGTCAAGCAACTAATTTAGTGGGCACAAAAAAATATGCCATTTGTCCGTTATGCCAAATGACCCTCACTTTTGAAGCTGTTTACAATTATGCCAAATGTCCGTTATGCCAAATGGCCTTTATGCCAAATGACCCGCTCCCTATCTGGTCGAAAATGTCGCTTAGCCGAAAAGGACATACGGCCGAAAATATCGTTCGGCCGAATTGTCCATTTGGTCGAAAAAGTCGTTTGGACAGAAAGGTCATTGACCGAAAATACCGTTAGCCGAAATGGTCGTTTGGTAAAAAGGTAATTATTATTACTGACGAATTTCGCGCCAACTCTTCTATGGGGCTGGCAGCACCATCTCAGAATCAAATGAAACTTGGAGGGCATGAACGTATGGTATTTGTAAGCCACTCTGCATACTTAGTTTTTCAAAAATTGTCAAGAGTAACATTTGATGAGGGTCTAATTTTTTTTTTGTTTTTTTTAGTCGATGTAACTCTAAAATTACAGGTCCTACAAAAAAGTGTTGGATGGCGGATTGTCGTGCAATTCTTTGGAGTTTTTTGCAAAAATATTCAAAAAATAAAAAAATCGATTTCTACACTGAAAAAAAAATAATTTTAAAAATTAAATTCGATATTACAAAAAAACTTAATCTCAGAAATCGATGAAATTTTTTCTGCAGATAGGTATTTTAATTATCTAACTTTTCTGGGAATAATATTCCTGTGATATATTCGAGGAAAAAAAGTTTTTCAAACAAAAACATGTTTTATGTTCATATTGAGTGAAAATTTATCAGCGAGTTGTATGCCTACAGCGCCAATTATAGGTTCAGCAGCCCATCATCAACCTACGACATATTTTGGACGTATCAAAATTTGTTTAAGAAGGAATTTAGCATAATCTAATAATAATGTGAACCAACATTTGAAAAGGGCGTATATTTTCCTAGATCTTTTCTATCTGTAGAAAAACAATCATGGATTTCTGAGATGAGGTTTTTTTGTTACATCGATTAGAAATCGGTTTTAATTTTTAGATATTTTTCCAAAAAACTTTTTTCCAGAACAAATCCGGGAATTTCCAGGAATTTTCCAGAACAGTCCGACAGTCTGCCATACAACACTTTTCCGTAAGCCTTGTCATTTTAGAGCTACATCGATTAAAAACAAAATAATTAAAAAAAATTAGGCCCTCATCAAATGTTACTCATGACAATTTTTGAAAAACTAAGTATGCAGAGTGACTTAGAAATACCATATCTTTATGCCCTCCAAGTTTCATTTGATTCTGAGATGGTGCTGCCAACCGTTATCGCGCGCTGGTCGAGTTGGCGCGAAATTCGTCTACTATGTTTTTATTCAAGAGACAGTTGACTTGCGCTCCTGTGATCTGGCAGAGAGGTAATTTGACCAAAAATGTCATTTGGCCAAACGGGTCGACATTTCTGACCATAACACCCGTTTAGCAAATGACATTTTCGGCCGTATGACTCATTCGGCCAAATGACCTTTTTTGTCAAATGACCATTCCAGTCAAACGACGTTTTAGGCTAGGTGTCTCATTTGGTCAAATGGCCTGTCAGAGCCAAATAAACTTTTCAGCCAAACCGTTTCTGATTTCATAACCGTTTATCTATTTTTAAATTTCATTTCAACTTAAAGCGAAATTCTGCCAAATCGTTTTCCGCCGACAGATTTTAGTCTTCTTCAGTCTTTCCTCCTATTTAATAGTTTCCCGTGGAATGGCAGGAGATTTTCTCACGGACAATGGATACTCCGAAAAATGTTACGTTCAAATACCGAATAGTAGAAATTCCGCGGAAATTCCGAAGATTGTTCCATAAGAATTAAAAAAAAAATTGAAATCCCAAACCATGTTTCATTTATTAACTATTGAGAAATCGACTGTATATTTTTATTTCGATTTTAAGGACGGCTACGCAGTCTTGAATTATTGAAACAAGATGTTTATTTATCCGACGTTTCGACACGGGGATGGTGTCTTCATCAGGGGAAAAATACGGTATTTGTTCCTAGACTAAACACCGCCGCCGAAAACGAAGCTTCGAATGATTTTCGGATCGGCGCACACCTCTAATTGCGAAGATGTCTCTCTTATTATTTTGCTCTTCTCACATTTCACTCCTCATTTATCACTTCTCACTTCTCACTCTGAAAAGTGAGTAGTGCGAAATAAGAAGTGAGACGTCTCACTACTCACCTCGCACTCCTCACTTTTCACAGTGAGAAGCTAGAAGTGAGAAATTATTGTTTGCCAAGTGAGAAATGAGACGTCTCACTCCTCTCTCACTAGTAATTTCTCACTTCACTGCTCACTGTGAAAAGTGAGAAGTCCGAAATGAGTAGTGAGACGTGTCACTTCTCACTTCTCACTAATAATTTCTCACCTCTCACATCTCACTGTAAAAAGTGAGTAGTGCGAAATGAGTGGCGAGAGTGCTGGACGTGAGAGCGGGAAGAGCGAAGTAAGAAGGGAGGCTCCTCTCTTCTAATTCATCCTTTCTAACTTCTTATTTTTCACTTTTGCAGTGAGAAGTAAGAAATGATGATTTAGAAGAGAGAAGTGACACGCCAGATTACCTATTTGGCCAAATAATATATTCCGCCGAATGACCTATCCAGCCAACATTTTTTTTTAATCTTTATTACCGTGATTTTTTCTGTAGAAGAAGTTCATCACTTAGGAATTCGGCCAAATGATCTATTCGTCCAAATGACCTGTTCGGCAAAATTACCAATTCGGCTAAATGACCCATTCGGCCATTGGATCTTTTCGGCCAAATGACCTATTCAACCGTATGACCCGTTCGGCAAAATGACTTTAGGTCAGGGCCCCCACAAATATTATGTACCAAAACCAACCGCTTTTTTGTACATTTTGGGGCTCCCACGAGCTGTAGGTCCCCCTGATTACTTTCATCTACTCCCTTTCGCTTTGAGTAGTATAATTATCACCGAAACAAGCCAATAAATTAATTTCGACTATTGGCATTCGGCCAAATGGCTTTCGACCGAATGGGTATCGGCCAAACAATCAAAAAACATTCCACGGAAATTTTTCGGAGTTTTCACGTAAAGTTGTCATTAATTTTCACTGGATAATCTTCGGGATATCCACGGAGAATTCTTTCGAATTTATACATTTTTTTAATATCCACTGGGAGTTATATGGAATGTAATTGGAAACATACTGAATGATACATTTTTATAAACTGCCTTAAATGCGGGCAGCGGTGCGCTGATAATAAATGTTTACACAACTGTGCAAAAAATCTCTTGCTCCCCGTTCAAAAGCAAACCATGTTACAGTTTGAGTGTAGAGCTATTAAAGAAAGAAAATGGCGACAACCAGGAGAGTACGCCGCAGATTCAGCGTCCTGATTTCGATCCTTAAATGTTTGACCCTGTTCAGACTAGTCAGGAAGCAGGCAAAAACAAATTGTAATGAATTATAGTTTAGGATCAAGGCGTCCTATGGTCCTCATGTGAAATGTGTTGAGTGAGTGAAACATGATGTCTTCCTTGTAAAGAAACAAAGTATGTATGTCTCCGGAACTTGGAATGCAAACTAAAAACCTGTTTTTGATCCCGGTTGAAAGTCATAAACTCAAACACATAGCTCTGGTTGTTTAATCACACAAGGATATGTTTTCAGGTAATCCACGGAGTATAACTCACGCGACCACGCATCTGTCCGTGTCATGCCTCATATATGTACCCCCAGAGGCAAAATGCACCGGCCTCACAAGAGATAGATTTTCCCGTGATGATGACGGTTCAATTTATGCAGGCTATGCAGAGTTGCGGCAGGACGTGACCACCAGCAGGCCCAACTGAGAACGGCTACGGTGCGGTGATGATGAGGACGATGATGATCGCCACCGCTGCTATGACGATGCCGGATGCATGCGAAATAAGCGAACTGAATCGATTTTCAATAAGCTATTCTGAATGGCGCTGAACCTACTTTCATCGGATATCGGATCGGGGCATCGACTGCAGCTGCACGTTCAAATCTACATTTCAGACCTCGACTGCTGGCCGCTGACTGTCCGACTACGTTTGCTCGGAAGTTCGAACTTATTCACTGTCGTCGTCTCGGGAGGGAAACTGCGAATATTTTCGATTGATTATGACTTTTTTCATATTCCGACTTTTTTTTCGGTTTCCTTTTGAATTTGTTTGCAAATGGCATGCCGACAGCGGTAGTTATTTCAAACCGATTATACTAAACCCTCGTCATTCGAGGGGACAACACAACACCACCGTGCAAGAAGTATTCTATCGAGTTTCGATCCAACAAAAACGCTTTGACAGCGTTTTGGCTCAAAAGTTTCTGACGCTTGGTAAAACTCAAACGATGTACGAGAATTGCCTTTCCTTCCAATTTCTTGTAGTTGTGATGTTGTCATCTTCAAAAGATATGAACCCTTCTCTTATAACAAAAGGGAAACATGTAAGGCTCTCGAAAGGAAAAATAAATAAACTGGGAAAAACCTCCACGCGAACTTTTGTAAAAAGCTTAGAGCAAAACAAATTGCACCAGCACAAAAGTTGTTTCTTTTTCAGCATCCCCAACTGGCCGGTAGATTTGTGAGGCGTTCGCAACTTTTCTGGCTGACGGCTCGAATTTGTGACTGAAATGGGATCTTTTCGTAAAAGCGAAAGTTTTTTGTGTGTGTATAGCGATTCAAAAGTCTCAAGAATTCTTTACACATTAGCATTTCGCCTTTATTAACGACTTTTCCTTTTTTACATCGCTGTACACGATTCATACACTTGTTCTAGGAGGAGCCAATGAGATTCATTTAGATGTATTAATCAAAACCATATAAACCGACATAATGCAATGAGCTGGCAAAACAAGTATAACATTCTCTGATCATTTGGCATGCGAGATTTAATACAAAACGCTCAATACAAAGAATATCACTTACTCTTACAATACTTAGTATGTTTTTACGTCTGCTGATGTATGTACAATCTAATATTTGTAGATTAACTGCAGCTGACAAACGTTCTTTTATACGGAAACCTTTTCCTGATGAGATATATCGCTAAATTTTAAAATATCGTAGATATTCGAGTTATGCGCAAAAATTAGGTACACTGTATTCAAAAAAGATTCCTAACTTTACGCACAACGTATTTGAACAAAGATCATACATAGCAACTTACTTACGAAAATTACAGTTTTTCGGGTAGACCATCACTCGTAATTTGTGCTAAAAACACGCTATTTTGATAATTTTCACCGTTTCAGTGTAGTTTTGAAGTATTAACATGCAAAATGCATTCCCTATTATTATAACATATATTGCGGTAACAAGATGTATTTATGATTCGAAATTTGATTTAAACGCATTCTACAATAAAAATAACCGCAAAATGCGCAGATTTAGGAACGTGCATGGTGCTATTATTATCAACCTTATCAGTTGTAAACCTGGTAGCAATCCTAGGCGTAACTAGAGTCTCGGTCTATCGGTCTTTAGGGGGGGGGGTCGGGGGAGTTGGCATGGCCCCAGCTTGTGGAATGTATTTTTCTAAGTTGATGTAAGGCACATGGGTTGCAACAGAAATTGTTAGACTACGTTTATCGCTCATTCGTAATGGAACTAACATTACAAAATTCAGAATAGGTTAAAAGTTCCGATAGTCGTGGGTGTTCCTATAGTTGCGGTAGTACGGTTTGCAGGGAATCAACTAATTAAACGCAGTAACCCACATTACCAGTCAATTAGTTTACCTGTCATAACACGATAGAGACAAAAACAACATTGG
Organism: Armigeres subalbatus; assembly: GCF_024139115.2. Classification (NCBI taxonomy): domain Eukaryota; kingdom Metazoa; phylum Arthropoda; class Insecta; order Diptera; family Culicidae; genus Armigeres; species Armigeres subalbatus. Next base: position 302,627,488 of record NC_085141.1, read on the forward strand.
AATTCCATTTAAACTGGTAAAGTATCTTTAAAATACTTTTTTTTCTCTCCCTTGCGTCAATAGTTGCGGTAGTGTTCCAATAGTTGCGAATCACATATAAAACCTATGGGATTCGCAACTACAGGAACAATAATAACAAAATAGCACAACTATTGGAGGATTGATTTCAGGTAACAGAAAAGGATTTTGATACAATTATGGCACGCTCTGGATAAAATTGAAATAATGAGCTTTCGGATGCACTCTCAAGGTAAAGGAAATGAAATACAGATTAGAAGTAATCGAGAAATTAGTGTTGGAACGTGCTTAGTTCCTCCACTATTGGGTGCTGTGTGGCATTGAAACAGTACACTCAGGCAAATTGGCTATCGAATATCATAATTCTGCCTTTTGGAAATTTGCAATAAGTTTTGGATTCAAAATTCAAAAGGACTCATTATGAAATAAATTTTCATGGTCAATACAAAACTATACATTTTCTTAAGGCACATTTATGAAATTACAATGAAGCATTATAAACGCTGTACGCTACACATGAATTAATCCATAGCCCTACCTTATGAATCGCAGAAGTAGTATTTGGAGGTCATAACCATGCCTTATGAATTTCGTATATTTTTAAGAAGTGTCCTAATTAATTCATAATGCAGATTTATGAATTCATTATTGCATTTTGCGATATATTAAGCGATTCATAATGCTGCATTATGAATTCCTAATTAGCGTATATTGAAAATTTTCTTGAGTTATGGCCCGTTTACATATGAGCTAGTTCTAGCGGACAATACACTATCCGACAATACTAGCGCGATATTAGCACAATGTAAACAGGAATTGTCCTCGCTAATAAGCGTTTAGATTAAGCTAATTTCGTGCTAGTATTGTTGGATAGTGCATTGTCCGCTAGAACTAGCTCATATGTAAACGGGCCATTATAAACATGCGTGATTATTGTCAGATGGTAATCAAATTTTTTTGTTCATTCATATAGTTATGCATACATGACATGTGATTTCATATTTGCGTTTCGGTTGTATTCGAGGGGGTATGAAAAAATGGGCGATGGAGAACGCGTTTCAAAATATCTTTGAATCTAGAAAAAGGTAATTATTTTATTCGAATTAAACCCGTTCCTTTTCACATATTGGGCCAATTATTATTTTACCGTTGAACACTATATTGTTCACCGTCGACACTTAAGAACACTTCAACTTAATATTTTCTTCACACCCCCTCGATGATGAATTCAACCGCACGACTTGAAAACTTTGCAATGAGTGAGAACATGATTCTCTTGACAGAACGCCTTCCTTTCGATTAGGGTAACTAAAATGAGCATGATGTCTTTCATAAAATGCCTTATGATTTTCTTCAAATCAGCTTTGAACAAAATTTCAAAAGGTGTCTCATGAAATTCAATCCATGCAACGAATAAACAACATACGTCCGCTAATGAAATCTAAAGAGCTGAAGATGGAAAACATGAGAGACTTATGTTTCAAATATTTTCATCAATCTTGTAGATTCATCATTTGTGCCTTATGTATTTCGCATGTTCATTTGCCTGAGTGTACTTGCCGTTTACTACATAAATCATATATTTAATTGCTTTGAAACCATCGAAGTAGGCCTAATGCGAACCACAACTGAGAGTCACATCATCAGCAATCACAGCAATCGGGGAATGTGTCGTCCGTCATATTCAGTGAACAAACAGTGCGATAAGACGTTTCAAGTGGCTCCCGCTTGCCAACAGTCAGGATGAACTCTACATTTTGCGATCCTGCTGGATTTTCAGCCTTTAAAAAAAAAGTAGTAATGAACAAGCGGGAGCACCCATAAAGAAATTGAATTGTTTGTGCAAGTGGAAGTGATGTGGTCGAATACATGGATATTGGTTGAGTAAATTTTAGAAAATGAATTAAAACTGGACCTGTTATTTTCTGCAGATTTGAAACACTAAGGAATCACGAGATTCAATTATTTTCCAATACTGATCCGTCTTAAAAATGTGAGGCGAAGGCAATACCAAAGAACTCGCGATCCCGCGTTTAAAGTTATTTGGCGAGATTTGCAAAATGAAATTAAAAAACGTTTCGCTATTCTGAGAAATACCAACTTTGAGAATAATGTCTCGAAGTTGGATCCCAGTTCGAAACCTTTTTGAAAATTAACGAAAATTCTTAAAAAACCTCAAAAGCCAATTCCAGCGCTTAAAGAGGGAAATAAAATTTTATTAACAAATGGCGAAAAGGCTCAAAAACTTGCTCAGCAGTTCGAGAGTGCCCATAATTTTAGTCTAGGTCTCACTAATCCAATTGAGGATCAGGTTACACGGAGCTTCGAAGACATTCTCAATCAAGAGAATGTTTTTGACCCTTCGTTGGGAAATAATTTGGATGAAGTGAGATCTATTACTAGAAAATTTAAAAATATGAAAGCCCCGGGTGATGATGGTATTTTCTACATACTTATCAAAAAACTTCCTGAGAGCTGTTTATTCTTTTTGGTTAATTTATTTAACAAATGTTTTCAATTGGCATACTTTCCAGATAAATGGAAAAACGCCAAAGTTGTTCCAATTTTGAAGCCGGACAAAAATCCAGCTGAGGCTTCTAGTTATCGCCCAATCAGTTTGCTTTCTTCAATAAGCAAACTGTTTGAAAAGATTATTTTAAATAGAATGATGGTTCATATTAATGACAATTCTATTTTTGCTGATGAGCAATTTGGTTTTCGCCATGGGCATTCAACCACTCATCAGTTATTAAGAGTTACGAATTTAATTCGGATCAACAAATCTGAAGGATATTCGACTGGGGTTGCTCTTCTTGATATAGAGAAAGCATTTGACAGTGTTTGGCATGAAGGTTTGATTGTAAAATTGATGAATTTTAATTTTCCTCTGGACATAACTAAACTGATCCAAAATTATTTATCAGATCGCTCACTGCAGGTAAACTATCAGAATTCTAAATCTGATAGATTACCTGTTAGAGCTGGTGTTCCCCAAGGCAGCATACTGGTGCCCATATTGTATAACATTTTTACTTCTGACTTACCTGATTTACCACCAGGGTGTCAAAAATCTTTGTTTGCAGATGACACAGGTCTCTCAGCCAAAGGGCGAAGCCTTCGTGTCATTTGTAGTAGATTGCAAAAAAGTTTGGATATTTTCTCCACTTACTTGCAAACATGGAAAATTTCCCCAAATGCTTCCAAAACTCAGCTTATAATTTTCCCACATAAGCCGAGAGCTTCTTATTTGAAACCTTCTAGCAGACATATTGTCTCTATGAATGGGGTTCCAATTAATTGGTCTAGCGAAGCTAAATATTTAGGACTTCTGCTAGATCAAAAATTAACTTTTAAAAATCACATTGAAGGCCTTCAAGCCAAATGTAACAAATATATTAAGTGTTTATATCCACTTATAACAGAAAATCAAAACTTTGTCTCAAGAACAAACTTTTGATTTACAAACAAATTTTAAGACCAGCCATGTTGTATGCTGTGCCAATATGGACTAGTTGCTGCAATACCAGAAAGAAGGCACTTCAGAGGATTCAAAATAAAATTTTGAAAATGATTCTGAAGTTGCCTCCGTGGTATAGTACCAATGAACTTCATAGAATTTCTAATATTGAGACATTGCAACAAATGTCCAACAAAATAATTTCCAATTTTAGACAAAAATCGTTGCAATCTTCTATTGCAACGATAAGCTCTTTGTACCCTTAGTATAAATTAGGTTAAGTTTAGTTTAAGTAGAAAACATTGTAATTCCTACATGGTTTAATTCAACCAGAGGAAATATCCTAACTGCCAGAGGCAATTGAAATGTATTAATAATAACTAAAAGCGTAACATAGCAAATAAGGATGATAGTGTTAAGAAAACACGGAACACCTAGTCTAGGAGATGAATGCATGTAATAGATAAATAGCAAAAAAAAATTAGTTAAAAAAAAAAAAAAAAAAAATATTTTCCAATTGTTTTGGTGTATGAATGCTTCATTTTATGTACGGATCAATCCATTTTGCGTTGCGGCGGTTTCCTTAGCAGCAGCATAGTAGTTTCATTTAATGGAAACAAGTTTCAAACATGAATAAAACCCTGCTGGAGAAGCCAGTGAGTTTGTTTTAATTTACCTCATATTCAAACTAGAATGGAGTTCGAGGGTTTGCAACGAGACTGAATCACTACTGATTTCACTCTAAAAGTGATTTGAAATCGTTGGTCCATTTGAGAGCTGTAAAAAATGTTAAAACGATGAAAGAATGAGATGTTAATTGTTTTTTTTTAGTTGTTAAACTTTTCTTCATCTACATCTTTATTTTCGCATAGAAAACTATGAAATGTGAATTTAAAAAAAAAAGATTAGTGTTTTTGTTACAGATGCTACAATTGTCCAATGCATGGACATTTTTCTTAGGTTGGTCCCCTATTTTAAAACCAACTTAAGGCCCAAATTACCGTAATCCAGTCATTGACAAGAAAAATGCCACGTGCTTGTACCACCCCCAGGAAAAAATCCGCCCACTGAGGAGAAAATGCATTCCCCAGCTGAATCGGGGAAGCACTCTTGTTTTAAAACTACATCAACATATAGTGGTGACTTCAATACATCCGTGGGATGCTTCATTTGGATGAATTTCGTAATATTATTTGAAAAAACTGCCTTCTGCAGAAAATATTGCAAAGTTGAAAAAATATTTTTCCAGGAGGGGAAACCGTCGATTTACTCTCACGCTCTCTTATATTTTACAGATACTCGAAAATCATCGTTCAGTGTTGCGTGTTGATTTGTTCTATATGTTATGCTTATTTTCTCGAATATGTACGTAAACATCAAGCAATAATCTATGAAAATGATGCTTTTCATGCTATATATTGACACTAAATATTAGATGTGAGCTAGAACTGTAAAAACGCAAGCATTCATAAGCAACGCAGGTTATTTATTTTTTCATAATTCAAGAGTTGATAATGTAATGTAATGCTAAAATAATAATGTAATGCTAAAACGGCATCACTTTTCATGTACACAGAGAGAAGACCGATCATATGGTCATGTAAACAATCCGTTGAATCTGGACGAACATTTGAGAAGGTAGTCAACTGCATCATAATTTTACATTCATGTAAAATGCATGTAGGAAACTGTGTAATTAGGAGAAGGATGCACAACAAATCAATCTCAGATGCATGTTTGAGGTTGTTTAAGCGTATCACTATAATCTGTGCGCTGTACAGGTATTGAAAAGGACGTTAATATTTTGTGGAAATATATAGAGTTTGATACCTTTTTAAATGTTTGTGTACTTTGTACAAAATCAGATCTGAGCGAATGAGTAGGCTCTCCGCAAAAAGAAGAAGTGAACAGCAAGAAAAAGAAGTCGATTTGATGTATGACATTTGAACCTTAAGCAAATAAATGGACGGAATTAATTATTCTATCAAACCCACAAACTTGTACTTCCAGAAAAAAAGAAAAGGTAGGCCCAAGCACACGTATAGGGCAGTTCATAGCTACCAAACGAAACTTTTTCTGGTAGTGGTATCATTTTTGATACCAGTATTAATAAAATATGTTTAGTACGACTTAGTATTATGCATATTTGAATAAGCGTGATTGAGTACGAGTTATTGTTATGATGTTTTAAATGAGCGCGAGTGGTGCTCGCATAAAGTGCTCAGTACGACTTATTGTTATGATGTTTTGAATGAGCGTGAGTGGTGTTCGCATAAAGTGCTCAGTGCAACTTAGTGTTGCTAATCTTCGTGAAAAAGCGCGAGTGGTACTCGCATGAAGTGCTCAGTACGAGTTATTTGTATGACTTTTTGAATGAACACGAGTGCTGCTCGCCTAAATTAGTAAGTGAGACCTATTGTATTGTCGCGCTTATCTTTTTCTATAATGCTGCGGCGGTCTTACACTCACAGGCTCGACTGCGAAAGTAAACGTCAAGATAGCCGCCGTGTTAAAAGATAGGCAGAATTTTCCCGCTCAAAACAAAACCACGTGCGTTTCGCGAAATGACAGCAGTGTTCGATTGTATTAGTGAGAGGCAATTGGAGTCACTGAGTACATAGAGAGTGTTTATCATGGCAAGTGCATACGGTGGGTGAGAATTTCATTGACTCTGTTGTGTTTAGTGACCGTAGCGATTATCTGAGAAGCAACCTGCAGGAAGGTGCAGTATTCTATTTTATCTCGAGATGCATAATAGCTAATCTTCGTAAGGAGCGCGAGTGGTTCATATAATTACATTTTAAAATGAGATATAGTCAGTTGCATTCTAATAAAATGCCACTTGAGGCCACAAAAATAATGTTTGCGCCTTATAATTGGGTTTCTGGAGAGACGAATTTCGACGGATCAGCCAGCATAGCATATTTGCGGTATCTAGTCAGTGTAAACATTGTATTTGGAGATCTCATATCTTGAGAACAACACAATTTGACAAGCTGAGTTCAACTTCGTCTCACAGTTGTTAAGTGACGTATGTAGAATGGGCCACATATAGTAAACGAGTTAATATTTTGGTTATCTCATAATAAAACATAACAAAACCACAGTTTTCATGTTTTATCATTGAAAACCAATTCAAATGACAATTTTTTCACAAAAAAATCCTAAGAAGAGGGGAAATGTGTGGCAGTAAAACAGTACTTGCCGTTTACTACATAAATCATATATTTAATTGCTTTGAAACCATCGAAGTAGGCCTAATGTGAACCACAACTTAGAGTCACATCATCAGCAATCACAGCAATCGGGGAATGTGTCGTCCGTCATATTCAGTGAACAAACAGTGCGATAAGACGTTCCAAGTGGCTCCCGCTTGCCAACAGTCAGGATGAACTCCACAGGTGCTGCAGGAGAAATGTTTTCTGATACGAAGGGGTTTCTAAATCTAAAATAGAATTCGTTATCCAAAAACTATAACATTCTAATTGATGATAATTATAAGGATATATGATATTAACTCTTAACTTATCTTTGTATGTATTTCGGAAAATCGCCAAAAATTTGAATAATGAATCAAGATTTCTAGATCTTGTGAGGATTATAAACATATTTCTTTAATGCAATCTCCGTTGTGAGTGAAAATGTTACCTAAATTTTGTCTTAATATTTTCACCAAATTCGAATGCTTTGTAGATTTTTCTGTCATTGTAACAAAGATTTATATAATTCTGAAAAGCTTTATTAATATCTGTTCGGATATAAATTCTTCGACTGTAAGGGATATCTTTCTGTGGCAGAATTATATTGAGTAGCGAAAATAAGAAGCTTCATATAAATTGGATTGGACATACCTTGCGATTGACTCGAAGATTTGCAAAAGAATTATCGTTTCTCGAAACTTCATTGGCCGGATTTGTGTACATCTGCTTATTTTGATGTAGTTCTAAAACGCTAATCTGATAGAACAGGAATGTTTATATCATTAAACAATTATGTTTCTGAACTTGGTTCAATCAAAAGAACTTTCTAATGTATATAAATAAGGTGAAAGTTTCAGCGTGACAAGCTATGACAAAAAGACATATTTAGCGTAAATGTCAATATTAGACCATTAGAGAAAGAGTTTACGAATAACGGCTTGTATCTATCTAAGGGCAAGTTTGCAACAAACAGAAATAACACCATACCAAGGATGGAAAAAATATTTAAAAAGAAATTTGAAATGAGCATCAGTTGTTGATTAATGTCCAAATATTGCAACTTTCTGAGTACACATTCTGGACACTCCCAATTTAATCGAATTTTCATGTTCCGTTGGCCGAATGATCCAATGCATAGTCTCATCTTTCCATTGTAATGCATCAATAAGTAGATGACTGCGTTTTAAATCCACAGTTTCGGCATGAACTTATTGTGTATACCAGTATACCTACATTCTCAGATTTTTAACGAACACGTTAACGAAGCACGATTTGAAGAGTAACGCATTGTAATGCTTACCTTCTTGAACAAACTGATCTCATTAAAATTTCATTTAAATATCGGATTCTTCGACCAGGAAACTAGTCAAACAAATGCAGAACAAATTTATATTTTGAAACCTGCGACGGAATTAGCAGCGGCAATTATTTTAATTTAGAAATCAAGAAAATGTTGACAGGGGTCCAGGTCAATTTAATTACCCTACTTGGACTTTACAACATGCAGCAACAATTTCGAAAGAGCGGAGCAGAATTGGGGATCGTTCAATTACGTCCATCGTTTTTCAGCATTTACAACCACCCTCCCTCCCTCCTGTCACAATCTGTCGCAAATCACTGACCCCCTCTCCCCCTGTACGTACAAGTGTTTAATATATAATGGTTCGTCATCATTGTACACAACTTTTTTAAGAAATTTAGTGGTAATTAATTTCCTTAACAGCAAATTAAAATATTTTTTAGCTAATCAAATTGATTCTTAAATGCAATAAGGTAATTTTTCTTGTTGGACGTAACACAAGACGAAACCCTCCATTCCCCGTGTCACAAACTGTCACAAATTCTGGAATCCCCTCCCCCTCTCAAACCTTGGACGTAATTTTTGAACGATCCCTAAACACTAGGATTCATTAGTGCAGAAAATCGTTGTAACTAAATTTTCAAATGGCTGTATCTCAGTGGTTTTTCAACTGATTTTCTCAGTTTTTTCACCAACCACTTAGCCATCTTTTCTAGTTTCTGGACATTGGAAGATATTGTATTTAAGGGGGTTCAATTTTTCACTAGAGCTGTGGGAGTAAAGCAACGGATTTAGAAAAATGCAATTTTGGAGATATATTTATATTTCATTACCAAAAATGATATCTATTCATATAGTGATGATGGAAATGATAAAATAACACATGAAAGACATCACCCTTAACATAAAAACACATTTTGAGCATCCCTACTATGCATACGATGATAGTTCGGTGCCTTTAGGAACCACTCTATACTACAGGATGTATGAAGCTCCAGAAAATGTTTTCAAGCATGTTGTCTACTGTGAACTTATTAAAATAAATGTAACCTATGTACGAAACATGTGTTATAATAAATTATGATGTTCTAGGATCTCCGAACTGTACTGGAATTTGAATCAAATGGTCTACTGAATCAACCAAGGCTTCCATGATGTCCACAGCAGCGGTATCAACCCAATTATATCCTCCGAGTATTTGTCTATCCCTTGCGTCTCAAATCCAGGCATATGAGATGTTGTAGGATCTCCAAATTGTCCTGGAGTTTTAACGAAATGGTCTACCGAATCAACCAAGGCTTCCATGATGTCCCATACCGCGGTTTCAACCCAATTATGTCCTACGAATTGTCCTGGATCTTGAGTAAAATGTTCTATCGAATCAATCAAGGCTTCCATGATGTCCTCAGTCGCAGTCAGTGGTGGAAATCTGTGAACCTTGCTCACAAAACGAGAAGTAGGCAATGCAAAATACTCGCGAACACTTGTTTTGCCTTTTTCTTGCCTACCTAGTACTCGCATAGAAAACAGAATCAACGAACCCCGAAAAATGTTCGTGAAGCTTCGCGAGTCATTCGGATTAATTTGCAAAATGTCATAAAAGAACTTCGGAACATGTTTATCACGGATGTTCGAGGTGTTCGAGCAAGAACACCTTTGTTTATAGTTATTGTGTTTATCACAAGTGAAATTTATCCATTGTATTCGAAATAACCACAAATACTCGCGGCCGTGATTTTTACTCCCGAACAAAATTCTGCCCTGCTTTTTTACTTTGCTCTGTCCGTACTCGCGAACAAAGCAAGCACCAGAAAAATGCAGGCAGTAGGTTCGCGCGAGTGTGGCATTTTTTGTAGGCCCAATTACACTCTTTTCTTACTCGTGAAGCGAGTATTTCCACCACTGAACATAAACCCTATTATGTCCTCCGAGTATTTGTCTTTCACTTGCATATCAAATCCAGGCATTTGAAATGTTGTAAGATCTCCAAATTGACCTGGAGTTTGAGTAAAATGGTCTATCGAATCAACCAAGGCTTCCATGATGTCCCCTGCCGCAGCATTAACCCAATTATGTCCCTCCCTTATTTATTTTCACTTGCTTCTCAAATCCAGGCGTTTGAGATGTTGTAAGATCTTCAAATGGTCCTGGAGTATGAGTAAAATGGTCAATTGAATCTACCAAGGCTTTCATTATGCCCCCAGCCGCGGTATCAACCCAATTATGTCCTCCGAGCATTTATCTTTCACTTGCGTCTCAAATTCAGGCATTTGAGTTGTTGTAAGATCTCCAAATTGTCCTGGAGTTTGAGTAAAATGGTCTATCGAATCAACCAAGGCTTCCATGAAGTCCCCAGCCGCGGCATCAACCCAATTATGTCCTCTGAATATTTGTCTTTCACTTGCGTCGCAGTTTCAGGCAATTGAGATGTTGTAAGATCTCCAAATTGTCCTTGAGTTTGAATCAAATGGTCTATCGAATCAACCAAAGCTTTCATGATGTCCCCAGCCGCGCTACCAACCCAATTATGACCTCCGAGTATTTGTCTTTTACTTGCATTACAAATCCAGGCATATGAGATGTTGTACTTTATTTATGATGTTTATTGTTTATTATTATTATAATAATCATCCGACAGTGTATGTTTGTCTTAATGAAACTTTACTCTAAAAACCTCAATTTTAAGAACATCACTTTGTCAGTCGAAGTCGAATTTCGGGCACGTCTCGTTAAATCCGATCATCATTGATCAAATTGGTACAATCAGGTCCTGATAATGGTGTCCTCGAAATAAACGGAAGAAGACACTAGAATGGAGCGTATATGCAAGCACATTGAAGTCCATTATCACCAAAAAATAGGGGGAGGGGGGTGGTTACCCGATACACCAACAAGAACTTTGGTAAGTCTGCAAGTTGTACTCCCGGAATACATCAATGATCATCTGCAGGTTAAACATCTGATCCGTCGTAGATCGATCCTCAGGAAAACCTGCCTGGTTTCGCTAACGAAGGACTCTTCTAGCTGTCTCAGTCTGTTAAACAGAATACGCGACAGAATTGTGTACGACGGTCATTGCTTTCAAAAGTTATGAAGAGAATGGTGAAACAATCCAAAAAGGTTGGTGTCTTGGTTCAATCAAAGTCAATTGCCTATTTCCGGGGATTAAACCACCCGACTTTAACGTTAATTTACAATGTTATGAAAATTTATATGTGAATATGTACGTTATGTGGAAGATATTGAATTGGAAAATGTATTTGAGGTAACCTTTTTCCCTTCGATGGGACTCGAATCCATGACCCTACAGTACGCTAGACTGGTGCTTTAACCAACTAAGCTACGAAGGACCTCCGTCGGCCTTCACAACCTAGCGGCTACTGAACGAGCTCGAGATTCCCAAATTGGACGCATAGTCAAACCACTCGCAATCCATTTCTCAAGCCAACACTCAAGTACACGTCCACATTAGAGGAGCGTGAGTATTTAGCATGTCTGGCGGCTATACACATTCTTCATCAGCAACTGTACTGATCAAGTGAGGTTCTGTAAGCTATTTGCCAGCCGGTCGTCAAGCTCAGACCCGACCGCATTGCGTAGGCAAGAGCACGCAACTCAGGTTCAGCAGATTTAAGGGCCTGAGTAAACCATCGAAATAAGGAGATATATCGAGATATAGATTATCGAGATGTAGAGAGTCGACTGTATATGCGCAACAAAATTTAATGTGATTATTGCTTTTGTAGAAACTGAAAATCAACGCGCTTCGAAATTATAGAATAGAAAAATATATTAAGCTCTTTTAGTGGAATGTATTCAACTGTCTAAGACGAATGAGGTACTCTCCATTTAATTCCACCAATTATTTTCGATATCTTTGCAGATACGTATTTCGACCACAACTGTGTGGTCGTCTTCAGTGTCTCGTACTTCAATCTACTTGTAAGTCGTCGTAAGTCGAGTACGTATCTGCAAAGATATCGAAAATAATTGGTGGAATTAAATGGAGAGTACTTAATTCGTCTTAGATGGTTGATTGTAGAATATTTAATTAAAGATTTTAAAATTCATAATTCTGTAAACTGCTCAAAATATTTCAATTTCAAGCAGTGTAGAATAAAGTAACCATGATTTCGTGAAAATACTCCAGAAATAACTGTTATTATATAACAGAAAATCATCTCTTTGATGGTAATTGATGTATTTTTTAATTTCGGCTTTTAAAGTTCATCGTTATATCAATTCATTTCATTCATTTATTTAGTTAACATCTAAACAGATAACACTGAATCAACAATTTGACGCCACAATGCACGGTTCGAGGCCGCATCTCTCCATCCTCGGATACGCCCCACGCTCGCCAAGTCGTTCTGCACCTGGTCTGCCCATCTCGCTCGCTGCGCTCCACGCCGTCTCGTACCTGCCGGATCGGAAGCGAACACCATCTTTGCAGGGTTGCTGTCCGGCATTCTTTATATCGTTATATCAATATAACAAGTGAAACGTATCACTTCACACTAATAATTTCTCACTTCTCGCTGTGAAAAGTGAAAGGGGCGAAGTGAGTAGTGAGACGCCTCTTTTCTCACTTCGTACTTCTCACTTTTCACAGTGAGAAGTGAGAGAAGTGCGAAGTGAGAACTGAGAAATGAGGAGTGATGGTGTGAGACGTCCCACTACTCTGCACTTCTCGCATTAAAAAGTGAGTAATGAGATGTCTCTCTTCTCATTCCTAATTTCTCACTTCTCACTGTGAGAAGAAAAGTGAGAAGTGAGAAATTAGGAATGAGAAGAGAGACGTCTCACTTCTCATTCCCCATTTCTCACTTCTCACATTGAAAAGTGAGTAGTGCGAAGGGGGCAGTGAGACGTTTCACTACTCAATTCACACTTCTCATTTTTACAGTGAGAAGAGAAAAATTAAGAGTGAGAAGTGTGACGTCTCTCTTCTCATTCATAATTTCTCACTATTATTAACTATTCGGCCAAATGACCCTTTCGGCTAAAAGACCCATTCAGCTAAACGACCTTTTCGGCCAAACGACCCTTTCGGCCAAACGACCCTTTCGGTCAAACGACCTTTTTGGCCAAATGACCCTTTCGGCCAAATGACCCTTTTGGCCAAACATCCGGTCAAACGACCTTTGGAGTGCTGTCAAAAATCGACTTTTAAAATATTCGGGGGAAATTGATCCCTCTCCAAGAACTTGCTTTGATAAAATTAGAAACGTGCCCTCAGATTTTTTAAATATTTTTCGTCATTGATCAGCAAGGCTTGACTCGTCTTCTTCTTGTCAGATCACCGTGGCGTGCGTACTTCCCCACGGAGAGCTACTGTCATTCTATTTCGCTGCGGCCATCTGGAGTCACACAATAGTCCTACGTCGGAAGAAGACCTCAGTTGAACAGTTCGCAACAATTTTGTTTCAGCAACTTTTATTTGGCTTGTGGAGGTCGTTGCTCGGGGATAGTCTAGCTCAATTTTCAATTTAAGAATATGTATACACAGTGATAAAAATACTATTATTTACTTAAATTCCAAAGTAGTTAACATGTAATGAACATATACACACCTTGTTGTAGAAGTTGAATAAAGATTTATCTCTCCATTGAGTCCAATGTTCACTGCCAGTTTGCGTCTATCCCAGCATCCTTAATCGAAAAAGGTCGAACTCACCTTAATTCCATTTTAGCAAGCCTTCGTTATGCCATTTTCCATTCTTCGAGCAAAACACCTTTGTTCGCTAAATAGCCATTTCCCCAGCTTCACCATTAGGTTCATCATCAGTAAGTACAAGGGAACAGGTTAGAGTAATTTGCGGCCTACATCCCATTCTTGTCCGAATGTACTCACCTACCCTTATCCAACCGAATGTACCCAACGGAAAAGTATCGTGCCGAAGCACACCTGACCTGGCACGATGGAAAGCTTGCCATGGAGCGGGAATGAACTTTTATTATGGACCGAGGTGTTATTGTTGTGGCCAAAAACTTTTGACTTATTGCATGGTTGGAGGTCGGTGTTGTGTGTTATTGTTGTGTGGGAGAGGCCGAACACCATCCGAGGCGCACGATCCTAAATGAGAAAAAACGACCAGGAAGGGATTAATTGAGTGGTTTTGTTAAACGCCAAAGGGGACCCCAACGTGGCAGCCTGCCAAGTTGTGGCTCTTTATTTGAGGGTCGGGTTCCTGTAGCAGTTTGCCGGGGAAAGTGAAGGTGATTCTGTTACAGCTTTTGAGTCCTTGCTGACACACAAAGGAGCTGAATGGGAAAAAGGCGTTTTTCAGTCGAGGGAAATAATATGCCATTGCAACAATATGTCACAATGAAAGGAGGAAAGTTGAATGGAAACCTTACAGCTTCCAGGAAAGGGGAATGTAGCGTTCAACATAATGAACCTATTATGGGATTATGTCAATTTGCTGAGGTCCGCTTTTTTATGAAACTGAATTGTTTCCGTAAATTGGATCCAGCCTAACCAATATGCTTTTTATTAACATTCAGTATAATGGAACATTATTTTTGAATGCGAGTTACGCAAGATAAATTTTTACTGTCTAAAATAACATTCTCCTGGTAAAAGAATTTTTAGATTCAACATGGAAATTAAAACGTTCACTAGTACTGACTTCATCGTAAGCGACCTCAATTTCAAAGTCTGAGTACCATCAAGTAAATGAATAAATCCGGCATAAAAGACGCTGCATAAGAAGTCTAACGTGCCTCGCCGGAAGCGCAAAGTATCAGTCACTTAGAACAAGTTGTTATGGTTCTCAAGTGCCATTTAATTAATTTTGCCACTTTTTTATTCTGCCTCATCGAGCAGGCAGGGCCTTTCATCGCGATAGTTAGCATGAAGGTAAGGACGCGACGTCCGCTGCGCTTCAACCAACAACGCAACGGACGGGAAGCAAGGAAGGCTTGCAACGACCAACGAACGGGTGCGATGACGATGGATGCTAACATTTTTCCGCAGGAGTCGAGTCTTGCACCAATTTATGCCAGCTCGTCGTCCTCGTCCACTCAGACCTGGCGCGACGCTGCTGGTACTGCTGGGCGGGTTATTTAGCTCAACGGGACACTTATGGTCTATGGAGTGCAACCATCGCTGCTCAGCTTACCACCGTCGTCGCGGCCACCCACCGAATAATAATAAGAGGATTGAAAACCACCACCGACCGCATCGCTTCGGAGGGTGTCTGAGTGGAACGTGATTTTTTCATAATTTCGTTGGTCACTGGGCGGGCGCGATAGTTCGGTGGGTTGGGATGGACCACTGTCGTCGCTCAGCAGGGGCTTATAACGGCATTAACCACATGCATAAACGCACGTGCTTCCCGGTCGTAGTGTCAGTCGGTTGATTGACCGAAGATTTCCATGGAGTGGGACACTTGAATTTTAAATTTTGGTTGCATTGTTTTCAGTGTTTGTTTTTTCCCGTTGGATAATGGCAATACAAAATAGTATATGATACAACAAAACTTGCTGGAATGGAGGCGATATATGTACGTCCAATACATACGTTTTGGGGAATACGCATATCAGTCCCATTTTTCCTGGATTTCCTATTCATATGGGACGAATATGCGATTGTGGGCAGTATGTAGCCGGCACTTAAGCATATAATGTGACACGATATACGAACTTATGTTGACCGGGTGAAAGAAGATCAGCAGTTATGAATATTTAATCGCATCACGCAGAACTGAGAGATTCTTTCCCTGGATGACCCGCAAGCTGGGGAGCAACCTTTCCTTTGTGGAATTGGACCAGTCTCTAGCAGCTGGCAACACCTCGACAGTCCGATAAACTATTCTCATGAATTAGGTCGTAAATTAAATTTCTTTTTAAAAAATATGAATGATTTCAATGTTTGTTTGTTTGTTTGTTTATTTGTGACACTTAACACCAGGGTGGTGCATTCGTGTCAGGAATAATGGGTTTGATGTACAGGTTGTTCCTCTGGGTAGCATCATTGATATCATCTTTTGCTTCACAATCTTCCAAACCGGCGGAGGCAGCTGGGGTAGTTCTAGTCGAGATTTCCATCTTCTTCTCATCATCTTCAACAGTCGAAAAGTCGGAACGCCACAGCAGTCGGTGTATTATCCGATGAAGAAAAAGGATGCCTTTCATCAAATTGGACTGGCTGTGGGGTAAAAAGTGCCGCGTAGCTTCTGCATACAAATACGATATAAATACTTGCCTGTGGGGCGCTTTGCCCCACAGTACCAGCCGCTGTCGAAACCATCACACTAGTTTTGTCAATACCGACAGCAGCCGGCACTGGGGATGCGCTTTGTGTGATATTCCGGCGGGCTATGGTGAGGAAGGCAGGTTCTCCGGTGAGTGTAGTGGGTATGGCAGCAACCTGGAAACATATCGGGCACAGCAGTACATGTTTGCGGTTGAAAAAAAAAACTGGGGACTGACCTGTGGTAAGACTTGCCCCACAGTACCAGCCGTTGTCGAAACTACTACACGATTCCTCCAGATATATCGGCAACGGCCGGTACTGGGGAAAGACTTTGTGTAGTTTTGCCGACTGCATCGTTGCTTCATATACTGCTTCCCTCGGGTTTTGATGTTGGGTGAGTTCCGTTTACTGTTGTTCTGCGCTCTATGTTCCTACTTCCGCCTTTACAGTTCTGCGTACAGTCTTGTTTCGTGTAAGAATTTTAACAATCTTTCGGTGTTTTCCTCGCTGTAGCTTAGTGCTTCTCTCAAACTTGTTGTGCTGATTTTGTTGTCTTCCCTCTCTCTTTCGAACTTTCGGCATTTAAGGATCAGGTGCCGTACGTCGGCTGTGACTCCGCAGCATTCACATGTGGGTGGGGGATCCTTCTTTAATAGAAACGAATGGGTCAGCCTCGTGTGACCAATCCTCAGACGTGTTAGCACACGCTGGTCAGCAGCGTTGGCCTGGTCCGTCCATCTATGTGTGTCGGCTTTCACTTCTCGCAACTTCACTTCTCTGGAATTGAGCCACTGATGGTCCCACTGGCGTCGTATTTGCTGCCTGACCATCCGCAGTGCATCTTCTGCAGGGGTGGGTATATCGATGCTTGGTTGTTCCCTGGCCTCATTAGCCAGTCGATCAGCCATAGTGTTACCGTTGATGCCGGCGTGCCCTGGAATCCAGCAGAATCGGACGGGTTTGTTTTGTGCTGCACGTTCAATTTCCTGAATCCACGGGTGTTTCGACGATCCTGATTCTAACGCTAGTAAGCAACTTGCTGAGTCCGTAAGAATCACCATCTCTCTATTGATGTTCGGGATCGCTATTGCCATCTTTATGGCATACGCTTCCGCCGAGAAGACGCTACAATCTTTCGGTAGACTGAATGTTCCGACAACTCCATGAGCGTAAAATGCAGAGCCAACTGTTTCATCCTGCTTAGAGCCGTCGGTGTAGACAACCGTCGATCTTTGGAAGCGGGTCGATAATAACTGCTGGACAATTGGGCGAACTTTATCCGGTGGGTCGCCTGCCCGTACACTTCTCTTCATGTCCCATACTATCGACGGTTTTCGTGCGTTCCACACGCGATTGCTCTGTCTTATTACATGACTGACGGAGGGAAGTGCTGTACCCGTAAGCTCCAAGATACGATCTGATGTTCGCCGGATCAGAGGAAGGGTGCTGTTGTGTTGGCTGTTAGCTAGGATCCGGATGGCCGTTCGTGCTACAGATTGAGCTGCGAGGAATTCGAAAGGGAGAGTTCCAGCTTCGGCCATGATCGCGATGGTTGGGCTGGTCACAAATGCTCCTGAAGCGTAGCGTACCATTTTGTTGTATGGTGGGGAGAGGGTTTGTAGAGTCTCAGCCCCTCCTCGGCTCACTAGTCCTATTCCGTATGTCAGCTTTGCTGTGACTAGCGCTGAGCCAACCTGCAGTAGGGTTGCACGGCTACCACGTGGGAGTTTCGCTCCAATCATCTGAAGGATTCGCAATCGTGAGTCACACGCTTTCTTTACGGCTGTACAGTGTGGCTTGAACGTGAGCGTTCGATCTAGAGTGACGCCCAGGATCCGTAGGCGGTTTGTTTTCGGAACGTGCGTTCGATCGATGGTGATATGTTGCGCCGGCTCTCGACGCGCATTCGGGCTGCAGTAAAATGTCTGGGACTTCGCTACAGATATGGAAAATCCCACGCTCTTTGCCCACTTGTCCACAGCTTTGACGGCGGTTTGTAGTCTGCGGTGCAAACCTTCCCATTTTGCTCCACGCACCACGAGGAGGATGTCGTCCGCGTACAGAAGGATTTCAACTCCAGCGGGCAGCACACGAAAAATAGGCTGCATCGCGACGAGAAACAGCGTCGACAGGACGGAACCCTGAGGTACTCCGTTCTCCAGAAGGTATTCTTGGGATATATGCCCCCCTATGGACACCTGAAAAGTGCGTTCTGAGAGGAAACTCTGTAACAGATTGAGCATCCGACCACGTATTCGCCAAGACTTTAGAGTTCGCAATATGCCGTGTCGCCAGGTGGTGTCGTACGCCTTCGACAGATCCAGAGATGCTATCAGACAGTGCTCGTCGGAAGTGGGCAGTGATCTTTCAAGCTCAGAAAAGTAGGTGTCGGTGCCGCGTCCAGCACGGAAAGCGTGTTGGCGCTTGTCGAGCCGTCCACTCGATTCGAGTTCGGTAATTAATCGCCGATTAATAATCCGCTCGAGGAGCTTCGCCATGCAGTTGGTGAGCGAGATTGGCCGGAAGGCGTTTGGTCCGGAATCGTGGCAGTTTGGTTTCGGGATAGGAACGACGATGGCATTCCGCCAGCTGGCAGGAAACTCGCCAATACGCCAGATATCGTTCAGTAGCTTGAGAAGCGTCGTTTTTACGGCTAGCGGAAGACGTTGCAGTAGAGGGTACCCGATGGAATCTGGGCCTGTTGAAGCACCTCGCCCTTTGTCGAGGGCCCACAGAAGTTCGCTCAGGGTAATATCGATGTTATACGCATCATCGTTGTAGTGCGAAAAATCTATGAGCCGTCGTTCAGCTGCCGCTTTCGCCATCTGGAACGATGGAGGGTAGCTGGAAGTCGCCGATCTCTCGCAATACACTTTCGCCAGTTCTTCTGCAGCTTCTTTGGGATCGTCTATGAATCCGTCTTCTCGCTTGAGGACTACCGGGCGCTGTTGCCGATTACCGCGTAGAGTGTTCACCGTCCGCCACAGTTCGGTTGTCGTGCTGCTGGGTGATATTTTCGCCACGAAATTTTCCCATGACTGCTCTTTTGCCTTACTGATCGCCTTTCGCGCCGCTGCTCGCGCTTCCTGAAATTTCGCCAATGCCTCAGGGTGGCCCGGATCAGATTGCTTCAGGCGTCGGAGGGACCGGAGACACTTTCGCCGGTGTCGGATCGCTACTTTCGCTTCGGGGCACCACCATGGTGCCGCTTTTGGTCCAATTCGGCCGCTGGTTCGGGGGATGGATTTCATCGCTGCTGCTACTATTTTCTCGGTGAAACTCTCAACGTCCCACTCGGCATTTGGCCGGATGGTTTCAGCCGTAAGCCGCTCGTACAATGCCCAGTCAGCTTGATCGTACAGCCACTTTTGTCGTGTTGTTCGATTATTCGTCCACCCGGGAATGGACAAGACGATCGGGAGGTGGTCGCTATTATGAGTGTCCGATAGGGTTCGCCAAGTAAACCTAGGAGCCAGACTCTCGGAGCAGATGGTCACGTCAATTGCCGAGGTGTTGCCCGTGGCCGGGTCGATGCGAGTGTGTGAACCGTCGTTTAAAATTACTAACTGATGAGCCAAAGTCGTTTCGGCGATGAAGCAACCAAGCGCGTTCGATTGGCGAGACCCCCACGCGAGATGGTGGGCGTTAAAGTCCCCAAGAAGTAACACTGGTCCATCTAGCTGCTCGAACAACTCACCCAATGCAGCCTGACACTGCGTAGAACTCGGCGGGATGTAGATAGATACTACCGTTACCTGAATCGGAGCGTGGATGCGTACGGCGATAAGCTGCAAGGTGGTGTGGATCTGCACACGCTCAAACGGTATGCCTTCTCGGATGGCTAGGCCAACCCCGTGTTGCCAGTAGTGTACGCTGTTCGACTCCAGAAGTAACGTGTAGTGCTTGCCGACGAAATCTGGTGCGACGAGGGATTGATTAACCTTGGTCTCCTGTAGTGCCACAACGCAAGGCTCAAGATCGGCGATAAGGAGCTTCAATTCGCTGATATTGCCCCTGAGACCACGTAGGTTCCACTGCAGGGCAAAAGCGCCATCGGAGCGATTATCCGTGACAGATCCGCACGACGATGATGATGCCCTACGCGTTGGTGGATCGGCTGTAAGAGAGAAATTTGCCGCGGAAACTTCTGCAGGTGTTTGTGTTATACTGGGACTTGCCTGTGGGACGCTTTGCCCCACAGTGCCAGCCGCTGTCGAAACCATTACACTAGTATTTTCAATACCGACAACAGCCGGCACTGGGGATGCGCTTTGTGTAATATTTATTCGGCGGGATGGGCCTTCTCTGGATGAGAGCCATGCTGTGGCGTGGTGTTGACCTGTAAGGTTTTGCGAGACAATATCTGTTTGCTGAAAGTAACATTGAGGACTGACCTGTGGGGTGCCTTGCCCCACAGTACCAGTTGAACTCTCTAGTGGCAACGGTCACCCGTTACCTACCCAAAAGGAATGATCTTACCTTCTTTAACCCTTCAACGTATGGTTTTGTAGGTGTACGAGAAATTGTGTACCCCACTGTGTTCACACACTTTTGGAAGACACTGTAGTACTCCTGGAGTGACGATCGGACACTTTTCAGATTTTCGAATTTTTAGAAGAATTTCAAACTTTCCGTCACTTTTTTTTATTTCGATTTCTCTCCCTTCATACACAGCGTGACCCACACCATCGACGGTTGCATGGAAATAGCCGGGCGATGGATGTTTGTTTTTGTTGGATAAAGCACGTGACGATAACACTTTTCCACTTTTTAGCTTTTTTCGGGCGATTTTCACCGGACCTTCACTCTTCACTCTCACTCTAGCACTTGATACACTGATCGAAGTGCGTTTCGACCGCCGCGATCGCGAAAAACTAGGAAAATTAACCTTGTTTGTTTCGAGGGCGCGCACTGTACCACCGTACGGGACGGTGTGTCGGAACGTGATGATGATTTCAATGGAATGGTGCTCCTCTATTAGTCTAGTGATGTAAACTAAGCTCCTTAAATTTCATACGCGGTTGAAGCCAGTAATGAAAATTGTAGTTTTATTCTACACTAGCAGACCCAACGAACTTCGTTTCGCCTGAAATTGATTTATCATCTGATTATCCCCTTTCTAGAAGGGTAGGGGTTTCGAACCATCACAGAAACATATCTTTCCTTCCAAATCCTTCACATGCCAGATTTGGTTCCATTTGCTTGATGAATTCTCGAGTTATGAAGAAATTGATGCTTCATTTGTAACTATTTTATAACGCTTGCCTTAAAAAATGGACAAAAATTACTGATTTTTCATGGGTTTACCTTCACCCGCACTGACGAAACTACAGCATGCAGCATCAATCATAGTAACCCATGAGTCAGCAAACAAAATTTGACAGCTCTATCAGTCGAACTCTAACCGTGGTGGCAAAACAGTGATGCAACTCCGCCCAGCAGTGTGCGCGTTCAAAGGACGGCACCCCGCCGCGCGGGAAACGGACATCGTGCGGCACTTTGTGGACGCTGAATCGGATATACCCATTTCGGCATCTTCAGCATATTGGAACTTTTAAACAACGATCAGAGCATCGAAGGATAGCCTACTTTCGGACGACCGACGACCCTGAGCGACAAGAAGCTCCAAAGGAAGCTGAAGAGGAAGACTGAGGAAAAATTGGCTACATCGCTGCGTGCGATTGACCGGAATAAGGTTACAACAGGCCAAACTGTGAAAAAGTACCTGGCGAACATGAACATGGGAAATTTATCAAAAGCAATTATCTGTCTTAATTTTTTTATCACCATCCGAAAAAAGTTCATTTTTTATACAAACGTCAATACCCTGTATTGATGTTTTTAGATCTGGTAAAGAGTATCAAGATTTCTTCGTCTATGTCGATAAAAATGTTTGGCAAAATTATAGGAAGCAGAAAAAGGGGTTTAATAGACCTCCATGAGCATGAGCATGGGTATGATTTACCGCCCATGGTTGTTACTCCGTTATTGCCAGGTCAGCTGGAAGGAAGTGTTGATGTAGTACTTACTTAACGAGAGGCCACCGACTTAGCGACACCCTCATAAGTACCACGGAATTGGATAATGAGGAAGGTAATCGTTGGATTACTGTAGCTGGCAATGTAACCGTAGTAGATCTAACCCCGTAACACACCACGTAAAGGCATTACGTTGGAACTAGCATCACCCTCAATGTGTAAAAACTGGTGACCTAAAATTGAGCAATACTGACGCCGGCATCATCTGCGGTTCCACAAAAAATCACTGGGATTTTGGACATATAATGTTGGGATGTAGCGAGGTTCGTTTTGGTAAACGGTATTGCGGGTGTGGACCCTCCTTAGCCGTGCGGTAAGATGCACGACTACAAATCAAGACCATGCTGAGGGTGGCTGGGTTCAATTCCCGGTGCCGGTCTAAGCAATTTTCGGATTGTCTCGACTTCCCTGGGCAAAAAAGTGTCATCGTGTTGGCCTCATTATAAACGAATTCAAAAATGGTAACTTGGGTTATAAACCTCGCGATAAATAACTTTGGAAGTGCTTAATGAACACTAAGCTGCGAGGCGGCTGGGGGATGTAATGCCGATGAAGAAGATGAGAAAAAAGACAAGACAAGCATAGAACGGCCATCTACGAGTTGTGGTGCCTGCCTAGGATGTGGTGGGGTTTGACAGTGAGCTCTGTTAAACTTGTATGAAAAGCTGCATGTATCCGCAAGCCGGCTCCGCCAAAGCGACCATGTGCCGCTCAAAACGCACAAGCCTAAGTCCTGGTGTTAGGTGGGACGCTAAACAGACCTGACACGACGGCCCTCCGACAAGACAGGAGGTTTGCACAGGCCCAATAAGCCGCGTTTAAAAACAACCATTACGAACGACATAGAAGATAATACGACTCGATACAATCGGCAAAGACCTAGGCGACGAATAAAGGATCACGATTGGAAGCTTGGAACATGGAACTGCAAATCGCTAGGCTTCGCAGGTTGCAACAGAATAGTTAACTATGACTTACATCCCCGCCACTTCGACGTCGTAGTGTTGCGGGAAATCTGCTGGACAGAACATAAAGCGGCTTTTGATTGAGCGCCAATTGAGCGGCTACCTTCCACCAAAGCTGTGGCATCACCAAGGTGGGTGTCAGCCAGTCAACACAAGGATGTACAAGCTTAGGATAAAAGGCCGTTTCTTCAACTGCTATAGTGCATCAACGTGCACTAGCCATATAAAGGGCGACCCAACAACGAGGAAAAAGCATTCTATGCGAAGCTTAAACACACATACGGGACAGCACACTGCGGGACGTGGGGGCAGCAGGGACTATGTCCAAGGACTTAACGACTCCTCACCAAGCGTCTGCGAGTTAGGGAGAACTGCCTAGGATGTGGTGGGGACTAGCAGTGGGCTCTGCTAAATTCCTCTCAAAAAACCACACGTGTCCGTAGGCAGACTCTATCAAAGCAACTGCGCTTACAAAGCACAAGCCCAGGGAGTGCCATCGGCACATCAGGGTTGATTACAGTAAGATCCTGATTATGGTATACTGGATGCATGTCATTGGACTATGTTTTTGAATATTGCAATATTGTAAAGTAAGGACTGGTAGTCTGGTTATTCTATTCTCTTAGTAAGGTCGACCTGAAATGGCGAATAGGCTGACCGTGGCGGGTCTTATAGCACGCGGTACAATCTTGCCACTCAGTTGCCAGCTGAGTGGGAGTAGGCTCAGATGCTCTTTCCTGACTAGCGCTGATCTGGCTCTGAACACGAAAGTGTCAACCCTCGCACTCGCATAGCCTCCCTGCATGCCGCAAGGTATGTATAGATAACCATGGGAGCCATGGAAACCATGGAAGGCGACTACACCAGCAGGATTCGACAGCAGCCGCAAGGGGAACCCAAACAACGCAGGATGGAGGAGTGGCGACTGGCGGCAAGGGGAATCCTTTCGCTAGGCGCAGTGGCCTCGAGAGGTCACCCCAAAGATCGTCGGCGGAGGCGAAGGAGAAGGCCGTGGAGGGTCAGAGGAGGTACATGTCGAAGTCATGGACGGTCCGCGTTAACTATAGCAAGGTCCAGAAACTTGCTGGACAGTCGCTCTGCGCACTAGTAGTGGAGGCGAATTCCGGGTGGAGGACCCTACTAAAGGCCAGTAAGAGTGCGGAGTGCGAAACCCGCAAACTTATGGAGGAGCGGAAGCTGGCGAAACGCCAGGTGGAAAAGGTCAGACAGGAGGCTGAATCAAGGATTCGTCTCCTTGTCGAAGGAAATGGCTGGCGGAGAGCCAGACCGAGAACTCTGTAAGTGGATAGCCGGGACAAGGGCGACTCCGAAGCTTAGAAAGGTTACGCAGGAGGCGTACCTGAAGGTCACTACCGAGAGGTCAGTAGCTCCTAATCGGGAGAGACGGTAGAAGGTCGAGCTGATTGCTACCAAGACGGAGAGACCGGTGCCTTTACCAGCGAGAACCACTGAAGCTCCCGGGAGGAAGACCTGCTCTGAAGGGAGGTTGTGAACCCCAAAAAGGTGGGGACCCGACTAGTTAGTCCTAACAAAATTTTATCACAATTATATCAATATGTGTTTCAAATAACAAAACTTGCAATAATTTTCTTATAAATTCTCTGCCAAAGATGAAAGAAATAAAATTTCATGATCGTCATAACATGATTATAACATAATGTGTTATGTTTATTCTACAAGAAAAAAATTGCCTACATTTTTGGTAGATGGGAATTGAAAAAAAAGTAAGGTACCACCTACAGTATAACTTGAATCTACATTCAAAGTTGAACCAGATGGATAGAGTTAATTGATTACATTATGCATAATCATAATCCTTTCAAGAACATTATTTGTTATAGTATAGCTTTCATCACTTTTCATGTAACACAACTAGAAGAGATTTTGTTACAATTTTTTCCATCAATTAACTACTAATTGTACATGTTTTATAACAACCGCTGTTGTAAAAAACTACTGTTATAAAAAACTACTGTAGGTCTGATATAAATGTGTTACTATCTACTGGTCGGGGAGGAGTCGGCAGCAGGCAGCAAAGAGTGCGGTGCGGTGCGCACCACTGCTAAAAAGGGTAGAGCCCAGGAGAAGACGGGTGCGACTTCCAATGGCAGCGGCAAGCGAAAATACAGAGGTGAGGTGATTATCGTCAAGACTGACGATAAAAGCTACGCTGAAGACCATGGCCATGACCATTGAAGGCCATGAGAGTTAACGATAAGCTCTCTGGCCTAGGAGGGGATGTCAACTGCATCCGAAGTACGCAGGAAGGCAAGATAATTCTCGACTTGCAGTGAGATGCTGCTCAGAAGAGCTCTGAGTACAAAAAGCTGACGGAGGAGGTCCTGGGTGATGGTGTTCAAGTAAAGTAAGAGCCTTATACCCAGTCTCAAATATCCAGTGCAAGGGCCTGGATGAAGCAACCGAGACTAGAGATCTGGTCGACGCACTGAGAGATCAGTGCAATGTCGAGATCCAAGAGTCTGTGGTTCGGGTACGCAAAAGCTACGCGGGAATGCAGGTTGTCTTATTTCAAGTGCCTCTGGCCGAGGCCAAGAAGGTCATGGATAAGCCTAAACTGAAAGTGGGTTGGTCGGTATGCCCATTGAGCATAAGCCAATCACTTCAGGTGTCTTGGCAACGGTCATAAATCCTATGACTGTAAAGGCCCTGATCGCAGTAAGCTATGCCGTAGGTGTGGAGCTGAAGGCTCGCACCTGTCAGGCTGCACCAAGGTGTCTGATCTGTCCCCCGGGTACAGACAACAGACACCTTACCGGTGTTCAGGCCTGTCCGGCCTCTAGAAGGGTCCAGGCACGCAGGTAACACAGCTAAACTTAAACCACTGCGAGGCGGCTCAACTGCTGCTACAACAGTCGATTACCGAGTGTGAAGCTGAAGTACCCTTGCTGTCCGATCCATACCGCATCCCTGCTGGAAACGGCAGTTGGACTTGCGGACGATACCCTATCTAGGAGATATTATAATCACCTGATGATGTGGGTTTCGGCATAGCAAAGGTAAACGATATTTACTTTTGTAGCTGCTACTGTCCTCCCAGGTGGAGTATAGTACAGTTTACTAGGGTAGTCGATATTCTTGCAGCGAAACTAACTGGTTTAAAACCATTAGTTGTAGCAGGCGAGTTCAATGCGTGGGCAGTGGACTGGGGATCCCGGTTCACCAACGCTAGAGGTCATTCCCTGCTAGAGTCGCTAGCGGTATTGAACGTAGTCCTGCTGAACGAAGGCCAAGTGTCAACGTTCAGGGGACCGAGCGGTGATTCATGCATTGATGTGACCTTCTGCAGCACGGGATGGACGGTAGAGAGAGAATGGAAGGTTCATTAGAGGCATACCTCCAGTGACCATCAGGAAATTCGTTGTATGGTCCGGTATAGCCCCGTCACAAACACAAGGCGGGGCAAAGCCGATTTAGGATGGCACACCTCGCAGTTCATCCCAGAACTCTTGGAGGAATCACTACGATGGGAGAGACGAACAACGGGATTAAGTGACGACGAGTTAATCGATGTACTAACCTGTGCATGCGGTGTGACAATGCCTAGGATGACCAAACCTCCCGAAAATCGACAACCAGCGTACTAGTGTTCAGACACAATTGCAAATCTTCGTAGAACCAGTCCTCGAGCTAAAAGAAGGTTGCGACGTAACAAATCAGATGCTGAAAAGGTCGACAGACGCCAGGTGTTCCAAACAGCGAGCAGAGCTCTGAACTACGAGATTAAATGTAGTAAGAGAGCCTGCTTTGAACAGCTGTGCAGGATGGCGAACGACAATCTATGACGTGGTACCGCTAGTGACTAAGGAGGAGCTTATCATAGCTGCAAGAAAACTTAAGCTCAATGAGGCACCAGGCCCGGATAACATTCCAAACCTACTCTTTAGACATGCTATGCTCGGGAGCTGCGTTCAAAGATGCATGGACGAAGGAAACTTCCCAGATCGCTGGGAATGGCAGAGATTTGTGCTATTACCGAAGCCCGGCAAACATCCGGGAGACCCTTCCGTATACAGACCAATTTGCCTACATGACACACCTGGAAAGCTGCTAGAGAGGGTTAACCTGAATAGATTGTCGGCTTATACAGAGTAGGCTGGCGGTAACTAGCAACCAGTATGATTTCCGTAAGGGCCGTTCTACCATAGAAGCAATTCGATCGGTGATGGATACGGCTAAGATAGCGAGAGGTTTGAATAGGCGTGGTATTAGGTACTGCGCATTGATTACACTTGATCTAAAAAATGCGTTAAATAACGCAAGCTGGGCAGCTATTGCTGATTCCCTGTATCGATTGAGGGTTCTGGATTATCTGTGCAAGATACTGAAAAGTTATTTTCAGAATAGGGTGTTGATATACGACACGGATGCTGGTCAAAAGTGAACCGTTTGTTTGAGAAACTGCATATGTGATATTTTTGGCCAAAATGAGATTTTCATATATTCTGAATTCTCGTCAAAAAATATGTATTCTGACAAAAATACGAAAAAAAAAATTTCTTCGGAAACGTATGTAGAATTTTCCGTTTGTTTGAGAAACTACATATGTCCACGCACTTTGAAGAGAAATTATGGAGTACTGCACCCAAAACAAAAATTGCTACCATCAAATGGTAGGGTATCTTTCTACCATTCTCTGTATAGGAAGCCAACGAAAAATGTTTGGAAATCTGATAACACGTCTTGTATAAGAACTTTGCATAAAAGTTATTCTCAATACATCCAAACAATTTCACTTTTTCTCGTCAAAATTCGCATCTTTCTGTACTCGAAATCTACACACGATTGGACAGCGTTACATATCCGCATACATATGCGCTGCCTTATCGTCTGACATCATAAAGTGAACTCTACATATTCTTTCGCACATGTATATGTGAGGCATCGTAATTTTGCGTCATGCATAGTGAGCATGTTCTGTTCTGATTAGTAGTTTAGAAGTAAAAGTTCAACGGTCAACACTTTGATGTTAGATTTTAATTTTCATTTCTAAAATTTTGGACGGTTCAGATCGATTAACAAGTTAAGTACAAACAATTAGTGATGAATTGAGAAATTCCGGAGTGTTCTAGTAGCATTTATTTTAGCTATTCGAAGCATGAATCATCAAAATCAGCATGAATGCGCATGAAGCTGCGCAAAATCACACATAAGTTATGATTCTTTTATATTAAACGTTTACACAATGATGAAAAAAATTAAATCATTTTTGATACTAAACGGTACAGAGAAAAAATGTCTAAGTTTTTTTTACGGTATAACAAATAATCGTCACCAATTCGGATAAGATCGAATCAACTCAGTGCACATTTTCACGAATTTCTTCCAGGGCCGCCATTTTTGAATGGTAAAATTTAAATAGATTCAGCCGTATCCCTAGCGACAATTTTATATAGGTTCTTCTTCTTCTTCTTATTGGCATTACATCCCCACACTGGGACATAGCCGCCTCACAGCTTAGTGTTCATTAAGCATTTTCACAGTTATTAACTGCGAGGTTTCTAAGCCAAGTTACCATTTTTGCATTCGTATATCATGAGGCTAACACGATGATACTTGTATGCCCAGGGAAGTTGAGACAATTTCCAATCCGAAAATTGCCTAGACCGGCACCGGGAATCGAACCCAGCCACCCTCAGCATGGTCTTGCTTTGTAGTCGCGCCTCTTACCGCACGGCTAAGGAGGGCCAATTTTTATATAGGTACAGTTCCCATATCTATCCTACTAAAAACAAAGTCCAATTTGGTCGAGTCTGCTTTGATTCCTAGCCATGGTTACGCAGTGGCCATCCATACAGTACATCAGGCCTAATACTGCCTGTAACCGCATATTTGTCCCATGTTTGCTGAGTTTTCTTTCCATATGAGGCAGATATGCGATTACAGGCAGTATAGTCAACCGCTTATTTATCGACCTGTTCATTTTACCACCTCTAATATGACTCGAATCGTAAAATAATCTCTCATGTATAGCTATTCTGAATCATAAAGCTATGTCCATTTAGAATCCGGAATAATAAAATTAGCTGTATCTCGGTAACGGATTGACGTCCAAATAAGGTTAATACATCAAAACAAGGGTAATTCACTGTACTTTAAGGAACAATATTGATACAAATAATTCCTTCTTGTTTCTAGTGAAAATTCGCTCCTTCTTCTTTAATCCTCTCATCAAAAGTTGCACACCTCCGGAGTCAACTTTCATGGCACATTTGTTCCACATTTTGATCATCTGAGCCACGTCCCGAGCTGTTTTTCCACTTTTCTTAAGATTCCGCTTTATTACTGCCCAAAATGTCTCGATGGACCGGAGCTGTGGGTAGTTGCGTGGATTTATGTTTTTATCGATGAAATCTTCGTTGCGGTACCACTGGATGGCTTCCCGGCTGTACACTGTTAAATGACTTTACCCATTAATGGGTACTATGTTATTGTTGATATTATTCCCACCGTGAAAAATTCACCCATTTTCTTTAAAAAGCGCCACTACTCATTAAAATGGGTAGTGGCACTTTTTCAAGAAAATGGGTGAATTTTTCACGGTGGGAATAATATCAACAATAACATAGTACCCATTAATGGGTAAAGTCATCTAACCGTGTAGTGGCAACTCGCCAAATCTGGCCAAAACTTCACGGGACATTTATGGGCTTTATGGAAGGTAGACCACGGTTTTCGAGACGTTCCTTCTTGTATAGCTTCGAGTCCATCGTCTTATTCGTTACAAACACTTAGGTCTTTGCAACACAGCTGCATATCCCTTGCTGTGCGGACCAGTTCTGCCGAACAAGCTATCACGGAGTGTGCTGTCTAATCGCGCGTGCGTCTCCGTTCGTTGTCACACGAGGAAAAGGCAAAGTCATGGCCTGCTATTTACTAGTTAGTGTTGGCCACCAAACCGTTATACGATATTTGCATATCTGCCATCAATGCACTCTAAAAGTGGATTGCCCAACTCCTAATATATATAACCCTCACACTTGCCAAAATCAGCTGTTTTTTTGCAAGTTTGTCCAAAAAGCAGACTTAAACTTCGCAGGAACTACTCCTCGTGCCGTCACCATGTAGAATTTTTGGCTAGGAAGCTGTCCGAAATCCATTTTGACGTAGGTTCCATCGTCGATGAGCAGGATTATCAACGTGGGTGTGCAGATTTTTTTTTCTCCTTTCGGCTTCCATCTGGAATAATTTTTGACTCGCTGCACGAAACATCGTGAAATTTATACCACAGCAAGTGGGCGCTTAGGAACCGCTGTAAAAGAATTCTTGCAGCGGTCACTTTTCGTGCCACTGCAATACAATAAATGATTCTGGATTCTAAATGGACATAGCTTTAATTACAGTTAAGAACCCATTCAACCTAAATACTAAAGTCAAGGATTGTTTGGAAGGCAATAAATGTGCTGAGAATCTTGTAGTACGATTCAAATCGAAAACCTTTCATGAAGCTGTTCTGAATTGTATTTATAACAACCATCTAAGACGAGTTTGTCGAAGTCGAGTCAAGTACGAAACACTGAAGACGACCACACAGTTGTGGTTGAAATACGTATCTGCAAAGATATCGAAATAATTGGTGGAATAAAATGGAGAGTAGTAAACTCGTCTTAGACGGTTGAATACATTCCACTAAAAAGAGCTTAAAATATTTTTTCCTGGTATTTATAGTCAAGACTCCGTTGAACCTAAGTTCTAAAGTCAAAGTTTATTAGGAGTACCTTGGATGTGAATAGATTTCTGTAATATGACTCAAATTGTTAATCTTACATGAAGCTATCCCCGCTGACCCAAATGAGCCTAAGTTCTAAAGATAGATTGTTGTTAGACAGAGTATCCTGTTACAGTTATCAAATGGTGAAACTATATGGATAGTACGAACTCGTTTCATGACCCGTGAAGACATTCCAAAGAACTTTTACTTTCAAAGAGCTATTCTGAATGAAGTTACAGTCAAGACCACGTTAATTACTCTGTCGAATATTACTCGAATTCTGTTACCATGAAAATGCGAAGATATTTCCCATAATATGAATAGGCTATAACTTTTCAGTCTTCATTCAATCAAGGAAGGCATTCGGATATGTGTGTTAAGTAGGTACACAGTTATTCTGCTAATATAAAAAAATATTATTTTCAACTACAGAGAAATTCAGAAATTCATTTTATGATTTTCCTGGCTCTTTAATCTAATTTATTAGCTCCAAGATGGTTTTTCGCTTCCTTCAACTTCAAACTATTATATTAATAACAAATTTTCGAAAAAAAAACTACCACTTTTTCCCTGAAGTCTGGCACTGTCTGGACCATTTTTTTAGTTGCTATGATCGACATTCATCGCGGAGAACAGACGGTACTCTCTTGATTAGCAGCGACATTAGATTCTGCAATCTTCCCTCGGGCATACTACACGGTCGGGAGTAAATCGTTGACAATCAAAAGCCCACCAATTTCAACTGCAACAAAAAATGCAGCTAGGTTTGCCGGACATCAAATTATTAACGCCTACTCGATCCTTGGCGAACTACGAAACTGGATATTTCACAGCTGGACATAAGAATAAGGTCACGTAGAATGTTCGTTCCGATGAGTTTTGATGCTATCGTACTGTTTGCAAACTTTCCACAGCATTGTTCCCATAATCGATCGGATCCACAGATTATAGTCAAACTGATCAACACCTGGGCTGGAATCATATCAGCGATCAGAAATACATACAGAATTATTTGGTTCTGAAAAGCATTTATTATTTCCTCAGATTCTGCTCCATCTGGGATATCTCCTCCTTGAAAATCTCTTTCGGTTTCACTGCATAGTTGGCCAGGTGAATGCGGTCACGTTGAATTGTTTCTGGAAGGAGTTATTGATCGAAAGGAAGTGTAAAAAACAAGTGACCACTTGGATGAGAAATGTAAACATGTCAGTTTTTCCTATCGCTGACACTCACCCATACACTCAAACAAATTTTGCATCGCACTAAAACACACACATACTTGATATATGTCACCACTACATACTCAATCGTACTGACGATCACTAATATATATGAAGAAGACGGACTACAATCGTCTCACGCATACATGAAACTCTTCCAATACATATAGAAAGTCTCCAAAATTATAATCTCCTTTTGCCTAACATTGCAAGGTAAATTGAAGGAAGCAACATTCGCATATGTCGCTTTTGAAATCAGAATTCGCGTGAGTCACATACAAATTCGTATGTGAATCTGCCAATCTCGGGTTGGTTGTATCATTTCACTCCGACAGCGAGCTTTTTACAGAAGCCTCGGAGACCTACATATAGTGTTATATACCAAATTTTTTCATATCAAACGTCTCAAAAATGCATGAAACGTCAAGATCTGGTGTCATCTCGAAAAAAAATTGGTAAAAATTGACTTGGACTCCAGATCTTGACGTTTCATGCATTTTTGAGACATTTGATATGAAAAAAAATGTTTTAATTTTGAAAAAAATTCCAAAATTTTTTCAAGCCTCAAAAAGTCAATTTCTTTCAAGCCATTTTTTTTTTTTCGAGATAACGCCATAACTCCACTATAAGTCAACGTGCCATGCGTTTCATGTACCAAAATATGCAGAGCAATCCTTATCCCTTCTTCTGTCTAACCCAGGAAGAAATGGATCACCCTTTTATCCCCCTTCAAAAATACTGGTATTTGAAAATGGCGAATTTTTTCAAGAAAAACGGAGATATCACTGCAACCCAACAATAATGTATTCACTTGGTTATGTCACCAAAACGTGCATTTTTCATGCATTAAAACTTTGAAGAAGACATTACTTCGATAAAAATTAAAACTAAAAAGTTACAATCAAAATATTGGTTTTAGGGTTACCCTAAAATTATTATTTGAAATTATCATAACAGATTATACAAAAAACGTACTACAAAGTGTCTCAAAATTAAATAAGGACCAACTTTCTAGAATATCGTACAATGCAAAAATTAGAAGTATTTTAGTTAAAAAATTTATTTCAAAATGTAGTTTGCAACAAACTTCAAAATAAAAATTAAATAATAAGCTTTGAATTTGCTGAAGAAACTTTGTTGCTAAAATATCATCTTCAAGGTAAAAATATTTTTTTCCTCCTAATTTCCTGGCGTGGCCCATCGTCCAATGGTTAACGACGCAAAAGCCTCCCGTGGAATGGTAATCCGAAGCACTTTTTCTCCTCACAAGAATATCTACAAGGCCGTCTGCTACAACATCTCAAACGTACGCACTTACCGCAGTACAAATTTTTAATCTCGTTATAGTATGCCAGTATGCTCGATAGATGATCATCATACGGGTACATATTTTCAAATTGCTTGGGAACGCTTGTTGCAAATTGGCTTTTGATATTAGCAAAAGGCAATTGGCACCAAAGTTTAAAATATTGAACTGCCCAATGACTGTTGTCATTGTCATTGAGAATGCTTAGAAAACACATAACAAGCTAGGTTTATATTGACGTTTAGCGCTGAAAGTACCTTACCGTTAAAAGTCGGATTCATTATGTGGTGCCTTACTTAGTTCAATTTAAATTGTAGGTTACTTGACCTTATGTCGTTTGGCATTATAGCCGGTTGCCATAATGGTTGTGAAATTACCAACTTCGCAGCTAATGCAAAATATGTTCAATTCTTTATGATTATAGTCGCTTTTATATTATAAGACAGATGCTTTATATCTACTTTATCCGCTTACCATCCTTATTGCTTGACAGAAGACAAGAAAGGATATGATTCCTTCTTTCAATTGAGACATTTGCTCGCTTTAAGTCCAGGGGAGATACGGTCTTTGCAAAGAATACCTGTGCCCGGAAGATGGCAAGGGACAGTATGACTCCTTCTTTCAAGTCAGGCATTTGCTCGGCTTAAAGCAAGGGAAGTTATGATCTCTTCTTTGAGGAATGCATTTGCCCGGCAGAAGGCAATAGAAGATTACCCTCCTTAGCCCAGCGTTAAGATGCGCGGCTACAAAGCAAGACCATGCTGAGGGTGGCTGGATTTGATTCCCGGTGCCGATGCCGGTCTAGGCAATTTTCGGTTTGGAAATTGTCTCGACTTCCCTGAGCATAAAAGTATCATCGTGTTAGCCTCATGATACACGAATGCAAAAATGGTAACTTGGCTTAGAAACCTCGCAGTTAATAACTGTGGAAGTGCGGAATGAACATTAGGCAGCGAGGCGGCAATGTCCCAGTGGGGGATGTGATGCCAATAAAAAGAAGAAGAAGAAGAAGAAGAAGAAGAACGCCCATGGAAACTGACACCTACCAAATAAATAAATAAAAATTAAACTAGAAAATAATTTACACGATCTGGATCTGAAAAATTCTTTCGGCTGGGACGGAGTGCAAAAAAAATCAATCGATTGAATTTGATGTTTATTCGATGACATTTGCTTTTTGGTATTACTTCAGAAAGTTCCCAGTCAACACAAAATCGTATATAGTGCAACGTAAGATGCTAAAGTGGAGGCGATATACATACATATTGTATGGGGAAGTACCTATATGGCCTCCACTTTAGCATCTTATGTGACATCATATACGATCTTGCGTTGACTGGGTTGCTTCACGTACCAACATTTCAATTGTGTGGCTCTAATCTCCAGAGGCACTGTAAGCTAATATTCAAGTTTGATTGATAACTGGTTTTCGAATTGCTTCCAAGATTTGCCCCAAAATAAAAATAGTACAGAAAGAGCAATTCAACAAGGCAACGATCGTCAACGCTTCTTCAATCCCATATAATTGGCTTCGCCAAAAATAATGTTTGAGAAAATTCTTAGTCATATTACGAAACACACCACAACATAAATAGTTCCCAACCTTTGTCTTACCGCAATAATTCCTCGAAAACACACCAACAATCACGTTCCAATTGAGGGTTCGACGGCTCTCTTTGTTCACCGTTCACTGGAGCGCTACTTTTGAATTCAAAAGTTGAATCCCCCCTCGCTTCAAACCCACCTCAAATTAACAACGAACGATGGAGATAGGTTCCTGTGCGAAGGTAGATTCGTCGCACTTCCCTCGAGAGTCGAGAAGCTACTTGAAATTTCGGAACAGTAATACTTCAGCCTAATTAATTTAATGTATCGAAATTAATTTCATTTCGCATTTGGCTTTTTGACAGCGGAGATGCCAGCGCTGACGGCAAAATGGGAAGTAATATTATTTTTCATCCCATTCCAATCGCTACCAAACCACACCGCCCCACGCAGCTGTACCGAGAGCCCCAGGGCACCAATTCGTGCGACAACATCCGCGGGAGGGGCACCCGTCATGACAAATGCGGCGGCGTGGGAGGGAAAATTCTGCGAAATCCTACGCGCGCGCCGGGCGCTTATGAATGGAAATGAGAAAATAATGTAATTAACCCATACTAATTAGGCTTAATGTCTTTTGTGCGCGCCTTTTGTCGCCCGTTCTCCCTGGCTGTTGGTCTCTCCAGGAGGCGGTGCTGCGGTGCACCGCGGCGCTTTGGATGGAGTGTTCTTTTTTTTGTGATTTTCGATGTGCGACACTCGAAAACAGCTTTTTCCGTGCAGTTATCGGGATGAAAGCCACCGACCGAATGGTGGGTGTTTCCGTGAACGAAACAGAGAGGTCACATTTAACGACGACATTACCGGCCGTTAACTTTTATGCTCTGTAGAAGTTGCACTTTTATGGCTTGACTTTTCATCGCCTTTTTCCGTATGGGTGGTACGGGTGCACGAAGTGGGTCAGCATTGGTTTGAACTAATTTCTGGTTAGTTATGTTCCAATTAGAATTTATATCGTTTTGCTTCGACTGTACGACGTTCATTGATAGTTCAGAGGTATGTGTTTTGAAGCTCCTTTTTTAATTTTAGCCTAATTGAAATAATTTGATTGATTGCATAATTGCGCATCACCTTAAAAATCCATGAATGAAACTTCAAACAACAATATGTAGCATAAAACGTGTTGATTGATTTAAGATATGCCACACGATCAAAAACACAAATAAAAGTGCTTATTGTGGGTGTGAAAATCACGACAGTGCCATTTATTTCCCCCCCAAACAGCGTCTCCCCAGCTGTGGTAAAGTGTCGCATCGGCCGGAACCGCTAAACCACAGTAGTGTCAAATCATGACGATTATCCTCGCGTTTATCTTTCTCGGCTCGTTTATCTGCGTGGCTCAAAGGACGGCGACACGACACGGCGGCACATGACCAGAATAGGAAATTGGCCTCGCTCATCTTGCTAATCTGTCTTCTTGTTTCTGTCTCATCACAACGCAGCTACCAAACTCATTTCTTTTTCTGGACGTTCCATTTCTATGATTTATGTCTGCTCGTGACTTTCCGCTTCCTCCCGAATAGAGGAAAAGTGATCAAAAAAGTACATTTTTCTATGTTTCAACGACAAAGTGACCTCATTTCAAAGCTATTCTTAAGTTGCAGACTCTCCCGTGTCATTCGTCTATTCATTTCCTTCGCCACCAGTCGCGCAACACTCGGCAAGGACAACAGCAGCAGAGAGAGAAACATCAACCCGATGGAAAAGAATGCCAACAACAGAACTGTCACAATGTGCAGAAAAAGTTAAATTTGAAAAGTTCACCCCCGCTCGAATATTGAATAAAATGTTGTGCCACGGCATGATTGTGTATTGCCCCTCAGCTGCTGCGGTGGTGCGGCAATAACACCGGGACAAAGGACGGATGTAGGGTAGATTGCTTGGCTCTAAAGGCAAATCGCTTGCGTGAGATTTACGACTGTTTTCGTCTTCCTTAAGCGCACAGGTGCTCTGCTCGTGTTATTCGAAAGCCACAAAACTCATTGCGAGCGGTTCCTCTGTTGGGAAAACGAACAATGAAAAATGGGATTTTTGGGAGGTGGAAAAAGAAGTGGATAATGGTTCTTACAAAAGTAATCCAGTAGGAATTTCAGCAACCTTATATAAACATCAAGAAAAAACGATCTCTGTTTGTCATGAATGTTTGTATTTGTATTTTTAAGTAAAGAACTAAAAATGTTAAACCAATTACAGCTTAAGCTGTTTGTTAATCAAAACAATAAGTAACTTCCGATAAAACTTTCAATAAAAGGACTGAAAATTTTGTTTGAGGAAAAACGGCCATGCGCCTCCATATTCGCTGTGCTTTCGACCAGACATTGCAATGCAAACCGTCCCATCATTCAATCATCTGGGCAAAGATAGTGATGGGATCGATACTGATTTTAGTTACCATGAGAGACCAGAATCCGTACAGCACCAAGAACCGTCCACATCGTGAGATACCAACAAATTTAGGGAATTAATTTATAAATAAGTTTTAAAAACAAATAAGCTTTAAAAAACAAATCACCGCCCAGCAAACGAAGTTTCAGGTACCATTTGTTCGCATGTTGGATATAACTGTACCGAATGTGACTGTGTTTAAATTCAAAATCACAATTGATAAAGTAAGATCAGCAGGTGCATGTTGAGCTATTTACAGTCGTAGTCTAGTCAATCGGTCTGTTTTAATGTAAGTATTTAGTTAGAATACAGCTGTACGGATTACTTATAATCCTTTGATTCGAAATCCATCCAAGGTGGACGGATTTCGATTCAGGAGTTGTTGATTTTGTTCGTAATTTTATCATATTTTTCGTTGTTTTCAATGAAATACAGTGTAGCTCGTAAAAATAGAGGCCCTTGTGGACCTGCATTAATAACGGATGTACATTTGCATTCGATTCGTGTTTTGTAAAGACTTTTTCATATACTTGTATGTGCTTATGTATAAGGATTTTGATGCACCGCGGAATCAAGGTACGTATCTTCTCTGTTAACAAAGTGCAATGTTCGTCAAGGAGAAACACATTTTAACAGCTTTTGTTGCACATACCTTTGAAGCGTGAATGAGACCCGTTTGTCATCTTCATATGTTCAAATGATAAATATCTTTTTACTGTACCTTTCAATTATGGATAATGTCTTTGCCCAAGTATCGGAGGCACGACCTTCCAATTTAAAATCAACAAAGTTTGTTTTCA
Organism: Armigeres subalbatus; assembly: GCF_024139115.2. NCBI lineage: Eukaryota > Metazoa > Arthropoda > Insecta > Diptera > Culicidae > Armigeres > Armigeres subalbatus. The sequence continues at coordinate 302,665,729 of NC_085141.1, forward strand.
TTGGAAACAGAGTAAAAATAATAAAAAATAAATACCTATTAAAATGAAAAAAAATAAAAAAAAACTCGAAAGAGCAAATTTATAAAATTTTCAATGCAATCTACCTGATCTAAACAAAGTGTTGACATGTTTTTTAAAACATGTCTGTGTACTAAAATCTTGTATCTAATGGTTTCCCTAGCAGCACACATTCCACTTAGGTTACTGCAACTCGTATGTGACCAGATTTAGTCACAACCAAGTTGCTGCAACCGATTTTGTCTGACTTGCGCTGCTCGGGTTGGAAGCCACCTTTCAATAGGCCTGCGTCTCCTTGCCAGAGGCCCGGATGCCTTTTTTATTGGAAGTCGGAAGCCTTCTATCAAAAAGCTCAGAAGGATCCTTTCAAGCATTTTTTTCAAAAAGCTTGGAATCTTCCTTTCAAGAGGCTCGGAAGCCTCCTTTCAAGGGGCTCGGAAGCCTCCTTTCAAGAGGCTCGGAAGCCTCCTTTCAAGAGGCTCGGAAGCCTGCTTTCAAGAGGCTCGGAAGCCTCCTTCCAAGAGGCTCGGAAGCCTCCTTCCAAGAGGCTCGGAAGCCTCCTCTCAAGAGGCTCGGAAGCCTTCTTTCAAGAGGCTCGGAAGCCTCCTTTCAAGAGGCTCGGAAGCCTCCTTTCAAGAGGCTCGGAAGCCTCCTTTCAAGAGGCTCGGAAGCCTCCTTTCTAGAGGCTCGAAAGCCTTCTTTCTAGAGGCTCGAAAGCCTTCTTTCTAGAGGCTCGAAAGCCTTCTTTCAAGAGGCCCGGCAGCCTCCTTTCAAGAGGCCCGGCAGCCTCCTTTCAAGAGGCTCGGAAGGCTCCTTTCAAGAGGCTCGGAAGGCTCCTTTCAAGAGGCTCGGAAGCCTCCTTTCAAGAGGCTCGGAAGCCTCCTTTCAAGAGGCTCGGAAGCCTCCTTTCAAGAGGCGCGGAAGCCTCCTTCCAAGAGGCTCGGAAGCCTCCTTTCAAGAGGCTCGGAAGCCTTCTCTCAAGAGGCTCGGAAGCCTATTTTCAAGAGGCCCGGAAGCCTTCCTTCCTTTCAAAAGGCTCGGAAGCCTTCTTTCAAGAGGCTTTGGAAGCCTCCCTCCAAAAGGCTAGGAAGCCTCCTTTTAATAGTTTCAAAAGGCTTTTTTCAAAAGGCTTGAAGCCTCCTTTCAAGAGGCTCGGAAGTCTCCTTTCAAAAGGCCCGGAAGCCTCCTTTCAAGAGGCTCGAAAACCTCCTTTCAAGAGGCTCGAAAACCTCCTTTCAAGAGGCTAGAAAACCTCCTTTCAAGAGGCTCGGAAGCCTCCTTTCAAGAGGCTCGGAAGCCTCCTTTCAAGAGGCTCGGAAGCCTCCTTTCAAGAGGCTCGGAAGCCTCCTTTCAAGAGGCTCGGAAGCCTTCTTTCAAGAGGTTCGGAAGCCTCCTTTCAAGAGGCTCGGAAGCCTATTTTCAAGAGGCTCGGAAGCCTTCCTTCCTTTCAAAAGGCTCGGAAGCCTTCTTTCAAGAGGCTTTGGAAGCCTCCCTCCAAAAGGCTAGGAAGCCTCCTTTTAATAGTTTCAAAAGGCTTTTTTCAAAAGGCTTGAAGCCTCCTTTCAAGAGGCTCGGAAGTCTCCTTTCAAAAGGCCCGGAAGCCTCCTTTCAAGAGGCCTGAAACCTCCTTTCAAGAGGCCAGAAACCTCCTTTCAAAAGGCTCCAGGCCTCCTTTCAAGAGGCTCAGAAGCCTCCTTTCAAGAGGGCTCAGGAAGCCTCCTTTCAAGAGGCTCAGAAGCCTCCTTTCAAGAAGCTCAAGCCTCCTTCAAGAGGCTCAGGAAGCCTCCTTCAAGAGGCCCGTAAGCTTCCTTTCAGGAGGCTCGGAAGCTTCCTTTAAAGAGGTTCAAAAGCCTCCTTTCAAGAGGCTCGAGGCTCGGAAGCCTCCTTTCAAGACGCTTGGAAGCATCCTTTCAAGACGCTTGGAAGACTCCTTTCAAGAGGCTCGGAAGCCTCCTTCCAAGAGGCTCGGAAGCCTCCTTTCAAGAGGCTCGGAAGCCTCCTTTCAAGAGGCTCGGAAGCCTTCTTTCAAGAGGCTCGGAAGCCTCCTTTCAAGAGGCTCGGAAGCCTCCTTTCAAGAGGCTCGGAAGCCTCCTTTCAAGAGGCTTTGGAAGCCTGTTTTCAAAAGGCTCGGAAGCCTTCTTTCAAGAGGCTTTGGAAGCCTCCCTCCAAAATGCTAGGAAGCCTCCTTTCAATAGTTTCAAAAGGCTTTTTTTCAAAAGGCTCGAAGCCTCTTTTCAAGACGTTCGGAAGCCTCCTTTCAAGAGGCTCGAAAACCTCTTTTCAAGATGCTCGGAAGCTTCCTTTCAAGAGACTCGGAAGCCTCCTCTCAAGAGGCTCGGAAGCCTTCTTTCAAGAGGCTCGGAAGCCTCCTTTCAAGAGGCTCGGAAGCCTCCTTTCAAGAGGCTCGGAAGCCTCCTTTCTAGAGGCTCGAAAGCCTTCTTTCTAGAGGCTCGAAAGCCTTCTTTCTAGAGGCTCGAAAGCCTTCTTTCAAGAGGCTCGGCAGCCTCCTTTTAAGAGGCCCGGCAGCCTCCTTTCAAGAGGCTCGGGAGCCTCCTTTTAAGAGGCTCGGAAGGCTCCTTTCAAGAGGCTCGGAAGCCTCCTTTCAAGAGGCTCGGAAGCCTCATTTCAAGAGGCTCGGAAGCCTTCTTTCAAGAGGTTCGGAAGCCTCCTTTCAAGAGGCTCGGAAGCCTATTTTCGAGAGGCTCGGAAGCCTCCTTTCAAGAGGCTCGGAAGCCTTCCTTCCTTTCAAAAGGCTCGGAAGCCTTCTTTCAAGAGGCTTTGGAAGCCTCCCTCCAAAAGGCTAGGAAGCCTCCTTTTAATAGTTTCAAAAGGCTTTTTTCAAAAGGCTTGAAGCCTCCTTTCAAGAGGCTCGGAAGTCTCCTTTCAAAAGGCCCGGAAGCCTCCTTTCAAGAGGCCTGAAAACCTCCTTTCAAGAGGCCTGAAACCTCCTTTCAAGAGGCCAGAAACCTCCTTTCAAGAGGCTCAGGAAGCCTCCTTTCAAGAGGCTCAGAAGCCTCCTTTCAAGAAGCTCAGGCCTCCTTTCAAGAGGCTCGGAAGCCTCCTTTCAAGAGGCCTGGAAGCCTCCTTTCAAGAGGCTCAGGAAGCCTCCTTTCAAGAGGCCTCAAGCCTCCTTTCAAGAGGCCTGAAGCCTCCTTTCAAGAGGCTCAGAAGCCTCCTTTCAAGAGGCTCAGAGCCTCCTTTCAAGAGGCTCCGGAAGCCTCCTTTCAAGAGGCCTGAAGCCTCCTTTCAAGAGGCTGGAAGCCTCCCTTACAAGAGGCCCGGAAGCCTCCGTACAAGAGGGCCGGAAGCCCCCTTACAAGAGGCTCAGGAAGCCTCCTTACAAGAGGCTCGGAAGCCTCCTTACAAGAGGCTCAGAAGCCTCCTTACAAGAGGCTCAGAAGCCTCCTTACAAGAGGCTCAGAAGCCTCCTTACAAGAGGCCTGGAAGCCTCCTTACAAGAGCTCAGGAAGCCTCCTTACAAGAGGCTCGGAAGCCTCCTTACAAGAGGCTCAGAGCCTCCTTACAAGAGGCTCCGGAAGCCTCCTTACAAGAGGCTCAGCCTCCTTTCAAGAGGCCTCGGAAGCCTCCTTTCAAGAGGCTCGGAAGCCTCCTTTCAAGAGGCTCGGAAGCCTCCTTTCAAGAGGCTCGGAAGCCTCCTTTCAAGAGGCTCGGAAGCCTCCTTTCAAGAGGCTCGGAAACCTCCTTTCAAAAGGCTCGGAAGCCTTTTTTCAAGAGGCTTTGGAAGCCTGTTTTCAAAAGGCTTGGAAGACTTCTTTCAATAGGCTTTGGAAGCCTCCCTCCAAAATGCTAGGAAGCCTCCTTTCAATAGTTTCAAAAGGCTTTTTTTCAAAAGGCTTGAAGCCTCCTTTCAAGAGGTTCGGAAGCTTCCTTCCAAGAGGCTGGAAAACCTCTTTTCAAGATGCTCGGAAGCTTCCTTTCAAGAAACTCGGAAGCCTCCTTTCAAGAGGCTCGGAAGCCTCCTTTCAAGAGGCTCGGAAGCCTCCTTTCAAGAGGCTCGGAAGCCTCCTTTCAAGAGGCTCGGAAGCCTCCTTTCAAGAGGCTCGGAAGCCTCCTTTCAAGAGGCTCAAAGCCTCCTTTCAAGAGGCTCGGAAGCCTCCTTTCAAGAGGCTCCGGAAGCCTCCTTACAAGAGGCTCGGAAGCCTCCGTACAAGAGGGTCAGAAGCCTCCCCACAAGAGGCCCGGAAGCCTCCTTACAAGAGGCTCAAAGCCTCCTTACAAGAGGCTCAGAAGCCTCCTTACAAGAGGCTCAGAAGCCTCCTTACAAGAGCTCAGAAGCCTCCTTACAAGAGGCTCCGGAAGCCTCCTTTCAAGAGGCTCGGAAGCCTCCTTACAAGAGGCCTGGAAGCCTCCTTACAAGAGGCCTGGAAGCCTCCTTACAAGAGGCCTGGAAGCCTCCTTACAAGAGGGCCTGGAAGCCCACAGAGGCTCGGAAGCCTCCTTACAAGAGGCTCGGAAGCCTGCTTTCAAGAGGCTCGGAAGCCATCCTTTCAAGAGGTTCGGAAGCCTTCCTTTCAAGAGGCTCGGAAGCCTATTTTCAAGAGGCTCGGAAGCCTCCTTTCAAGAGGCTCGGAAGCCTTCCTTCCTTTCAAAAGGCTCGGAAGCCTCCTTTCAAGAGGCTTTGGAAGCCTCCCTCCAAAAGGCTAGGAAGCCTCCTTTCAAGAGTTTCAAAAGGCTTTTTTCAAAAGGCTTGGAGCCTCCTTTCAAGAGGCTCGGAAGTCTACTTTCAAAAGGCCCGGAAGCCTCCTTTCAAGAGGCTCGAAAACCTCCTTTCAAGAGGCTCGAAAACCTCATTTCAAGAGGCTCGGAAGCCTCCTTTCAAAAGGCTCGGAAGCCTCCTTTCAAGAGGCTCGGAAGCCTCCTTTCAAGAGGCTCGGAAGCCTCCTTTCAAGAGGCTCGGAAGCCTCCTTTCAAGAGGCTCGGAAACCTCCTTTCAAGAGGCTCGGAAACCTCCTTTCAAGAGGCTCGGAAGCCTCCTTTCAAGAGGCTTGGAAGCCTCCTTTCAATAGGCTCGGAAGCCTCTTTTCAAGAGGCTTGGAAGCCTCCTTTCAATAGGCTCGGAAGCCTCCTTTCAAAAGACTTGGAAGACTTCTTTCAATAGGTTTTGGAAGCCTCCCTATAAAATGCTAGAAAGCCTCCTTTCAATAGTTTCAAAAGGCTTTTTTTCAAAAGGCTTGAAGCCTCCTTTCAAGAGGTTCGGAAGCCTCCTTTCAAGAGGCTCGAAAACCTCTTTTCAAGATGCTCGGAAGCTTCCTTTCAAGAGACTCGGAAGCCTCCTTTCAAGAGGCTCGGAAGCCTCCTTTCAAGAGGCTCGGAAGCCTCCTTTCAAAAGGCTCGGAAGCCTCCTTTCAAGAGGCTCGGAAACCTCCTTTCAAGAGGCTCGGACGCCTCCTTTCAAGAGGCTCGGAAGCCTCCTTTCAAGAGGCTCGGAAGCCTCCTTTCAAGAGGCTCGGTAGTCTCCCTTCAAGAGGCTCAGAGCCTCCTTTCAAGAGGCTCAGAAGCCTCCTTTCAAGAGGCTCAGGAAGCCTCCTTTCAAGAGGCTCAGGAAGCCTCCTTTCAAGAGGCTCAGAGCCTCCTTTCAAGAGGCTCAGAAGCCTCCTTTCAAGAGGCTCAGAAGCCTCCTTTCAAGAGGCTCAGGAAGCCTCCTTTCAAGAGGCTCAGAGCCTCCTTTCAAGAGGCTCAGCCTCCTTTCAAGAGGCTCGGAAGCCTCCTTTCAAGAGGCCTCAGAGCCTCCTTTCAAGAGGCTCAGAAGCCTCCTTTCAAGAGGCTCGGAAGCCTCCTTTCAAGAGGCTCAGGCCTCCTTTCAAGAGGCTCAGAAGCCTCCTTTCAAGAGGCTCAGAAGCCTCCTTTCAAGAGGCCTGGAAGCCTCCTTTCAAGAGGCTCAAGCCTCCTTTCAAGAGGCTCAGAGCCTCCTTTCAAGAGGCTCAGAGCCTCCTTTCAAGAAGCTGGAAGCCTCCTTTCAAGAGGCTCGGAAGCCTCCTTTCAAGAGGCTCAGAGCCTCCTTTCAAGAGGCTCAGAAGCCTCCTTTCAAGAAGCTCAAGCCTTCTTTCAAGAGGCCCGGAAGCCTCCTTTCAAGAGGCTCAGGAAGCCTCCTTTCAAGAGGCTCAGGCTTTCTTCAAAAGGCTTTGGAAGCTGGAAGCCTTCTTTCAAGAGGCTTTGGAAGCCTCCCTTTCAAAGGCTAGGAAGCCTCCTTTCAAGAGGCTCAGGAAGCCTCCTTTCAAGAGGCTCAGGAAGCCTCCTTTCAAGAGGCTCAGAAGCCTCCTTTCAAGAGGCCTCAAGCCTCCTTTCCAAGAGGCTCCAGGAAGCCTCCTTCAAGAGGCTCAAGCCTCCTTTCAAGAGGCTCGGAAGCCTCCTTTCAAGAGCTCAAGCCTCCTTTCAAGAGGCTCAGGAAAGCCTCCTTTCAAGAGGCTCAGAAGCCTCCTTTCAAGAGGCTCAGCCTCCTTTCAAGAGGCCTGGAAGCCTCCTTTCAAGAGGCTCAGGAAGCCTCCTTTCAAGAGGCTCAGAAGCCTCCTTTCAAGAGGCTCAGAAGCCTCCTTTCAAGAGGCTCGGAAGCCTCCTTTCAAGAGCTCAGAAGCCTCCTTTCAAGAGGCCTGGAAGCCTCCTTCAAGAGGCTCGGAAGCCTCCTTTCAAGAGGCTCAGGAAGCCTCCTTTCAAGAGGCTCAGAAGCCTCCTTTCAAGAGGCTCGAAGCCTCCTTTCAAGAGGCTCAGAAGCCTTCTTTCAAGAGGCTCAGAAGCCTCCTTTCAAGAGGCCTGGAAGCCTCCTTTCAAGAGATTCGGAAGCCTCCTTTCAAGAGACTCGGAAGCCTCCTTTCAAGAAGCTCGGAAGCCTCCTTTCAAGAGGCTCGGAAGCCTCCTTTCAAGAGGTTCGGAAGCCTCCTCTCAAGAGGCTCGGAAGCCTCCTTTCAAGAGGCTCGGAAGCCTCCTTTCAAGAGGCCCGGAAGCCTCCTTTACAGAGGCCCGGAAGCTTCCTTTAAAGAGGCCCTGAAGCCTCCTTTCAAGAGGCTCGGAAGCCTCCTTTCAAGATACTCGGAAGCCTCCTTTCAAGATACTCGGAAGCCTCCTTTCAAGAGGCTCGAAAGCCTCTTTTCAAGAGGCTCGGAAGCCTCCTTTCAAGAGGCTCGGAAGCCTCCTTTCAAGATACTCGGAAGCCTCCTTTCAAGAGGCTCGAAAGCCTCTTTTCAAGAGGCTCGGAAGCCTCCTTTCAAGAGGCTTGGAAGCCTCCTTTCAAGGAGGAAATCCTCCTTTCAAGAGGCTTGGAAGCCTCCTTTCAAGAGGATCGGAAGCCTCCTTTCAAGAGGATCGGAAGCCTCCTTTCAAGAGGCTCGGAGGCCTTCTTTCAAGAGGTTCGGAAGCCTACTTCCGAAAGGCTCGGAAGCCTGCTTTTAAAATACTCGGAAGCCTTCTTTCAAGAGGCTTGCAAGCCTCCTTCCAAAAGGCTCAGAAACCTCCTTTCAATAGTATCGAATGGCTTGAAGCCTCCTTTCACAAGGCTCGGAAGCCTCCTTTCAAGAGGCTCGGAGTCCTCCTTTCAAGAGGCTCGGAAGCCTCCTTTCAAGTGGCTCGGAAGCCTCCTTTCAAAAAGATTGGAAGCCTCCTTTCAAGAGGCTCGGAAGCCTCCTTTCAAGAGACTCGGAAGCCTCCTTTCAAGAGGCTCGGAAGCCTCCTTTCAAGAGGCTCGGAAGCCTCCTTTCAAGAGGCTCGGAAGCCTCCTTTCAAAAAGCTTGGAAGCCTCCTTTCAAAAGGCTCGGAAGCCTCCTTTCAAGGGGATACGAGCTCAGCGTGTTTGTCTTGGGTTTTCGCTCTTCCAAAGTCTAGCCGAGAGAGGCAAGATAGGTTCCGGTACCGCGGTCGGGGCGGAAGGCATGTTGCCGGTTTACCATCCGCTCCATAATTTTGGAGCCGACGTTTGTAAGCGCTATGGGACGGTAGCTTCCCGCCTCGTTCGGTGGGCCTTGACTTTTTGACTCCACAGGGAATGTGCCGCTGGTCCACTCTTTGTTAATTGCCTTCAAGAAGGCGGCCTTGACGCTTGAGGGCAAGTTTCTATACATTGGGTACCCGGTGCAGTCCGGGTCGGCAGACTTACCATGGCCTTTTTGGAGCGCGAAGTCTAGTTCCGCCATGGAGAAGGGGTGATTCATGCTATTTCCGTCGTCTGGTGGTACTTGGAAGGTGCAAATTTCCGCTGCGGGAGCTGGGTGTTTCTTGCGAAAGGTTTCGGGATACTTCAGATAGGATGATTGTCGGTGGAAATGGTCGGCTAGCATGTCGGCCACGAACACGGGGTCTCGGTGTGTGACACCGTCAATGGATAGAGGTTGCTCGTCGCATGCCCTGAAAACAGTTTATCCGCCTCCAGAGTTCAGTTGACGAATGGTCATGGTTTATCCCGTCGAGGAAGTCGGTCCAAGCCGTCGACAGTCGTTTCGGGCGGTTTGATAACTGGAGCGGATTTCGTCGAGGCGCGAGTCATCGGCTGGGAGTCTTGTTTTGGCTTTCTTTAGCGCTCGGAGGGCCTTGCGCCGGGCTTTTACCGCTTTTTAGGTGTTATCAATGCACCAATGGACCACTTTCCGTGCCGGGTTGGGACTGGTTTTGGGAAATGGTGCTTTCTGCCACGCGGAGGATAGCTTCGGAGATTTCGATGATGGATGGTTCTGGACGAAGGGGCAGGTCGCGTTCGATCTCCCGCTGAAAACTACCACGGTCCGCTTTTCCGTATATCCACCGTGGTCGGCGGATGACATTGGAGGGCTACTGTCGAAACCCACGAGGATTGGCGAATGGTCGCTACCTCTGGGGTCCCCGTCGGAGGACCAGAGAAGCCTACCAACTATGCCGCTCGAGGCCATGGAGATATTGACAGCAGACTTCGTGGACCCTCGACGGAAGGTAGGAGTGCCGTCGTTTAAAATTACGAATCCAGCGTCAGCGTCGGCGTTTATGTCTCCCAGGATGATCGCCGGGGTAGGGAGGTTTTCAAGAATACTCACCAATGGACCGCCATCAAGAATGCCTTCATCGCCACCAGCGAGAACAATCTGGGTGAACTACGCACCCAGAGAAAACAATGGATCACCGATGAGACCTGGAGGAAGATAGAGGAGCGAAAAAAAGCCAAAGCCGCGATAGAGCGATCGAAAACCAGAGGAGCCAAAGTCTTAGCCCGTCAACGATACACGGCTCTTGAGAAGGAAGTAAAACGCTCATGTCGTCGGGACAAGCGAGCGTGGGCAGACTCTCTGGCCGACGAAGGAGAGAGACGCTGCAACCGTAGCCATTCGCCTCCTCTACGATATCCCACGACGCTTAAGCGGGGCGAAGATGAATGCAACGATGCCTGTGAAAGACGCGAATGATCAGTTATTGACCGACCCAACTGACCAGCTGAAACGCTGGTTCGAGCACTTCGAACAACTTTTCAAGTGCCAACCAGGCCATCACCACCTCGGCATGATCTGCCTAGGATCCGACGTATAACACGTGTCAATACCGAAGCTCCATCACTGCTAGAGATTCAAACAGCCATCCAAAGCATGAAATCGAATAAAGCTCCAGGGGTCGACCGCATATCAGCCGAGATGCTCAAAGCTGACCCCATGACATCCGCTCAACTGCTGCATCGTTTATTTCGTAATATCTAGGACACCGCAACTTTCCCGGTCGACTGGATGCAAGGTATCTTAGTGAAGGTGCCCTGAGGGTGACCTGACTGTATGCGATAACTGGCGAGGCATTATGTTGCTGTGTACCGTTCTCAAAGTTCTGTGCAAAATTATCCTAGCCCGGATTCAGGAGAAGATCGATGCGACTCTCCGGCGGCAGCAAGCCGGATTCCGTGCCGGAAGATCCTGTGTGGACCATATTGTCACGCTGCGCATCAGGTCAGCAGGTCAACGAATTCCAAGAGTCCCTTTACTTGGTATTCATTGACTACGAAAAAGCTTTCGACCGTCTCAATCACGAGAATATGTGGGGCGCCCTGAGACGCAAGGGGGTTCCTGAGAAAATCATCGGCCTCATCGAAGCACAGTACGAGGCCTTTTCGTGTAGAGTGCTGCACAATGGGGTCCTGTCCGACCCTATCCGGGTCGTAGCTGGTGTGAGGCAAGGATGTATTCTATCACCGTTAAGCCCCAAACGCAATACAACGGAACGGCGACGGAAACGGCAAATTTGACAGAAAATATATGGGCTAACTGTCAAATTTTCCGTTTCCGTCGCCGTTCCGTTGTATTGCGTTTGGGGCTTTACTGTTCCTCATCGTAATCGATGAGATTCTGGTAGATGCGATTGACCGTGAACCAAACCGCGGGCTGTTATGGCAGCCTATAACCATGGAGCACCTAAACGACTTCGAATTGGCGGATGACGTTGCACTACTCGCGCAACGGCGCTCTGATATGCAGAGTAAGCTCAACGACCTTGCCGATCGCTCCTCCTCGGCAGGTTTAGTCATCAACGTCAACAAAACCAAATCGTTGGATGTAAACACGGTGACTCCTTCCAGTTTCACAGTAGCCGGGCAACCAGTGGAGAATGTTGAAAGCTTCCAATATCTTGGTAGCCAAATGGCGTCAGACGGCGGTACCAAGATCGACATAGGCGCACGGATCAAGAAAGCAAGGGCTGCCTTTGCGAGTTTAAGAAATATCTGGAAAAACAGGCAGATAAGTGAACGCACCAAAATACGAATTTTCAACTCTAACGTGAAATCTGTGCTGTTATACGCTAGCGAAACATGGTGTGTATCAGTGGAGAACACTCAACGGCTGCAGGTGTTCATTAACAGATGCCTGCGGTATATAATTCGGGCCTGGTGGCCTCACAACTGGATCTCAAACAACGAGCTCCATCGTCGTTGTCACCAGAGGCCGATAGCAACAGAAATTCGGGATCGGAAGTGGGGCTGGGTCGGCCACACTCTACGTAGGGGCGGAAACGAAATCTGTAAGCAAGCATTAGACTGGAACCCAGCGGGACATCGCAGCAGAGGCAGACCCAGAGGCTCAATAAAGAAATAAAAGAAGTCGACCGAAATCTAACCTGGCAACAGGTTAAAGCGATAGCCGGGCATCGCTCAGGATGGAGATCTTTCAAGTCGGCCCTTTGCACCACCGGAGGTGCACAGGATCCATAAGTAAGTAAGTAAGTCACCTTAAATAGAATGATAATTGAAATGCGGTTTAAACTGTTTTTCTTCATACATTTTTGTACAACACGATGGGTGATTTTGATTTCATGTGAAATGTTGATATACACTCGCCAAATGTGCAATTCACTATTGCATATATTAATCACCCATCATGTTGCATTGGTTCTATTGCTTACGCTTGCGACTCACTTCGAGAGAGAGCTGGGGTGGGCTAACTGTGAATGTGTATCTTGTACGATGGTTGCTATGATCTGTCATATGACTGAAGAGGTATCTTGAGCTTGTTTTTGTTATATGCTTGTCCATGCCGCACAATTAGCAGACGCAATCTTCTTGTGTATGAATAATCGCTTCTTTGCCTTATTACCAGCGGAAGTGTTTATTCAAAAGGGCATCATCTCCTCATCTACTCTTATACTGGATAGAAGTTTTCAACTAAGAAAGAGACTAAGGACTTTACCTTATACCGCATTCATTTAATGGCCGGGAAGATGCAGTCATTCAAAGAAGTGATAATATACTTTCTTTGCCTTTATCAAAGAATTGTGTTCATTTAAAGACGGCATTACCCCACCCTTCGCATTATACTAGAAATGATGCTGCTTTTAAACCACAATTGCCATTAGTTGAGTTGTCCAAAGCTTCACCTATTCAAATTTGTTTCAACTCAAGTAAGCTAAATGGAGTTGCTTGGACGTACAAAGCACATTAACGTCTAGCAACTTGCTCGATTATCCTCAACTATCTAATCCGGACTACGTACTAGACGATTACATTATAAGTTGATTGGGTGCCATCACATAACATAAGTACAACTTCGAAGAGAAATCGTAGCAAAAAGTTGGCCCCCTTTTGCTTCTCGCCAAAGTTGTATAACTGGCATAGGGAACATCGTTCTGTCATCTGAGAAAAGAGACACGGCACTAAAAAGTGGTATAAAAGTTAAGCCCTGCACTGGCAAATAAATCAACCCAAAATTTGAGTAATATTATTTGTATATTATTCGGCGATTCGGTCGTACGAAAAAAGAATATCTCAGTTCAATCAAAGTAAACTGCCTATATTCCGGGGTTAAATCACCCAAACATTAATTTACAATGCTGTGAAAACTCATATGTGAACATGTACATTATGTGGAAGATATTGATTTGAAAAATGTATTGGAGGTAACCACTTTCCCTTCGATGGGACTCGACCCTACTGAGGGAATATCTGTTATTTCACTTTGTATGCGCTACGTAGCCGTGTTTCGTTTTATTTTCTCAATGAATTATGAAATAAAATATATGATACTTGAAGCATCAAAGATATAAATATCTCACTCATTTTTAAAGTATCAAGGTAAGAACCATGATACTGATTCAGTTAATTTAGAATTAAATATAAAATCCTATGCTAGAAACCGCGAGAAGATTAGAGTATATTAAGCAAAGTTATTAGTTATTTACTGGAGTGTTGTTTGGGTGAATTTATTAGAGGAGGAGGTTCGGTTGTGGGCACCCTTTTGTGTTTGGACCATAACTTTGGCCCTGGTTAATATTATGCCGACATTTGTATAGCAATGAAAAGCTAGACGTATAACCTGACAACTAGCAAAGAAATTAGTATGATTTTATCGATTTGAAAAAAAAATACGGACAATTTAGAAAATTTGACATTTTTGGACATTTCCATTTTGTGGTTCGGTTGTGGGCACCCTTGAAAACTTGGCTAAAAATAAAGAAGCATGAATAAAAACCACCCAGATTTAACGACAAGGAATAGTTTATTCATTCTAATAGCCAGGAGACACTAAAAAATTCAAATCAATCCACCTAGCAGTGAGGAGGATGTTGAAAAAAATCACATTAGAAAGGTCGAAAATAGCACTTTAGGTAAATGGATTTCAATTTTTCATTGATTTACGTTTTATTGGTATGCAGTCAAAAAAAGCTCGTTCATTAAAAAAAACATATTTTGGTCATAAATTTTGATCCCATAGTCCGATCTGACTAATTTTCAATAGGGAACAATGGAACAGGATTCCCCGTCGAATGCAACTTGTTGCAAGCAATCGGTCAACGCTTTGTTCTTTGTGTGTGTATTAAAACTAGACATGCCCAAAGAACAAAAATATGGAACAAACTCATTATTTCAATCAATTTTGTCTAATAATTATAAAAACTGCATAAAAACAATATTAAAAATAATTTAAGAACAACTAAAACGATATTGAATGATTTATCAATAAAATGAGGGTGCCCACAATCGAATTTATGTGGAAGATTTTTTATTTGAAAAATGAATTTGAGGTAACTTTCGATGGGATAGAACCTAAGTTGCGAAGACCGACGGAGGACCACATTTTGTACATATTCACATATGAGTTTTCAGATCATTGTAAATTAATGTCCAAGTCGGGTGGTTTAATACCCGGAATATAGGCAATTAATTTTGAATGAACTAAAATCAATTGTTATTTCAAACCTAATTTTGTAATGATCAAGGAATTTGGTTAAATCAACCAAAATTTTCAAAGTAGAATGTCTCCCCATTAAATTGGAGAGAGGCATTTTTGAGAGAAAAAGGGTGACTTTTTCACGGTGGGAATAATGTCATCATAAAAACAGTACCCATGAATGGGTAAAGTCATCTAACCGTGTAAGGTTTGTTTGTGTTTACTATATTTTTTTTCCGTGTTTCGAAAGTGAACTGGTATAATGCCTTTGACATTATGATGTTCTCTATACCACCTATGAATCTGAACTTGGGTACATCTTTTTGAACCCGAGTTACACATATGTTATGTGGTGCCATTCTCGCTAATGACCAGCGACTCGTTCGGAGTTTATACAAAACTTCACCAAGGATTAGACTATCAGATCTCGCTATCGTTGAGTGTATTCAACGAGAGATATGAAAGTTGAGTACCCATCCGCATTCTAAAACTTCACCAGCACTTTACCTGAATTTCATCACATTAAACCTATTTATACTAAATGACAAAGTTTGGCTTTGAAATTTCATTTATTGCGCAAAACAAATAAAACAAGCTTTATGCCGCACACCTCGCCACTCGCTGAGCACTTCCTGCAACGTGGTTAGCAGTCATCATCATCATCATCATGATCCTCATTCCGTGTGACAAGACAAGCTCTAAAAATAAGCAATGTCTCGCTTATTGTCAGTGTGGTGATGCGTCTCTAAGGAACAGCCGACATGGCGACGGGAAATAACTTTCCTCTTAGAACCAACTGTTCGTCATAAATGTGATGCGATAACAGGCGGGACAAGCTTTTCCGGTGAGACAGAGTGCAGAATGGGCCCCACCCTCCCATTCCACTTTGAAATGCCTAACGCCCCTTCGGGGGAAAACTTGAGCAATGGCTAAATTATAAATTTATTACTGCGGGTTGTCAAACTTTGGATGATACGCCCATCACCACCGCCAGGCCTGCATTCCCTTCTGTCTCGACAAGACCACATTCGTGATGTGTATTGCGGAGGGATATTAACCAGAAGGGAAAGAGCGTGTAGTATTCAGAGTAAGCGGCTAATGATTTTAGTTTGTATAAGTGATTCTATACTATGAATTGATTCTGCTATTGCGGATAGTGCATTAAACATAAGCAATCAAATATACCAATCGTGAAATCACATATTTCGCATGCCCCGATTTACCGTACAATGTGGCAAGTTTTACATTAGACTTGATTCGAACTCTCAATTTTGCATATGCACTAATATTGATCTCTATCGTGAAAGAATCTGTGCATGATTGAGTATTTGAGAGTATGGAGAGCAACATATTGAATTTTCTGACGAACTTTGCTTCATTTAAGCGTGTGCCAAGGAATCGGTAGCTTGTGAAGGGCTAAGAGAGGTTGCGCGGCGGGGTATGGCAATGCTAGCGCATTGCAGCCACCGCAGTGTGAGATGGTGTTGGTAGCGCCATCGGGTTGAGTAGCAACGACGAAGATTGCACCGTCAGTTTGTTGTCGAATTTTAAAACAAACAGTCGCACCGCTCTTCAACGGCGGATTCCATTCAGCCGTTTTCGGATGGAATACGACAGAGCGGATGGGGAAGGTGCCGGCAGGCGGTGGAAGAAAACTGCTGAAGTTTGATTCTTCTGACATCTGTTGGGGGAGTAACGATTACTTGGTACTGCGTTGAGGAAGTCTGTGGAAAAGTTTCGCGGGAGTGATGAAAATCGATTTTATTGTAACAACGACAATCCAGAAAAGAATGAAACTTTGGTGGTGGGTGGATATCGGTTTGACATTTTTGAATTACAATATAAATCGTTGTTGGAAGTTTTTTCATGCTTTGATTTAGCCAGTCCGTAGTACCTACTTTGCTCCTAAAATCCGCGATTAAATGCGCGTTTATAGAGTGAATTTATATGATTTCAAGTCGAATAGCATCTTTAGATGTTCCTATGAACATGATAACATAAGTAAATATTTTCTAATAATGTTTCGTTGAGAGTTAATCATACTTTATTTTATAAACCCACAATTGACAACAGTCGATGGACAACCATAAATATCTAATCTTCTCCTAAATTTTGATCCATTTTCAGGCAAACAACCCAGGGCCGAATGATCGTCGTCGGTGATGGCGCGCTGCTGATAGTGGGCACGTTCAAAAGACGAGTTCCAGATCCTGATTTCAAGGTGAGAAACATCCACTAGGTATATGTACAAGAAACTAACTCGAGTACAAGGTCGTTACTGCTTGCAGCTGCTTCCGCTGGAGCAGTTGTAAATGCATCCAGCTGCCATCTAAATTCCACCGCAACAAAGCATAAACTGGAATTCAATTTACCTGTCAGCCACCCACCGGATTATTTTTAACAAAATTCGTCGGAAAATTCCTTTTGCAGACCAACCGACCGGTCTCCGGGGTTTGTTTCCTGGTAACACGCCTTCCTATTGCCTTGCTCCGGAGGTGGCATTCAATTCCAAGCGCATAACAGGAAACAAAATTGAATTTTTCCACCATCAGGACCACTGCTGCTCTGCCGGTGATGGTCTTTTGCAGTCCTGTCACACATCTTTCTGCACTGCAAAAGATGGGCTACCCCTCCCACAAAGTGGCACCAGTCCGATCCACAATTGCATCCGCTCGGTTTTCACCACCCGTCTTCAGAAATCCGAACCACGCGGTGCCTTCACATTGGCACTCAATCCCAGGGCTGCATTTAGTTAGACTTTAGTTTATCACATCAACACTCTGGATTATTATTGTTTTCTTAGCATTATTATCATTATTTATTCAAAATAAGGCCGGAGAAGCCAGTGCAGTACATGAAAAATATCCGAAAGCACACCTGGAGGCACCCAAATGGTGAAACTTGCTACCAGATAGACCATGTTCTGGTGGATGGGCGCCATTTCTCGGATGTTATCGATGTACGCACATTCAGAGGTCCGAGCATTGACTCTGAGCACTACCTCGTATCGGCTGTATACCGCCAGAAGCTCGACGAACGAGCAATCAACGTTAGCGACAACATCAACGATCTATGGGAGTCGATCCATGGAGCGGTGAGCACTACAGCACGAGAAGTGGTAGGCACTGCACAGAGGCGACCCAGGACGGGTTGGTTTGATGTGGAGTGTCAGAGAGTGACAGACGAGAAGAACGTTGCCAGAAGCCGGATGTTGGTCTCGGGTACCCGATCGAATAGAGATTGGTACAAGGAAGCAAGAGCAGCTGAAAAACGAACCCACAGCAGGAAGAAGAAAGAATATGAAGAACAAGTGTTTAGCGAGTGTTTATGTCGAAAATATGGGAAGACGAGGAAATGCCTTCTAGCTGGTTGGACGGCCTCATTTGCCCTCTATTTAGGAAAGGACACAGACCGAGGAATAACCCTCCTTAATTCGGCGTACAAAATTATGTCCCGTATTCTGTTCAACAGATTGAGACCGCTTGAAGAGTCATTCGTCGACGAATACCAAGCAGGTTTTCGTGAGGGCCGATCAACAACGAATCAAATGTTTACCCTGAGATAAATCCTTGATAAATGCTAGGAGTACAACTTGCAGACACATAATCTGTTTATTGATTTCAAGGCGGCGTGCGATGCAATGAAACGGAATGAATTATGGCAACTTATGCTTGAACATGGTTTTCCAGCGAAACTGATACGGCTGATTCGTATAACGTTGGACGGATCGAAATCAAGTGTAAGGGTTGCGGATGAAATATCGACGTCATTTGTTACCTCAGATGGATTAAAGCAGGGTGATGCACTCCTGAATCTACTGTTCAATATAGCGCTCGAGAGAGCGATTAGGAGAGCTGCTGTGCAAAGAAGCGGTACCATTATCACAAGATCGCTTATGCTCCTGGGATTTGCGGACGATATCGATATTTATTTATTTCACTTTGTCTTCAGCTATGACTGTACAGACTGATTAAAACTTACATATGTAGTGTTCCTAATAACAAACATTTAAAAGAAACTCTACTCACATTGAAATGAAAGCCTTCAACACCGTTCAGAAGCGCAAAACATCTCTCAAGCGGGTTGTTTTGTCCGAAGGTTGTACGATGGCGTGCAGTCCAAAGCAACAAACGCAGGCGGGAGCGGCTAGCAGGAACAAAAGTATTCACCTGCTGTAAAACATCGGGACAGTCTATTCGGTTGCTGATTATGTCAAAGGAAAACATTGTTTGCAGAAATATGCGTCGTTTTCGTAAAGACTCCAATCGCTGGAGCCGGTTTTCGTACGGCGGCAACCTTATTGGATTGTTCCACGGTAGTAGCGCGTACACGTCACGAAACTCGGATGCGTTGCGACGAATGAAGCTGAGTACAGCGAAAGCCTTTGCGGTTGTCGTGGTAATATGCTCGTTGAAGTTTAGCTTGCTCTCCATTATTACGCCAAGGTCTTTGATGGATGATATTCGTTCCAATGTTACATCGTTTACAGCGTATTCAAATCTCAGCTGCCTTCTACTTCTGGTAAAGCTTATAACCTTGCACTTCATTGCGTTCATTTCCATCCCGTTCGAAATACACCAATTAGCTATAGCATCGTTGTCTTACTGTAGAGCAGCACAGTCAATCAGTGTACTGACTACACGGTAGATTTACAAGTCATCGGCGTACATTAGGTGATGACAGCACAAACGATAACTCAGGTCCCCAATTTCCACTGATCCGGAAAAACTGATTCCGCCAGCGACAGATTGTATAACAAGCATACCGGAGCTCCGAGAGCATCTGCGCATCGTTAAATGAATACGGGAGGTCCTTTGGAAGCATCAACAGAGTTTAAAGATCTGACAACGACAACGTTTGCTACAGTGAATGATAGACTTGGAAGGTAAATATCGTAGGATGTAAGCATGTTCAATTGCTCTGGATGAATTCGTGGAGAGTCAGAGTTGTAGACAGTCTTGAAGAATTTTGCGAAGAGTTCGGCAGAGTCGGACTCGTCTATGCTAGTTCCGTCACCGAAAGACATATCCGGCGGCATATGTTGTTTGTTTTTTGCCTACTACGGATGTGACGCCAAAAACAAGAAGGATCTGATTTGACCGCATCTTCAACACGAAAAATGTATTCACGAAAAGAGGAGGACAAACAATCGTCATATTCTGCTTCAAGCATTCGAAGAACTGTCTTGTTTTCATCAGAACGGTGTCGAACGAAACGTTGGCGAGCCTTACGAAGAACTTTAAGCAGGTGTGGAAGCTCGGCGTTCAACCATGGATAGTTGTACGAATTTCAAGGACAGTTTCTTCGGAGTGGAGTGTGTCTATTAATTATGCCGAAGAGTACATCGTAGAATAAGGATACGGCGGTATTGGTATCAGCGTCGCGGAAAATTTCCTCCCAGTTTATCAAGCGTAACTCCTCAGTGACAGCATTATAATTGCAGCGTTTGAAGTCAAGATTCTGGGCTTCTGCGGTCGTTTCCGGGATCCATGATGCACTTAGTGATGTAGAACGTAAAATAAACGGTACTATCGGAATTGATCGCAGTGCCGTGGAAGAGGTTTTTGTGCCTTTTAAGGAGGAAACAGCGAGGATTGGACTCACGATCAATACCAGCAAAACAAAGTACATGGTCGCTGGGTTCATTAGTGGTGGTGGTAGCGAAATGGTGCTGGATGGTGAAAAATTCGAAGTGGTAGAAGAATTTGGTAAGGGGTAACCAGGTAAGGGGGGATTTGCTCCTCTCCGGAGGTGCAAATCTGATCGAGCGTCCGTCCTCCATGTTAGGAGCGGCTCACAACAGCGTCTTTTCTCCATGTTAGGGGCGGCTGATCATCGTCCGAATGCCAGCGAGGGACTCTAAACTAAACTGTGCACACCATGTTGCATCGTGTCAGCATCGAGAAGGTATCCCCTTCAACGCGATGTAGGTAGCGCAACCCTGGTAAGGTAGCCTACCGAAGATTCTACAGTTAGCAAGAAAGAACTTTGAATGAACCCGCACGTGTTGGGCTCCTGGCTCGTGAGCTGCAGAAGGTCGGCGTGAGTGTGGCAGCAATTCAGGAAATACGGTGGCCCAGAACTGGAGAACGTGAATTCCGGGCGGTGGATCCCATCCCGAACACTTCATTCAAGTACCACATCTACTATAGCGGCGGTGACAGAACAGAACGAGTAGCTGGCTTCATGGTGATCGGGAAGCAGATGAAGCCGGTGGAAGCCAATAAACGACCGCATTTGCGTGTTGAAAATATTCTTCAACTATAGCCTGATCAGCATCCTTGCCCCAACGAACAATAAGCCTGATGACGTGAAGGATGAGTTCTATATGAGCCTTGATAAGGCCTACGGAGAGTGCCCAACACACGATGTAAAGATTTATCGCCCTGTCATTGGTACGGAAAGCCTTCGTTCCGCTACCAATAATGTCCGAACTCCGAACATGGTTCTCCGGCGAAACTGATTAGACTGATACGTGCAACGCTGGTTGGCTCAAAATCAAGTATTCGGATTGCAGACGAAGTGTCAACATTGCACTCGATGGCGCTATTAGGAGATCTGGCGTGCAGGGGAACGGCACTATCATCACACGGTCGCATATGCTTCTGGGCTTTGCAAATGACATCGACCTTATTGGAATCGATCGCAGAGCAGTAGTGATGGCTTTTGTCCCACTGAAGAGGGAGACGGCGAACCAACTCTACCAAGACAAAGTACATGGTGGCAGGTAGAGATAGGGGAAGACCTAGTGGTGTTGGTGCAGAGGTAGTGCTTGATGGGGATGTGTTTGAAATTGTTGAAGAATTTGTTTACCTTGGAACGCTTATGACACGTGAAAATGACGTTTCCCGTGAAGTGAAAAGTCGTATTGCTGCTGCGAGGGCCTTTTACGGATTACGTAATCAGCTTAGGTCCCGCAACATGCAGACGGAAACGGAATTTGCTCTATACAAATCTCTGATTCTACCAGTGGCCGGACCTATAGCTGATGATTGGATGATGCAGATGAATTAATCTTTTCGTATCTCGTTTCGTGGAACTTTAGCGATTGTTGTGCATGGCCACTAGAGTGATTCAAATTTTGACTTTTTTGCTCCCCTATGCATAAACGATGGCATTTGCCATTTTAATAATCGTCCTAAATTTTTAGATAATTTGGATGTAATTTGACTGAGCAAAATGCAGTTTGAAGCTTATATAAAAATTACTATGAAAACAGTAACTTTTGTAAAAAACCGCTCCCCATCATTGCCTATTAAGCTCTAAAAATGTATGAATACGTTATCAACATAGGAAATTTAACAAGGGAAAATATCGTCGTTGTTGCTAAACGATTTGATGCTGGCAACAAAAGTTATTATGGAAATACTGAATAGTGGGAAATTCAATTTAACACGCAAAAGAATAACATCAATATCAATAATGAGCATTTCTGTTTTCTTTATAATTTTGCCCTCAAAAGTCAGATTGCCTCGCAACAACAACTGACATTCAGCTTAGGATCTATTCTATGATGACGATGCGTTAAATATATTCAAATATATTCTGGGCTGCTTCACGAAACGATCCTTTACATAAGTAGCAATTCTCATAGAAATTTTCATATAACCTTCAAACGGCACGTGCACAACCAAATTACATCCAAATCAGCTAAAAATTTGGGAGGACTATTAAAATAGCAAAAACAATCGTTTAAGCACAGTGGAGCGAAAAAGTCAAAATTTGAATCACTCTAATGGCCACACCATGAATGTGTTCAGATTATTAGCTGAGAGTTGCCTTCCGCGTGTTAATGTTGATCCAGGTTCAGAAGTGCGTGCCTTGATTATCAGCCGTAGAGTAGAGTGGGGCAAGAGTGCGCGTGGGGTAAGAGTACGTTTTCGATTTTTTTAAGTAATAAAAAAAGATAAACTAGCAGCATCAGTTTGACAGGTATTCAGGCCAACTATTATCATGTGTAATTGTAAACGATTTCAATAAATAACAAGGAAGATATGGAGTTAGATAACTTTTTGGTCATTTTGCTAAAATTAATTGGATTTCCGCAACTAGAATTTCATTACCATATATACGTTCAATCAGGTGAACATTATACCATTTCGATAACCTATTGTATAGAGTACTTTATGGTACAGAACACCAATCCGGTTGGTTTTCCAAGAAGTCAAAACCATTACTTGAATAATTTTTGGGACTGTGGGGTAAAAGTACGCAGGAAACGGTGGGGCAAGAGTACGCATATGAATCTTCAAGTTATGATGTCAAACCCGTATCTTTTCCGAAATAAGACTTCTTCCAAAGCGTAAAGATCCACAACTAAGAAAAAAGGGACAGAATTTGAAATTATCACAAGTTTTTAGGATAATTTGTAGTAATTTGGTGTTAGAAAGCACTTAGCGAACAAAGCACTGAAGCAAAATAATGAAATTTTATTAGGACTTGTTTTAAACCTAAACATAGTACGAAAACACAATTTCGTCTAAATGATAATTCCATTTAATCTAAAAAAACATTCATAAATTCCGCAACGTTTAGCTGGGAGGGGTTGTGAGATGTGTGACGATTCATATAATTTTTAGAGGATTCATACAAATAGTGTAAGATAGGGCACAATGGTCGGATTCGTCAAATTTCACGACATAAATCGATAACTCGAAAACCATCAGTGTTAGAGTTTTGACGTCTTCAGAAGAAATGATCTACAAGAAGAGATCTATTTTTTGGTGTAAGTTGTCATTAGGGTGGCCCTTCGGTGAAATTTTTTTGGAAATGTATTTTTTTACCCTTTTGAGTTAGGAGTTCATATAATTCTACAAAGTTGTAGAGAATTTAATTCTAAGCATTTTTGCTCAATAAACATTTATTTTATCTCATATAGGTGATGTTTTATGACAAAATTACTAAATTTAGATAGGGTGGTCCCGAAAAAATAGTTTTTAAGTTCCACTTTCGTCAATTCAGAATATTTTCAAAAACTGTCTTAGCATCGCTTCACGGTCTTTGGATAGCGCATCTTTTGGTTACATAAGATGGTTGATAGCTTCATTTTTAAGCATATTATAAGCGTTTTTTCATGAAAAAGTGATATTTTTCTGAGCATTCTACTGCAGCTAGTAGCAAATATTAGCAAAAATTTCAATCGTAATCTGAAAATATACATGCAGGTCCATCAAATCCATGGTATTTCATTTGTCCATCTTTGTCCGCTTTTGTTTGACGATAGTATTATTTTTGTATGAAAAATTGGGGTGAAACACATATATCATCTTTTGGATTTTCACAATATTTGGTAGAATAAAAGACAAGAACACCGTCTTCGGCCAGAGAACGTAGAGACTGAACACTTAACACCTAGACAACTGACAGGACACATAATACCCAGTGGGGTGGAGAATTTTTCGATCACGAAAAGTTTCCTTCTTACCGAGGCGGGAATCGAGCCACGCTCCATAGTCCATGCCTCTAGACGATTGACGGCGCTAACCACACGGCCACAAAGCACACAAAGAATCGTTCTTTACCTAAAATATTTAAATCAAAATCAAAATAAATAAATCAAAATCAAGAAGTCGAAAAAATCATTTTGACATTTTAACTACTGGAACGATTTTCAAAGGTCATTAGATAAAATTTATGCATTTAATGCTTAAGAGCGCTACTTTTGTGGCGAAATACAAAATCATAAAATTCAAGTTGGTTTTTCATGGCTAATTCGCAGAATAATTTCATTTTCACAGTTTCTAAGTGAGGGTCGCCAATGACTACATGTGATTCCAAGGACATTGATAATAGGTCCAGTAGATCAAAAATTATGTTTTAAAACAATATTTTTTCCAAAATGTTGATTTTTTCGACCACCCTGGATCGAAATCGGTCAAAATTAAAAAGTGAGTTTATTTATTTTCGAAAAAGAAGAAATGATTCTACCAAATATTGCGAAAATCAGAGATATGGTATATGTGTTTCCCATGGTATAGCTGATTTTTCATACAAAAACTAATATGATTATCAATCAAAAGTGGACAAACATGGACAAATGAAATACCATGGATTTGATGGGCCTGCATGTATACTTTCAGATAACGATTGAAATTTTTGCTAATATTTGCTACTAGCTGCAGTAGAATGCTAAGAAAAATATCACTTTTTCATGAAAAAACGCTTATAATATGCTTGAAAATAAAGCTATCAGCCGTCTTATGTAACCAAAAGATGCGCCATCCAAAGACCGTGAAGCGATGCTAAGACAGTTTTTAAAAAATATTCTGAATTGACGAAAGTGGAACTTAAAAACTATTTTCTCGGGACCACCCTATCTAAATTTAGTAATTTTGTCATAAAACATCACCTATATGAGATAAAATAAATGTTTATTAAGCAAAAATGCTTAGAATTATATTCTCTACAACTTTGTAGAATTATATGAACTCCTAACTCAAAAGGGTAAAAAAATACATTTCCAAAAAAATTTCACCGAAGGGCCACCCTAATGACAACTTACACCAAAAATAGATCTCTTCTTGTAGATCATTTCTTCTGAAGACGTCAAAGCTCTAACACTGATGGTTTTCGAGTTATCGATTTATGTCGTGAAATTTGACGAATCCGACCATTGTGTAGGGGGGCGAGGGGCGATGAAATAGCCAATTACGTGATTGGTGGACTTTCTTTAAGGAAAATTCCTTTGTATACGCCACGCGAAACCTGATATATATTTTTACCTCTGTAGTTTTTTGTGTTTATAAAAAACAATGGTTTTTCGTATGAAAGTGCACATTTTTAGGACCTCCCCCCCTTTAAGAGTTACGTAATTTTTAAACATTCCCTAATATATGCTCATTAAACATCAATTAAATGTTATTAACTCTCATTTGTGTTAATATATATTTGATGCTCATGATTGGATAAATGCGTACTCTTACCCCACCCGATGCGCACTTTTACCCCACCGGTGGGGTAAGAGTGCGTTTTTCACTTGTCTTGCAATAAGGGTTCTACTAAAACGAATCTCAATAATTTCAATATTTTTTCCACTGGGTAACATAAAGGAAGAGTATATGAATCATCGACACTGATTTGATATGCAGAAGCTTGCTTCATAAGGCCCACATGATCGATTGAAAACTAAGTGCGTACTCTTGCCCCACTCTACTCTATGTGTCATGTTGTTTCAGGTTTTCTGCTAGCATTTGATAAGTGGTGCTGTCTTGTTTTTTGCTACTTGGACAGACATCGAGCACTCTTACTTCTCCACCTGTAGGATCAGAACTCACTAGCGGAAGTGAAGCCCCGAAGCCGAAGAATAGGAGGCGCCAAGCAGGTATATGTGTTGAACTCGTCTAGATCGTGTGATCATTTTAGGCTTGTGCGTCGAGAATATAACGTGGTGTGCTTAGAGGTTTTTTTAGTCTCGTTTTCCTAATGACTATGTAACAGTATACTTCTCACAGGACGAATTATTTCAAATCTCGACCTCCGTGTGACCGATGCGCCACCTGCCAGTGGGACCCGAGCTTTTTGATTTTAAGCTTTCTGACGAGTTACCGTCGCGATCTCATTTAACTTCACGAACAGGGATGAACAGCTCACTCCGGGTTGCTACTGAGGTCAGTTTTCAATTTTGTTTGCTCAAATTCGTAGAACTGGACAATACACAGCAGTTTGGAGAAACCCATATTGCAAAAATGGGATGGGATGACCAATCAATTTAATAACGGACAAGGCTGTATATGTAGGCTTTGTAAAGCGGATTTGGTGTCAGTCGTTCGATTTTTGTACCTCAGATCTTTTCAAGAGAAGCGTTTGACTTAAGAAGATTGAAATCCAGTGAAGATAGTGTCCAAATAAAATAGCTTTGAAAAACGTGGAAAATTTTATAAGAAAGCCTTTGTACCAAACGAATAAGTGCTTAGAAGTGAGTTAAAGAACTTCGCGATCTTACTTTGTGATAAATAATTTTAGGCTATATTGAGACGTTTTTTTGAGAAATCTCTCCACTAAAACACCTAGGTAGGCTAGTGTCTAAAGTCATAGGGCACTGCACGGACTGTTTTGTCTCTTTCTCGCTGCAAGGAAATTAGAAAACAACAAGGCCAGTAAACGTCAAAATGTATGAGGAACGAAAGAGAAAGAGATGTTTCCGTGCAGTGCCTTATACTAGGGTCAGGTAAGCGGTGCTAATTTCGGGGTGCGCCCTGGGTGCGATTTGGTCGGTTGGAGACTGGCCCTCATGGAGCGTTTCTTGCAAGTGCATTGACGAGGTTCCCGCCAAAGACCGAGGCACTGCCTCACGGTCGCTACCAGAAACATACCTCGTTACGAGCCGTTCCACTATGTCACCAGCATAAACATTACTTCATCGCGAATCGACTGTGATACCGAACCCGTAACCATCGGCCTTGATCGAGAGTGTGCGTGTCCTTTGCTGACAACTCAACACGCTAACTTTCACCTACTCAGTGACTGAGTAAAATTGTATTGCCGGGCGGATCACTTACGCATTTTCGAAGCAGTCATACGTATTGATGTACAAATTGGCGCATTTTTCAGGCATTGTATGGTGCATTGGGGCATTGCTGCATTTGAGTAGGCATTGATACATTTTACAGTGCATTGACGCATCAGGGTATGCATTTGGATAGTTTATTATGCATTTGTAATCAGGACGTCATTTGTTTCGGTTTTGTATATTATTTTGACGTACATTTGTGATTATTTATTGTTTTATTTTATTGAAAATAAAATAAAATATCGAATCAATTAAAATATCGATATGCATGACAAAGCATTATTACGTGAATAATCGCACAGATACCCACAAGTCTACCCTATCTTACTGGCAATATGCAGTTAGGCGGCTACCCGTCAATAATATTAAAGTTTCATCTTACGTTTCACACCTAGTAGTTCGGATTTTTGAAATCACGAATAGACATATTTTTTTAAAAAAGGTTGAAAGTCGACAAGCCAATGTAAATATTGATTTTTCTTCCCAACTGCTCAGTAAACAGAAACGTCCTATGCTAACTACCAGCGGGAACTGGTAGAGTTGAGTATACCTACTATATAGAATATATACGATAATATATTTTTTTGCAACCTCATGAAATTTGATAAGTCGTAATCGAGGTTTCAGATTTGACCGAAATCGGGGCCATTTCAATCGGGGAACCAACATTTCTGGTTGTTCCAGCATGGGATTGTGGTAAATATCCATTCGCTCACCGTCCATTTTGAAAACTCCAAAGGTTAGTGAACAAGACTGCATGCTCCAAAACTAGATTCATAAATCTAAAAATCTATCTCCGGAGCGTGCACCCGGAGTTTTCAAAATGGATGGTGAACAAATGGATATTTACCGCAAAGATCAAATGAACCAAATACTCTCATAACACATGCCATATCTCCAAAACATGAAATTTGAGGCATCGTACCCAGGTTTTAATATACTGATCTAAACGTGGGCATTTTTTCCGTGAAACTGCATTTTGAGATTTTTTCGTAAATTTCTCAATACCGGGAACAGGGAAAATTCAGCACTCTCTACCAAATGGAAGAGGAAACACCGTCAACAGATCTTAATCTTCATCAAATTCGCGGTCAGTCAATATTTACGACTATTTCCGCTACAGAACAAAATATGATGCCAAATCTGTCAAATCTAGCAAGCGCACTTCGTAAAAACACGCATTTTTAACGATTTGATGCATTTGAAATGCATTATGTATTTTTATAGCAAGCATTTCTTAACGCATTTAGTATTAAGATGCATTTTTTAACGAATTTGATATTTTACGCATTTTTCAACCCAATAAATTAATTGGCACATTTTCGGCGCATTTTTATCAATACGTATTTTGGATTCAGTCAAATTTCACAGTGATCCGCCCCTCGGTGACTGAGTAAAATTGTATTGCCATCTCTCTTCTTCCCACGGAAATTTTACTCAATTTCCGTCAAAAGCAGGACAACTTAAAACTATGAGTAATCCTGCTTTTGACGGAAATTGAGTAAAATTTCCATGGGAAGAAGAGAGACGGCAATACAATTTTACTCAGTCACTGAGTAGGTGAAAGTTAAAGTGAAGACGGTGTATTTGATCTCGCATGCTCTTTCGTCAATGCTCGTGGCTTGAGACGATGGTGCCCGAAGCATAAAGGCTCCCCCAGACCTAAGCGATTTCATCGCCACGACGGCGACAACTAGTCGTCGCGATTCTATCGTCGGGTTACTGCAGGCAATGTTCTATTTACG
The DNA here is from genome assembly GCF_024139115.2 of Armigeres subalbatus. Taxonomy (NCBI): domain Eukaryota; kingdom Metazoa; phylum Arthropoda; class Insecta; order Diptera; family Culicidae; genus Armigeres; species Armigeres subalbatus. The sequence goes on from NC_085141.1 coordinate 302,693,610, forward strand.
CTTCCATACTAACGGCGACAAAATCGCTGTCGCCAAGCGATAGAATCGCGTCGCGACTGTCGCATCGCGTGTGTTTGGGGGAACCTTAAAGGCTCCCCCAGACCTAAACGATTTCATCGCCGCGACGGCGACAACTAGTCGCCGCGATTCTATCGTTCGGTCGCTGCAGACAATGTTCTATTTACGCTTCCATACCAATGGCGACAGAATCGCTGTCGCCAAGCGATAGAATCGCGTCGCGACTGTCGCATCGCGTGTGTTTGGGGGAACCTTTAAGCATTGAAAGTTTTGTTCAGAATCTTTTCATTAATTGCAATAAGCCATTTTATAAAAAGCTCAAATGACAGGAGACCAAACACTAATATTTACATTTTACAAGGAACATTTGCGAAAATGAAATGAAATGATGATGATGATGACGAAATGATGATGGTTTACATGCAAATTTACCAAAACAAAGACCGAGCCGTCCACTCAAAATTTCGATCAGCTGTTCGAATCTGTCTCATAAAATGGCTTATTATCAATTCACCCCATCCATATGACGCTCCTGTCCGTTGGTTGTTAACAACAAATGACGAAACAAAAAAACATGGTTTCTACGGAGGAAAAGTGTGGCGACAGTGTGGGATGACCCATTGTTTATGTTTCGAAACGCCATCTGCGATTTGCAAGTATGGGTACGCGAAACTAACGTCAAATGTCACCCCTACACGGAAGAAATAAACTACCCAATAGTGAGTTTAATTCACCCAACCTCGAACATCCGTACGGGAAGCCAAAATTGAGTAAGTAGGGTCGAAGTAGTTTGCCTTTACTCCCATGTTAAAAAAGTACCCAACGGAAAATGTATTTACCCAAATGTAAGTTTAATTCACTCAATTTCGACCTCAGGAAATGAAACTCAGAATTGGCTTCCCGTATTGAACTGGCATCGTTGGATTGTTTGGCTCTTTTGTTTTTGACAACACAAGAAAGAGTGGATGAAAGAGAAGAGAAAAAATAACTCAAAAGTAAGTTTAAAAATACTCAATTTTGGGAACTTTTTTTCTTCCGTGCACTGAAATTCGAAACAATCCAAAATTAAGTCATTTTCACTCAACTTGACAGCTAAGTGCAACCACTCAAAATTGAGTTTTTCGCGAAGTACTTAATTTTAAGTAGTTTTAAAAGACTTCATTTTGAGTGAAAATAACTGTACTTAAAAGACTGCGGTTTAAATAAAATTACTCAAAATCAAGAATCGATTTTGCAGGAAAATTTTAAAATTTGTTGGTTTTTCTTCGTTTAATGTTATTTATGCTATTGATGCAAAGATTGATGCGAAATGATCATTATTTTATTTCAATGTCTATCTACACTATATACATTTTACACAGCTCAAATGAAACGTAGAAAAAAATGTCCGGATCTTGCCCAACCGGCAGCGGTATAGAATATCTGCCGCAACGGCTAGGCTACATCTGGTTCCTCATGCTGCATACATATTCCTGGCCTGTATGCACATTTCCAAATAATCCAAACGGATATACAGAAGACGGTTCTACCTGCAGGTAATATAATTCAAAACTGAAATGCAATACATCGTAACAAATCGGTATCGAAATGCTTACCTCGCTTCTTCTGCTTCTCAGTTGCTCTTGCATAAAGTCTCCGTGCCAAAAACTTCCGCTGAAAATGCAATATTCATAGAAATTGGATATTTTATATGTTCTCTGATACTACTTACCCGTGAACATGATTGGTTTTCCTGAAGGCCTTATTTTATTCCGCAGATAGCAAAATATTTTCAGCCTGTGCGGAACATGCTTCCTGACTGACTGATTTGCAAAGTGTTTTTTCAGCCAAACTGAAGTGAAAGGTCAACACTTCGCTTTGGGTACTTTAATAGAAAGCAACAACTCAAGGTGAGTTTTTGGAGATCACCCTCAAATTAAGTAATAATTACTCAACAATGTAAATAACAAACAATCCAAAAAGACAGTATTAGTAAAACACTCAATTTTGAGTACTTTCACACTCGATTTTGGATAGTTTGGTTTCTCAGTGTGTATGAAACGGCTGTCATCCACGAACAACTCGCCTGAAGCCAAAAACATGGTGCTGCAACATGGTGCTGGATGTAAACATTGCCGGTTAAGCAATAAACACACGAAGTCAGAACAGTCGGATGCGTAAGCGGCATGTGTTGCATTGTTAAATTATATTCAACGAGATGTATTGCATTGTTGCGTGATTTTCGACGTGATTAATTAGCGCTTTGATGTTGCATGAAGAAAAAGAAGCAGAAAGACGATATTTAAAAAATTATCACGGAAAAATACACGAGGATATTTTTGAAACTCTTCTCTGAAATTCTAGAGGCAATTTAATTAAAAACGGTAAACAGTACGGGGTTGGACTTTTCTTATACTGTGTATTAAGTATGATATAACAGAATAAGAATTGAAATTGAAATTGTGTGTTTATTGTGCAATAGAAAACAATAAAGTTTCCATTTCCCGGCCATTTTCGTTGTCCCGGGATTCGGGATGAACTTGTTCGTATATCTCGGGAAATCCCGGGATCCCGGGATTTTTCGATGTTTCCTTAGAAAACTTATTTTTTCACTTGTCATAAGACGAGTTTGTACAATCCCATTGAATTCCACCACTTAATTGTATCTTGACAGATACGTATTTCGACCTCAACAGTAAGGCCATCTTCAGTGTCTCGTACTTGACTCGACTTGTCGACTTGTGTCGAGTCAAGTACGAGACACTGAAGACGGCCTTACGCCTTACTGTTGAGGTCGAAATACGTATCTGTCAAGATACAATTGAGTGGTGGAATTCAATGGGATTGTACAAACTCGTCTCATGACAAGTGAAGACATTCCACTAAAAAGCTCAAAATAATTTTCTTATTTTTTTTTATTTAAAAACGATTTTATTCAATGTTCAGGGGTGAAGTTCATATTTTAGAAAGGCCAGATAATACAGATTTCAAATTGGAACTCAATTCAATTCTAATTTGAATCGATTCTTTCGAAAAAAAAGTCTTCAAGAAGCAAATAATATTCAGGTATTTCTCGGAATGTAGAGTACCCCTTTGGAATATATGATCGCCGAGTCCGAGAAGAAGGGTTCGCTGGCGGTTGAAGTTGGTTTTAATATGCATTGGGTTTAGACAGTGACTGGGGTTGCGTTCAATACCCTAGGGACGAAAGATGGAACATGCGCAGTAGAATCGTACTGGGCCCATAACCTATTGGAGATATGGGAACCCCCTCACAAAGAAAACACAAAAAAACATGGCAGGCTACTAATTGATACTTTTGCCAAGAGCTGCAGTTCTTCCTAATCGTGATGTTCTTCGTTAATCGTTAATTTATCATTTGATGTTAATCGTTAATTTATCGTTATCGCCGATAAAGTTAATTGTGTTCAACGTAATCGCTTGCTGCGATAAAGATGAATCATCTCAGTTATTATCGGAGTTCGATACTTTAATGTAAGTTAACTTAATAATTTAACGATAATGGGGCTAACAGACTACGCGATTAAAGTTGGTATATAATTGTGACAGAAGCCGACATGTGAGATGATTGCAGCCTGTTGACCAGAGTTGATTTTTATCGAAGCAATACACCAAATACATTAGGCAGAGCATCGGGGTCGGACCACTTGTACTTGTGTATGTGCTGGAAAGTTTGTTGTACGAACGTCGATTGGAAGGACATGAATTGGATCAAGTATTGATTTGAAGGCAAGAAGCTCAGAAAGACTGACTCAATGTTGAGCGGCGCGAGGAGATTAGAAAGGCGAATATCAGCTAGTGTACACAAACACAACCTCGCTGTAGACGGGAGATGGGTAGGAAGCCGCCGCCAAATAGATGTAGCTGATCTTGTACTGTAGATATTTGTCGTTTAATCAATAGAGAGCTGTACTGCCGTTAAACGCATATTTGTTCCTTATGAATAGGAAACCCAGCAAAGATGGGACAGATATGCAATTCACGGCAGTGTAGCTGCTGAAAAAAGTATTAGTCAGTAGCCCTCCATTAAGTGGTACAGGGGAATCGAATATTTTTTTGTGAAGGTGTTTTATTAACTATCTGCGATATTTTCATGTCTGTTCCTCTCTTTCTAATTTAATAATAAGATGATATCGATTATGCATCACAAACAACCTGGGATCCGTATACATGCCTGAGCCTACCAAATAAACTAACTTGAACAAAAATCCATGTCTGCTTACCGTTTTTAATTAAATTGCTTCTAGAATTTTAAAGAAGAGTTTAAAAAATTTCTTCGTATGTTTTCCTGTGCGAATATTTTTGATTATCATCTTTCTGCTTCTTCTTCTTTATGCAACATCAAAGCGCCAATCGCCAATGCTCTCGCGGCGGTATGAACGGAGCTTAAAATAGGAAAGGCAACATTAGCGCCACCCAATCGGTAGACGGCTTCAAGAACTACATCTCATTTCAGGGGGTGCAACGTAGCTAGGCCAGGCATGATTGAATCATTCCAATATACTAGTTGCAATGAACAATGATTTTTTTTTTGATAATTCGAATTGATGATTCTTTATTGAGACGATGTGAATCGGTTTCGTATTTAGTTCTATTTCGCTTTTAATTGGTTACCACCTCCTCCAATTAGTAATTTGAACTCATTGCATGAAGAATTTTGGGATGGTTTGTTGCATGTTTGGAATCGCTAAAATAAGTTTGGATGTTCGAAACTCTTATAAACCAGCCCGAGTTTGAGTCTCAGTCGCGTAATAGTAAAACGCCTCAGCAGCCCCTTCCCTTGAAGAGTGGCGCTAAAGCTGCTGTTGGTCGAGAGGGCAAACGCATTTGTTACAACTACTTATTATAAAGAAGTATGCAATAGTATTTGAACACGGGTACAAACTGTAAATTTTGCCCTCACATGGTGTTAAATGACGTCATGATGCAATCGTTAATAAAAGTTAGAAAACAACAAGGCCAGTAAGTTTTAATTTTGACAGTTAGGGGCCTTGTTGTTTTTTCTATTTCTGTGCAGCGCTCAATTAGGTTCCGAAGCGTCTGCACGTAACCACAATCTGTTGACCGTTTAGTAGTCCTTCTTCATGGGCTCAGTAACATCCAACCAATTACGCCCTCGTACTTTGTCGGAGTCAGTGGAGGTGGAGAGGACTACAGAACTGTTATAAGAGTTCATTTGACGAGGACCGCATTCAATCGTGACGTCATGCTGAAGAATCTAATAGAATACATATAAATAATTTTATTTGCTTTGTACTGAACAAAACACTGACGGAGTTTTCAAGAAGAAAACGAAATATGTATCTGTTGCTACAAAAGTGATTATTGTGGAAATAAATGAGTCTTTCAACTCTGACAAATTGATACTTGATTAAGGACAAGCCTTCCGGAATTCAAAACTAAAATCACTCGCGTTTTCGAGGGAACAGCAAAACAGTAATTTTTCGGTAAACTCGAACTTTCACAGCTTTTCAAATACCACCTGAATTTTCTGTGATTTTTTGTGAATTTTCTCGTGGGGTTGACTCATTGTTTCATTGACGCTGAAGGTCTTAAGCGACTAGAACCAAACCGTGTAAAAAAACCTGGGTGTAATATTTTTTTTTATTCCGGGAGGCTTGCCCTTAAGAAAGAGCTGGGGCGCGTCACCAAGATTCACATTATTATTTGGTCAATGTTATGAAAACTTATTCCGATTTTTATAACTGCGAAGCAAAGTCAAAGTTAAAGTTATAATAGTACACATTCTTAGAAAAAAGAATCCCTCATCTAGGGTTATGCGCTAATTCGTCCATGGCGCTAGTATCCGTCATATCAAATTCTAAATCACTAAATACTCGCGAATCGTAAACTAACATAATAAACTAATCATCTGGCGAGATAGAAAAAAGTGTACACTACGATCTGCATTCATTTAAATTACATTCCGGTGTTACTTACTTGAAATACAGTTAAATTTAACTTTGCCACTGTGACTTTTTGCACAATTTCCTACGTTATCCGTGCGACGAAGGAAAATCCAGTTCGTTTACTGCTGTAGAAGACGCGCAACACCGTCACCAAAATCAACGTAATTCACTGGTTTTCGACGCACTTTTTCACATAAATTTCTCACTGCGCACTAAATAAAAGCAATGTTTATTGCTGAAGTGAAAACTAATTGAAAAATAACTACCGGAAGGCGTTCAAATGATCTGTTTTTTCAAACTTAAGAGCGTTTGAAATTTATTTTCTTCGTCGCCTTGTTTATAGTCAAAAAACGCGTTGCCAAACTGGCGGTTTGAACTGAAATAATCTTATGTTACACATCTGATAATACATCATGCAGTCAATAAAAGTGGGGTTTTCAATTATTTTCCGCTAGCGTAATAAAAGTAAAGTCTTCCAAATAAATATTTTTCATGCACACTCGTCATTCATACTAAAATTTTCTACTATTCCAAAAGTTTGAAACAGGAGAAATAATTTCATAATAGAAATTTGTTGGCAGCACTACCCACGTATATGTTAAGCATGTGTGTTAGTTGTTTGACAGACTGAGGCATTTAACTGAATGGCAGCACAATCAAAACCATTTTTATGCGGTCGAAATGGGATTGCACTAGGAAATTTTTGTTAATTGGAACCGAAATAAACTTTCAAATTTGACTTTCAAAATTGACCGAAATGATAGTTATTCTGCATGAAGTCACAGATAAGTCATCCAGTTATCCAAGAAATGGCTTGAACTCAGGAACAAAGATTTGCAGTCCTGTTTTAAGTATGGTACATGCTCCTTGTGGTACAGAGAAAGGATACGTAGATGATCAATTTTCCGATTTCAAATATGGAACAGCTCTCTGTAGTACAAAGAACAGAATGTGTTCTTAGCATATGTTCTTAGTCATCCAAGAAATCCCTGAAGTAAGGCCTTTTGATCTACACGCGTAAGTAAAGATCAATTTTCTGGTTTCAAATATGGCACATGCTCTCTGTAGTACAAAGAACAGAATGCGTTCACAGCATATGTTCTTGGTCATCCAAGAAATCTCTGGAGTAAGGCCTTTCGATCTACACGCGTAACTGAAGATCAGTTTTCCGGTTTCAAATATGGTACATGCTCTCTGTAGTACAAAGAACAGAATGCGTTCACAGCATATGTTTTTGGTCATCCAAGAAATCTCTGGAGTAAGGCCTTTCGATCTACACGCGTAACTGAAGATCAATTTTCGGTTTCAAATATAGTACAAGCTCTCTGTAGTACAAAGAACAGAATGCGTTCACAGCATATGTTCTTGGTCATCCAAGAAATCCTTGGAGTAAGGCCTTTTGATCTACACGCGTAACTAAGGATTAGTTTTCCGGTTTTAAATATGGTACATGCTCTCCGTAGTACAAAGAACAGAATGTGTTCTAAGGCAAATGTTCTTGGTTACCCAAGAAATCCCTGGAGTAAGGCCTTTTGATCTACACGCGTAACTAAAGATCAATTTTCCGGTTTCAAATATGGTACATGCTCTCTGTAGTACAAAGAACAGAATGCATTCACAGTATATGTCCATGGTCATCCAAGAAATCTCTGGAGTAAGGCCTTTCGATCTACACGCGTAACTGAAGATCAATTTTCTGGTTTCAAATATGGTACATGCTCTCTGGAGTACAAAGAACAGAATGCGTTCACTGCATATGTTCTTGGTCATCCAAGAAATCACTGGAGTAAAGCCTTTCGATCTACACGCGTAACTAAGGATTAGTTTTCCGGTTTCAAATATGGTACATGCTCTCTGTAGTACAAAGAACAGAATGTGTTCTACGTCAAATGTTCTTGGTCACCCAAGAAATCCCTGGAGTATAGCCTTTTGATCTACACGCGTAACTAAAGATCAATTTTCCGGTTTCAAATATGGTACATGCTCTCTTCATAATGGGTACATTACATATTCAGAACAGGCCTTTGGATCGTTGGTTACGCGTGTCGACCTGAAGGCCTCCACTTCAGGTATTTCTTGGATATCCGCGAACGGCTTTCATACGCAGATTCTGTTATATGTACCACAATGGGTACATTACATTCACAAAACAGGCCTGTAGATCATTGGTTACGCGTCTGGACCTGAAGGCCTTCACTTCCAGCATTTCTTGGATAACCGTGAAGATCTGCCATACGCAGGTTCTATCATATGTACCACAATGGGTACATTACATTTACAAAAAAAGTCTGTAGATCATTGGTTACGCGTGTAGACCTGAAGGCCTTTACTTCAGAGATCTTTTGGATAACCGTGAAGACTTTCCATACGCATATTATATCATATGTACCATAACGGGTACATTACATTTACAAAACAGGCCTGTAGATCATTGGTTATGCCTGTAGACCTGATGGCCTTCACTTCAGGGATTTCTCGGATAACCGTTAAGATCTTCCATACGCACATTTTATCATATGTACCATAACGGGTACATCACATTTACAAAACAGGCCTGTAGATCATTGGTTATGCCTGTAGACCTGATGGCCTTCACTTCAGGGATTTCTTGGATAATCGTGAAGATCTTCCATATGCAGATTCTATCATATGTACCACAATGGGTACATTACATTTACAAAACAGGCCTGTAGATCATTGGTTACGCGTGTCGACCTGAAAGCCTTCACTTCCGGCATTTCTTGGATAACCGTGAAGATCTGCCATACGCAGGTTCTATCATATGTACCACAATGGGTACATTACATTTACAAAACAAGTCTGTAGATCATTGGTTACGCGTGTAGACCTGAAGGCCTTTACTTCATGGATCTCTTGGATAACCGTGAAGCCTTTCCATACGTATATTATATCATATGTACCTCAACGGGTACATATTATTTACAAAACAGGCCTGTAGATCATTGGTTACGCGTGTCGACCTGGAGGCCTTCACTTCCGGCATTTCTTGGATAACCGTGAAGATCTGCCATACGCACATTATATCATATGTACCATAACGGGTACATCACATTTACAAAACAGGCCTGTAGATCTTTGGTTATGCCTGTAGACCTGATGGCCTTCACTTCAGGGATTTCTTGGATAATCGTGAAGATCTTCCATATGCAGATTCTATAATATGTACCACAATGGGTACATTACATTTACAAAACAGGCCTGTAGATCATTGGTTATGCCTGTAGACCTGAAGGCCTTCACTTCCGGCATTTCTTGGATAACCGTGAAAATCTGCCATACGCAGGTTCTATCATATGTACCACAATGGGTACATTACATTTACAAAACAGGCCTGTAGATCATTGGTCACGCGTGTAGATCTGAAGGCCTTCACTTCAGGGTCCTCTTGGATAACCGTGAAGATCTTCCATATACACAATATATCATATGTACCACAACGGGTACATTACATTTACAAAACAGGCCTGTAGATCATTGATTATGCCTTTAGACCTGATGACCTTCACTTCAGGGATTTCTTGGATAACCACGAAGATTTTCCATATGCAGATTCTGTTATTTGTACCACAATGGGTACATTACATTTACAAAACAGGCCTGAAGATCATTGGTTACGCGTAAAGATGAATGCCTCCACTTCAGGTGTTTCTTGGATAACCGCGAACATGCTCCATACACATATTCTATTCTATGTTTCACAATGTACACATATCACATTCAGAACAGGCCAATTTTAATTTTTTTTTTTTTTTTTGTTAAATATCTTGGCTGTGCATATGCACAGCATATGTTTCGAAATGGACAAATTGATATGAAATTTGCGAAAAAGAATCCACGTGTCTTGGAGGGACTCGAACCCTCAACCTCCTACTCTCTAGATAGGCGTGATAACCCCTACACAACAAGACCACTTAAAGGTCACGTTTGCGGAAAAGCCATCAGAATCCGAGTACCAACCTCCACCGCGGTTAGCTCTCTTTTTTGCAAATTGAATATCTTTCGGATGCTTGATTTGCCCAATCTCCACATTTGCTTTACTGTTGTATATCCACAGCCAAGCGAGTGCACATTGTTTATTAAACGAGAGGATCGCACTCCATGCCCCCCAGCAACGGACTGGGCGGGACGGTATAGAATGCGAATTCAATCGCACTCTGCTGTGCCAAAGGCTTGCTTGGCGTGACCTTTAAGTGGTCTTGTTGTGTAGGGGTTATCACGCCTATCTAGAGAGTAGGAGGTTGAGGGTTCGAGTCCCTCCAAGACACGTGGATTCTTTTTCGCAAATTTCATATCAATTTGTCCATTTCGAAACATATGCTGTGCATATGCACAGCCAAGATATTTAACAAAAAATGGTTTTCGTACGGCCGAGTTGCCGAATAATATGCAATTAATTGTAATCAAGTGTCGGTCTTTCACCGTCATTAGTCGTCTGAGTACACGCGACCGTTTACGTAAAGGCAATCAAACTCATCAAATGCTTTAGCCAAGCAAGCCTTTGGCACAGCAGAGTGCGATTGAATTCGCATTCTATACCGTCCCGCCCAGTCCGTTGCTGGGGGCATGGAGTCGATCCTCTCGTTTAATAAACAATGTGCACTCGCTTGGCTGTGGATATACAACAGTAAAGCAAATGTGGAGATTGGGCAAATCAAGCATCCGAAAGATATTCAATTTGCAAAAAGAGAGCTAACCGCGGTGGAGGTTGGTACTCGGATTCTGATGGCTTTTCCGCAAACGTGACCTTTAAGTGGTCTTGTTGTGTAGGGGTTATCACGCCTATCTAGAGAGTAGGAGGTTGAGGTTCTGAGTCCCTCCAAGACACGTGGATTCTTTTCGCAAATTTCATATCAATTTGTCCATTTCGAAACATATGCTGTGCATATGCACAGCCAAGATATTTAACAAAAAAAATGGTTTTCGTACGGCCGAGTTGCCGAATAATATGCAATTAATTGTAATCAAGTGTCGGTCTTTCACCATCATTAGTCGTCTGAGTACACGCGACCGTTTACGTAAAGGCAATCAAACTCATCAAATGCTTTAGCCAAGCAAGCCTTTGGCACAGCAGAGTGCGATTGAATTCGCATTCTATACCGTCCCGCCCAGTCCGTTGCTGGGGCATGGAGTGCGATCCTCTCGTTTAATAAACAATGTGCACTCGCTTGGCTGTGGATATACAACAGTAAAGCAAATGTGGAGATTGGGCAAATCAAGCATCCGAAAGATATTCAATTTGCAAAACAGAGAGCTAACCGCGGTGGAGGTTGGTACTCGGATTCTGATGGCTTTTCCGCAAACGTGACCTTTAAGTGGTCTTGTTGTGTAGGGGTTATCACGCCTATCTAGAGAGTAGGAGGTTGAGGGTTCGAGTCCCTCCAAGACACGTGGATTCTTTTTCGCAAATTTCATATCAATTTGTCCATTTCGAAACATATGCTGTGCATATGCACAGCCAAGATATTTAACAAAAAAATGGTTTTCGTACGGCCGAGTTGCCGAATAATATGCAATTAATTGCAATTTTAATTGATTTTTTTGGAAAAATACTTAAAGCTCTTTTAGTCGAGTCAAGTACGAGACACCAAGATAACCACACAGTTGTGGTCGAAATACGTATCTGCAAAGATATCAAAAATAATTGGTGGAATTAAATGGAGAGTACTTAACTCGCCTTAGACGGTTGAATTTTTTGTTATTTTTATTTAACACGGTATGATACCGCATAAAAAACTAATTTGGTGTACTTGTAGAAATCGCACACCAATACCAACAGATTTATTTGACAGCAATCCATCGAATTTTAGACTGGACGAATGAAAATTCTCATGGACGTAAACAGATTTTCATAAGACAAATTTAAAAATTTTGAAGGGTGTTTTTGTTTGCCGATTCTCAATAAACTATTATTTGTTCAATGCGCTAATAGTACACAATGAAAACTAGGAACTCTAAAATACGTGTTACATACAACTTAGTTGGAGTAAGTAGTTGGGATAGCGTATAAATTAGATTTGAAAACCAGGCACTACCAACTACGACGGGAATTAGCTCACTACCCTACCTCATTGACGAACTGACACACTCATAGATTGCTGACTTTTTTAACTTCAAAAATACTTAAAATCTTTGGAGTTTGGTTTGGAAACAAATTTTAATCATTTTTCGTACTTCCCGAGTTGTATCGACTTCAAATTGCCAATACTCCAGGGATCGGTTCAACCCTGTCGGCAAAACCATCGAGTTTTGCCAAAATAAACAGCGCACCAGATTCCACCAGTGCCAGCAATGCCAAAGTGCAACAGTTTGTGGCGCACACTTGCCACCCACCGATCCAGCATAACATGCCACAAAGTTTATGTGGCATGTTTCCGCGCTTATCCCCAATGCGACTCGACTAGCAGGTACTTTTCCCAGCCTCCACGGTACCGTATTAGCAGCCAGCTGACTTCCTGTTTCTCGACCGGAATCGACAGTCGATTTTGCCCCGGCGGCGCACTGAAGAGACTGAAAGTGGGTACGAAGAACAACAGCAACGAAGACGATGGCAATGTGCTGTGTCGCTCGTTCGAGGGCGTGCCTCCCGCGCCCCATCGAGAAGATGAAAGGAAGTTGGTCTTCGTCGGAAAAGGATATTGAAAGCATTTCATTTCCGTGCACTCCATAGTAACGGATAAGCAGGCGACGATTGTATGGGGCAGCGCGAATGTTGTTGGTTTTGTGTGTTTCGTCATCGACCTCTGTTGCCGCTATTGCGGGTGGTTATTGTGGACGAAGATTCGATTGTCACTGTGGCTTTCGTTTGTTTTAGCTATGAAAGGAAACGACGAGGAGCAACTTTTCAACATTTCCACAGTTATGGTATGAATTGTGGCCGATAAAGCTTATTTGTTTTACGGATCAAGAGGAGAAGATCCAACAACAAATCCGGAACATCCGTAATAATGACCAATTCCAAAATTTCGACTAAAATAAAAACTTCCATTAGAGAATTAGAAATTTTCCACAAAAACTAGGAAATTGCTAATAAAGAAATCAGGGTATAAGCAATAAATGAATAAATAAAAAATGTACCTAAATAATGCAAAATTTCCATAAACAATTAGGAATTTTTCACAAATCAAAAATAAATTAGGACGTTTAAAGGCAAAAATTGTAATTATAAAAGAAGAATGTTCCATGAAGAAATTGTAATATTCCATTGGATAAAATACTAAATTTCCATAAATAAATCAATATTAGCAGAACATAAAAAAGCAATAAAACTTTTTTTTTCATAGATGACCCATTCTGTAAAAGCGTTCATGGATAGTTGAATCTATTTTATTGCTTTTTTTTGGATTTTTTAAGGGAATTTTCTATTTTTTTCATTACTATTTATTGATTATTTTGTGAAAACTTCCTTCAATTTTAATGGAGAAAAAAAATTGTTTTGTGGAAAATGTTGAAATTGTTATACTTATTTATTGCTTATAACCTGATTTCTTTATTGGCAATTTCCTAATTTGTTATGGAAAATTTCTAATTCTTTATAGAAATTTTATTTTGCTGCCGATAGCTAAAGTCATTTGACTTCAGATTGCGTTGGACTGAATGAATCGAATTCCTGCAAGTTTTCCATGTGTTCTTATACTTTAATGGTTAAAAAAATAGTCAACGGTAAATGGTACAAAACCTTAACAGCATAAATACACATACATGAAATGGTATTAAAAATCACACAAAGCCATCGTTTCCGTGCAAGGAAACCCGTTTGATGTTCGGATTCAATTCTTCACAGCACGTGCAACCAACCGTGCAGGGGGGGTAACCCGATCATGAAGTCAGCGCTTTTTTCCCCTATTGAATTCAGTCCCTTTTGAAATACGGAGGGCAAATGCAAATTGAACTCCCAAAGCGAGCGGACTGATTGCGGGTGTTCCGCTTTCGCTTTGATACCAACCGTTGACGGTGATGTATGTGTAAGCGGTCTTCGATCAGACTTCTCCCATCAGTAATGCCCCCACAAAGGTGGAGCTTTTCATCCAATCTATCCGTTGTTGGCTTTTGCAGCGTAGCAAATGCTCTTTAATAAAATCAAAATCTCTAATATCTTCCCCGTTTGGATGGCGCTATGAATGGATGGCACACTTTCATCTGCTCCGCTTCTTAGCTTGGCATGGTGATGTGGCCTTCTTTCAGAAAATTTCCTTCTATTCACGAGCTGAGCAATATAATATATGGTAACTTGGTTGCTATTTCAATAGATGAGTTAAAAACGCTATGGAGACGGTATTATGCTTCTCTCATAAGACGCTTACCATCGCGACGGTTTCTGGAATCGTTTTATTCTCTGGGTTTGGATTAAATCTGGGTGAAGTGGCTTCGTCAGCAACCTGAGGTTCGTTTTCACTTTAAAAGTAATTCAACAAAAAGAATGTACTTCCACTCAACAGGGGGATAATAACTTTCACTCCCACCAAGCTTGGTACTGGACCTTGAAAGCAAGACAAAAAATTGTATTAGCTTTTGTTTTCAGTTCAATATCTCAGGTATGAAGTCGAACTTTTTTAAATATAAGGAACAAATAAATTGATTGAATTGCTTCACAATAACGAAGTGTATTTGAGATTACACTCCACCACATTTCCGTTCCCTTTCAGTTTAAATTTCCTTTTTTAATTAGTGGCGCAGAGTTAAATATTTACACTTCCATCTGGACCGAAAGAGTTGTTTTTGACTTACTGTCTGGAAAATATAATCGAAGATCCAAGCAAGTTGTGGAATAAAACGGACGTGAAAAAAATGTGTCATTTTTTCTTCTGTGGTTTTTCACCCAAATGTAAAAAATAAAGGTTTAGTCGAAGTGTGACGGTTTTAGGTTTTCAAAAAATAGTAAACGAAAATTGTTCATATGTGATGGTATATGAAACTTACTAGCGAATAGTGACATTTATAAAGAAAAAAATAGTGCTTTGTTTAAATTGTGGCTTTATTGTGCTTTCCGGAGCGCGAGACCAAACTCATCAATGCTGCTAAAGATTCATGGAAACACCGGTGAGATCCACCCTTACTTACATTCATGTATTTGTCTGATTTAAATATTGCTTTTCTTATTTAACAAGTGACAATTTGTGACTATATACTATTAAATTAGAGGCTTTACACAGTAGCAATGAGGAGAAAGAAATAATTTGCTTCATTCCAGCTTATAATTGGATTTTATTTTGGAACACCCAGTAGCGAATTATTTTACTAACCATTGTGCCTTGCATTCATTGAAACTAATGGTTTTATGTAAAAATGTAGATAATTGTAGTAAAGTATGAATTATGAATTATATTAAAATGAAATTATATGAACTATTATTGCAGGGTTCGGTAGCGTCTAGTGTAATTGGATAAAAACGCACGTTCGATATACCTGCTTTTACAAGTCATCAATTGTAAGGGAGGTCGGATTTTTTCTTTTTTGGAAGGGATGTTGGTTTTGATGCACATAGTTGGGTTTGCCATTGGAGGGTGTTTTTTATGAGGTGTGCGAGGGAGAGTTCGGCTGCCGGTGGGACTTGAACCCGCATTATTCCATTAAAAACACGGACGTATTACCAATTATACAACAGCTACCCTTGCGAGAAAGCTGTCCCATAACCAGCTAATAACGGTGGCATATGAGTCAATTCCCCGTATCCATCGAATCCTACTTAAGCAATATTTCACATCTTTTCTCTCTACTCAACTATGTGTATCGAAATTGAACAACAGTCGATCGCGTTTGAATCACAAACATGTGCTTCTGCCTGTCGTATTGAGGCGGGTTTGCTTCTGCTACGACAATAGAGGCTTGTTTGAAGCCGTTTGATCATTTATTCATCCACTTAGAATTCATTTGTTGATCAAAATCATTATCATATCAGGGGGAAGGGGAATTTAATTTCTTTTTGCTCTTTTTTCGTTTCAGAGAGCAAGCAAAGGCGCTTAAACCTAGGCTATTAGCCAGGGCAAGGCTAATGCCTTCGCCCCATCCGAGGAAAATCATCGGCAAGGATAATGGAGTGACATAAATTTCTTAGCAAAGTCACTACCAACGTATTTCCACAAATTTTCTATCATTTGCTTATAACGATACTCCTAAACCACAAACCCTACCCACCATCCAATTCCTTGACATCTATGAGGGCGTCGGTGAGTCGCTGGCCTCTCGTTAAGTAGATGTCATATCATCATTTCCTTCCCTTTCCTAGTAACGGAGAAGATGGGCGTGGCCGGCAATGATAGCTTTCATGTTTTATCATTTTGGACCCCCAATTGGATTTCCATGGAATCCCAAATGGAAATCCATAAGCAATTGGGGTAAGAAAGGTAAAGAATATACATGACAACTATCAGTATGCAATTTACGAAATACTCCGTTACAACGCAACGCAACTGTCTGGAAAATATAATCCTATGAACAAATCTAAATGACACCCAGTTGTAAGGAGGCTCCTGTGGGGGGTTCTTAAATTATTGGCTTATGCGCCAGACGACACTGTCGTCTGCCGAAATCAAGTTTTGGGCTGCCCAGCTAGCGTTGTTTACGCCCACCAACAGAATCCTTCCCCCCGTGTCTTTCCAACTCAAACTAACTAAATTCCCAATAATCCCAAGAATTCCAATAAATTTATTCGCGGTTATTGGAGATATTCATTCCTCCAATTTAGAGTAAGAAATTATTTAGTAGTGCCAAGAGAAAAATTTATTAGAAAACTTCTAAATAAAATTTTTGTAAATAATAAAAAAGTCGAAGCATTTAACATTTTAAGTTTCGTTTTTTTTCAAATTTTTTTTTAACAATCCCCTATTCTGTCTCCTACTAGAGCTAACTGCTCACTGACTAACCATCGGCCGTTCTCCCGGAGCAGATGGCTGGCCAACGGTACCGAACGTGCCGATGGTCACTCAGTACCTGTTTGTGACGTCACTACCCGGTCGTGTCTTCTCTACGTGAGTCTTCCTATTCCCCTATAACTCGTTTCTTCCCCTACTATTTACAATCGTGATTCCCTACTCGTTTTGGTGTAGTGGTGTGTGTCAAGGTTCACGTACTTACAGTTGGTCTGGTTGATGACGAGTCGATACCTGTTTACCACCCCCTGGGTGGTTTTATACGTCGAAGTGATGACGACCGATGATGATCGAGCCAGGATAATTGTACAAGCACTGGTTGCAAATATTCCTCCGACTCTTCGGCATTCGATACAGTGCGCCTAGTGGGTGGCACCCGGGAACACGCTAGGTTGGGAAGTGTGAGGTGGTGCGGGTGGGTGGCGATCGAAACGTCCGATGTCTATCGACGTAGTGTTGGTAATCGCTTTTCTGGGAGGGTATCCTACGGAGGGCCTCCGATTTTGAGTACGTGAGTCGGGCGGATTACTCGGGCGTTGGTAGTCTTTCCCCGATGGGACCTATCCACGAATGGGCAATCACAGGTAACGCGTGATGCACGTGGGCCGAGCGATTCGTACCGATGACCAACGCTCTCTGACGGTACCTATAGTGGTACGCAACCACGAGACGATAGGTACAACCAGGGTAATCACGCCGGATACCGTCCGATGGGTTAACTGATCCTTTTGGTCGAGGACCGGTTGACTTCGCACTACCCTAACCTCACACTTTCGGGCTTCGATCCCGCAGCGTAGGATCCCAAGATGGATTCGCCACCGGAGTGTGGCTGTACAAAATATCCAATTAATACCAATGGCACGCTTTACACTTTTATTACACCAAATTTACCTGATTTTTTTCTCGCTGCCTGCTTCACTATTTTTTTTGTTTTTCTACGACTCACTTCCTTTACTCTTATTTCCCTGCAATATTTTCTTTTGTTAATTTCTCACTATTCATCATTTACTTTTTTAAACTTACTTTTGAAAACAATTTTATTATTCACGACTCACGATTTTTTTAGGATTTATTATTGGCAGCTATCTCAAATTCTGAAAATTAATTTCAAACATTAAAACTTGACTTTTTGGTTATATTTTCTAATTTGTTCACATACTTAAACTTTTCTTTATATTTTCTCACTGCACATTATATACTTCTTCAAAACTATCTTTTCAGCTCGGCGGTCCAAACGGGAAAGATCTATTAGATCTTCCTGACTCGCCAAGAAAACTTCTAATTCTTTTCCTTTTCTTTTTCAGATACAATTTTAAGGGTTTCCGGTTCTTGCTTGATTTTGGTTTTCATCATTAAAATTTTCCGAGTCATCAAAATTTCCTGTTCATGACTTCACCCACTTGTTATTTGTATAGTAAACCCCCTCTCTAATACATACAACTAATCGATTCGAGCACTTTTTACCTTGCCTATTATTACGGCGTACCTTCTCTAACGCTACTATTTGAAACGACGGATTCTACACCAATCCTCTCGTTTCACAGTATAGTAAAGAAAGTCGTAAGTCCTACTTCAAGAAGCATTGGATCAATGATTGACACTGCATAATGTTGAAGACCTTCGACATTTCGATATGCTAGATCAAAAATTTACTGTCAAAAATTATATTCAAGGTATTTAAGACAAATGTAACGAATATATCAAGTGTCTATATCTATATTAAACAGAAAATCAAAATTCAAAAGGGGGGTTTGGTAAACGGGTAAAGGGTTTAAAGTTCAAAGCGTTTGCTGGTCATGGCAAATTTAATAAATTTTATTGCATTTTTCTATTTTTATGGGAATTTTCTTAATTTTTTATTGCTCTTTATTGATTATTTTGTGGAAAGTTTTTATTTTGTTATGGTAACAAAAATATTTACTATGTGGAAAGTTTTGTAATTCTAGGAACTTTTTTCAAATGGGCCTAATTGATTCTGACCTTGATTTTGAAATGGTGATTGTGCTCCTAATTTAAACGTACGCAACAGAAAGAATAGATTGCGATCAATCTGTAGTAACGTCAGTTGAACAAAATATGTTGAATAGAGAGAGTATGAGACGTTTCAAATATCAAGGTCATGTACAGTTACGCCTATTTGAAAAAAGTTCCTAGAATTGTTTGTTACTAAGATTCATTTATTTATGGAAATGTTGTATTTTTCATAAAACATTATGATTTCTTTATGGAGAATTCTTCTTTTATAATTGCAATTTTTGCTTTTAAAAGTGCTAATTTATTTTTGTTTTGTAGAAAATTCTTAATGAATTATTGGCAGTGGCTGATTTTCTACCCGCCGCTATCACATCCAGGCTCTATAGTATATGTGCAAAATAGCCAACATGACTTAACCACCAGAAATTTGTATGGCGAAAGACATCTAACGCAGGTTTTCTCAAAATTAGGAACTTTTTATGAAACACTATTAGGTACCCACGGTGCCCCGGTAGACCGTTATTATAAAATAAAAATGTCCATCAAAACCAAGTACAGGGCTCGATTCCTGCGGTAATTCTGCACCTCTGGACCAATTTTTAAAAAAATCCCTAGGAGGAATCTCGAGAAATCTTGATTTGAAGTTTTTAATTAAGAAATTTCAAAAGAATCTATATTCTAATTCAATAATATCCCCAAAATACCTTCAAAGACGTCCAAAAAGTGGTCCAAGTTGTTTTCAACCAGTTTGCATTTGTTGCCTTTATTACAATTATAAATTTTTACAACTAATTAAGCTCACCAAACTGACTTAGGTATGTTTTTGTATGGCTTGAAGCCGTCTTTCTTCAGGAATGCTACCTCTCGTTCAGAACCATTCATGAATTCACGTGCAGGCTGCAGATTCTTTGTTGAATGTCATTCAGATTAAAGTTTGTATTTTATTTATTGTATTCACAAATGTATTCGAGCATCAGAAGTAAAGATTGGAGTATGGAAAAAAATGATGACAAAAACCAAAAGCTTAAAGATTTGTTTAAAGTAATGTGCTAAACAACTACACTACTTTAAACAAATTATATAACAGGTTAGATCTTCGTCAGATGCTGTAACAATTGAATTGACGGAGCTTTATCATATTCTGAGATTTCTCCGCAAAAGGATCACCGGACTGGTAATGACTCCAAAAATGGCGGTAAGGAAAGCTACGATTTTCGAGAGTGAGGTCGGCATATATAATGAGATCTCGAGAACCAAGAAAAACATCAGGTAAAATGCACAAGAGAAAGAAAAAAAATTACAAGCTTTGTGCATATTCTTTTGGGTTTTCGGTTACGACGAAGAAATATTCAATTTTTGAACTTTTAAAAACGCTTTAAAAAAGAAACATAATGAACCTTTGCTTATCTCCGTCACTACACATCTAGTTCGGAATTGTTAATACGATTTTAAAGTTGCTCGAGAAGCGCCATGTTGGGTAAATTTATGGGTGAACCAAGTACATATGAGGCATCAACAAATTGCATAGAGTTCACTAGAATCCCGATCTTTCGGATAACGTCATTACTCTGCTTAAACATTAACAATTTCTAATTAATATTTCAATCAGCAGGTTCTGAATGATGCACGCAAGATACAGCTCTTTGAAACTCGAGCATGGTTTTGAGGAAGCAATTGATGGCTTTGCTAGCAGCTGGAAAAAGCCACAGCTTCCATTCACGTCAAAGTACCATATCTTGAATTATCATGTTTCAGAGTTCTGTAGAGGTACCGGAATAGGTTTTGGCTTACATATCAAACATGCTTTTTCTAGTCCGTTGATTAGAACTTTGACGAGTTTTGGCAGCAAAGATCGGTTAATAAGTGCTGTGATCGAGTATAACAGCTTCTAACTACTATTATTCTACACGAACTCTGGTCTTACTTCTTTCCATTATGAACATAAACACTAAATTAAAATTAATTTTTACCTTTCATTCTACTAAATATTGAAAGCAACACTTATACTAAACTCGAGCAAGTTAGCCATACAAAAACATACTTAAGTCAGTTTGGTATGATAAGTCAGTTGTGAATATTTATAGTTCTAATAACGGCAACGCGTACTTAGGGCCATCTTTGGCGTTGTGCAAGAGAATAGAGTGTGGTGGCGAAGGATGAAACAAGAGCTCGCCCAGCTCTACGGCGAACCCAGTACCCAGAAGGTAGCTAAAGCCGGAAGGGTACGATGGGCAGGGCATATTTCAAGAATGCCGGACAGCAACTCTGCGAAGCTGGTGGTTACTTCCGACCGGCAGGTTCAAGACGAATTGAAGGACATCTATCTAGATGGATTAATCAGGGTTTTTGGTGATATTTTTGGATTCTTATATGGATTCTTTTGAAATTTCTTAACTTAAAACTTCAAATCAAGATTTCTCGAGATTCCTCCTAGGGATTTTTTTAAAAATTGGTCCACAGGTGCAGAATTACCACAGGAATCGAGCCCTGTACTTGGTTTTGATGGACATTTTTATTTTATAATAACGGTCTACCGGGCACCGTGGTACCGGTTATATAGACAGGTGTTCGCTACTACGCCTACCAAATATTTTTTCGACAAAGGTGCTTAATTTTGTGAAATCGAACTCTAGATGCCTTTCGCCATACTGATTTCAGAAAGTTAACTCCTAGTGTGCCGCAGTAAGTACGCTCAAAGAGGGCGATGCATTGTTTATGGGAATTTTGGATTTCGTACCTTGTTATGGAAAGTTTCTTATTATTGCAATGTCATAAAATTAAAACTTTTTTCATCTTTATTCAGGTGTTTTTCAGTAATTCTTAAGTTCAACATCGTGGAAGGTAAGAGAACGGGAAGGGCTGGGAAAACCATTCTACAAGGTGCGCAGACCATCGTCAAATAGTTTACTTCATTAACATTAACTTGGAAGAAATGAACGAGAAACCATATTTTTTACATATGTATATTAATCGGCGGATTTTGCAAAAAATATATTCGGAAGCACTGGCTGCTAAAGTAAAAGTAATCGACTGAGAAAAAACAAGGCAGTCGCAATTCAATTGTCACATCCTATCCTAGATTCGGCCGTATGATCCGTTCGGCCAAATGACTTTCCACCAGATGTGGTCCGGTCTAATGGTTTGTTCGACCAAACAGTTTTCGGCCAAAAGGCCCTTCCCCGTTTAGAAATTTGGCATTAAATAGGAAGGTCAAGCACGATGCACCCGCAAACGAAACGCAAAAGAACATCTAAACATGACCACAAGGTGTGATTGGTGGTGTAAGTCCAGGCCAGATTCGCCTTGAATAAAGGAACTAGACTTCGTGGAACAAACTTTCGCAACAAATAATTCCCATAAACAATTCAGAATTTTCTACAAAACAAAAATAAATTAACACTTTTAGAGCATTTTGATTTGCTTATGGAAAATTCTTCTTTTATATTTGCAATTTTTGCTTTTATAAGCGCTACACAGCAAAAAGTTTTGAAAATTCAACGACGTGTAAAATATCAGCAAGTCCCAACAAACGTATAAACACTCGATGTTCAATTAAATTTAATTGAATTTTACAACCGAGCACGGGTTAAATTTATTTCGATTTAAAAGAACAGTAAGATCGATTGAATGTTATGTTTATTTGCATGCTCCAAATATGTGCATGAAAATACATTTAAAATCACAACATATTTTTATCTGTGTAATTTATTTTTGTTTCGTGAAAATGTTTATGGAAATTTAGCAACATTTGTTATTTAATATTGAAATTTATTATTTAATATTGAAAAAATGTATCAATCCACCCGGAGGCGAGCCAACCTAGGGCTGAAAGTCTTCTTAATAAAGATTTGAAAAATGAATCAATCGAAGGAATCGGTGAAACAGAGACGTTATTGATCATGTCAAATCGAACTCTCATTCCATGACAAGCCTTCAAGCAAACCAGATGTTTTATTCATAGCTTTATTCATAGTTGTAGATCGTCTGTCCCATTCTTTGTCAATCTATACTAGAACCTCCCTTAGGTTATATGCTCGTCAATGAAATAATGATCTGGTTTCCTACAGCTCATTTATTTAGTCTACATCTAAACAGATAACACTGAATCAACAATTTGACGCCATAATACACGGTTCGAGGCCGCATCTCTCCATCCTCGAATACGCCCCACGCTCGCCAAGTCGTTCTGCACCTCGTCTGTCCATCTCGCTCGCTGTGCTGCACGTCGTCTCGTACCTGCCGGATCGTTGCAGGGTTACTGTCCAGCATTCTTGCAACATGCCCTGCCCATCGTACCCTTCCGGCTTTAGCTACCTTCTGGATACTGGGTTCGCCGTAGAGCTGAGCGAGCTCATGGTTCATTCTTCGCCGCCAAACACCGTCTTATTGCACACCGCCAAAGATGGTCCTAAGCACCCGTCTCTCGAATACTCCGAGTGCTTGCAAGTCCTCCTCAAGCATTGCCCATGTTTCATGTCCGTAGAGGACAACCGGTCTTATTAGCGTCTTGTACATTACACATTTGGTGCGGTGGCGGATCTTTTTTGACCGCAGTTTCTTCTGGAGCCCGTAGTCGGCCCGACTTCCACAGATGATGCGCCTTCGTATTTCACGACTGTCATTGTTATCAGCCGTTAGCAAGGATCCGAGGTAGACGAATTCCTCGACCACCTCAAAGTTATCCCCGTCTATCGTAACACTGCTTCCCAGGCGGGCCCTGTCTGTTCCGCCCAAAAGCATGTACTTTGTCTTTGACGCATTCACCACCAGTCCAACTTTTGTTGCTTCACGTTTTAGGAGGGTGTTCAGTTCTGCCACCTTTGCAAATGTTCGGCCGACAATTTCCATGTCATCTGCGAAACAAATAAATTGACTGGATCTGTTAAAAATCTTACCCCGGCTGTTACACCCGGCTCTCCACATGACACCTTCTAGCGCAATGTTGGACAACAGACACGAAAGTCCATCACCTTGTCTTAGTCCCCGGCGTGATTCGAACGAACTGGAGTGTTCGCCCGAAATCTTCACACAGTTTTGCACACCATCCACCGTTGCTTTGATCAGTCTGGTAAGCTTCCCAGGGAAGCTGTTCTCGTCCATAATTTTCCATACCTCTAAGCGGTCTATACTGTCGTATGCCGCCTTGAAATCAACGAACAGATGGTGCGTTGGGACCTGGTATTCACGGCATTTTTGAAGGATTTGCCGTACAGTAAAGATCTGGTCCATTGTCGAGCGGCCGTCAACGAAGCCGGCTTGATAACTTCCCACGAACTCGTTCACTAATGGTGACAGACGACGGAAGATGATCTGGGATATCACTTTGTAGGCGGCATTAAAGATGGTGATCGCTCGAAAGTTCTCACACTCCAGTTTGTCGCCCTTCTTGTAGATGGGGCATATAACCCCTTCCTTCCACTCCTCCGGTAGCTTTTCGGTTTCCTAGATTCTGACTTCCCTCAAGGTGGGGACTGGTTGGCTTCCATAATCCGCTGAACTGACGTCGTCATCTCCTCCGCTGCCTTGACTTTCACTGCCTGTACTCTCAGCGCCATTCAGATGTTCCTCGTAGCACTGCTTCCACCTTTCGATCACCACACGTTCGTCCGTCAAGATGCTCCCATCCTTATCCCGGCACATTTCGGCTCGCGGCACGAAGCCTTTGCGGGATGCGTTGAGTTTCTGATAGAACTTGCGTGTATCTTGAGAACGGCACAGCTGTTCCATCTCCTCGCACTCCGCTTCTTACAGGCGGCGTTTCTTCTTCTGAAAAAGGCGGGTCTGCTGTCTCCGCTTCCGTCTATAACGTTCCACGTTCTGCCGGGTACCTTGCTGCAACGCGACCGCCCGCACTGCGTCCTTCTCCTCCAGAATCTGTCTGCACTCTTCGTCGAACCAATCGTTCCGTCGACTTCGACCCATATACCCGACGTTGTTCTCCGCTGCGTCGTGAATGGCTGATTTGACTGTATTCCAGCAGTCCTCAAGAGGGGCCCCATCGAGCTTACCCTCTTCCGGCAACGCTGCCTCGAGATGCTGCGCGTATGCAGTGGCGACATCTGGTTGCTTCAGTCGCTCTAGGTCGTACCGCGGCGGTCGTCGGTACCGAACATTGTTGATCACGGATAGTTTTGGGCGCAGTTTAACCATCACCAGATAGTGGTTAGAGTCGATGTTAGCGCCACGATATGTGCTGACGTCGATGATGTCGGAGAAGTGCCGTCCATCAATCAGAACGTGGTCGATTTGTGATTCTGTCTGCAGTGGTGATCTCCAGGTGTACCGATACGGAAGTCTAGACATTGTTGATGACGGATAGTTTTTGGCGCAGTTTAACCATCACCAGATAGTGGTCAGAGTCGATGTTAGCGCCACGATATGTCCTGACGTCGATAATGTCGGAGAAGTGCCGTCCATCAATCAGAACGTGGTCGATTTGTGATTCTGTCTGCAGTGGTGATCTCCAGGAGTACCGATACGGGAGGCTGTGTTGGAAGTAGGTGCTGCGAATGGCCATATTCTTGGAGGCAGCGAAATCAATTAGTCGTAGGCCGTTTTCGTTCGTCAGTCGGTGTGCGCTGAACTTCCCAATAGTCGGTCTAAACTCCTCCTCTTGGCCAACCTGAGCGTTCAAATATCCTATGATGATTTTGACGTCGTGGCTTGGCCAGCTGTCGCACTCACGTTCCATCTGCGCGTAGAATGCGTCCTTATCATCATCAGTGCTTCCGGAGTGTGGGCTATGGACGTTGATTATGCTGAAGTTGAAGAACCGGCCTTTGATCCTCAACCTGCACATTCTTTCATTGATCGGCCACCACCCGATCATGCGCCTTTGCATATCGCCCATCACTATGAAAGCTGTTCCCAGCTCGTGTGTGTTGCCGCAGCTCTGGTAGATGGTATGATTACCTCTAAACGTTCGCACCATTGATCCCTTCCAACAAACCTCCTGCAGCGCTTCTTCTTCTTCTTATTGGCATTACATCCCCACACTGGGACAGAGCCGCCTCGCAGCTTACTGTTCATTAAGCACTTCCACAGTTATTAACTGCAGCGCTACGATGCCGAATCCACGGTCCTTGAGCACATCGGCGAGTATGCGTGTGCTCCCGATGAAGTTGAGAGATTCCAGTTTCCAATCGCTAGTCCCTTTTCGGTGGTCTTCGCCGATGGTTCCGGTTCGTACTTTCTTGTTGATTGTTCGTTGCGTGAGTTTTTTTCTGCCATGTAAGGGCTGACACCAAACCCCCTAAATTTCCGGTGGACCATGATGCACAGTTTCACTTAGAGTCCCTCGCTGGCACTCGGACGATGATCAGCCGCCCCTAACATGGAGAACAGACGCTGTTGTGAGCCGATCCTGACATGGAGAAAAGACGCTCAATAAGATTTGCACCTCCGGAGAGGAGCAACCCCCCCCCCCCTTCCCTGTCAGCATACAACCATAGTTCCCACCGGGGTTGGTTACCCGATCTTTCCTAAGGTTGCTCGTATCCCGGCCAGCACTGCGGGGAGGTAGGGATAGGAGTTGCTGGGTAAAAGGCTAAGGACCGCGAGATGGGGTCTATTTTATTCCTTCAGGTACGCGAAGTACCAATGGTACGCTTTACCCAGCATTTGCCGTGCCACAAGATCGTGTATCATAGCGAATAAGTGTACAAAGTGGAGGCCGTATACGTGCATTTTGCACGCATTAAAATGGTGGAATGCGCCTATATCGCCTCCACCTTGTACACGTATTCGCTAGCATGTGCGGTTTTGTGTTGGCTGGGTGGCCAAAAACCTGGAAAGTAAACGAGCAAAGCTTAAAGCACCACCTCATACGGGACCATGTAGCTGCAGGAAATTTCAAGGTGAAGCCAATCGGGACGGAGTTCCAACTTGCTGATATTTTCACCTAAGCAATAGTAGAGGTCGGACGTTTTCATAATCTATGTCTATGTCTATATCGGAGAAACAGAGACGTTATTGACGTTATGTCAAATCGAACTCTCATTCCATGACAAGCCTTCAAGCAAACCAGATGTTTTATTCATAGCTCGTTAGTTTGTTCGCTATATTGGATTTTGTTCACGTATTGTTTGTTCTCTAATCCATACTAGAACCTCCTTTAAATATTTATTGCTCATATTGGCAATTTCCAATTTTTTATGGAAAATTTCTAATTCTTCATAGAAATTTTATTTTGCTGCCCCTGAATATTATGGTTTGATCCTTTTAGAAGATGAGATCGCGCCAAGGACTGGTAGAGTCCTTAATTATTCTGAGGAAGACCTCGGTCAGCGACGCGGGGTGTGAGTGACGTTGGCCCTATTGTCCAACACTGGCGAAAGCTACGACAGCTTTGTCCTCCCTGATGCAATAATGACCACGGATCCAGGCAAAACAGCTGCTCGGTAACATGCCGGAAAGAATTACCTGGATCTAGGAGTATTTGGGAGTCTCGCTTTGTAGAGCAGTGACGACGCTGGCTGAGTCCGTTGTGACCGCGGCGGTGGGCTTGTTTGCCAGGAGTGTTGCCACAACGAAGATGGCTGCAGCTTCGGCAGTGAAAATGATACATTGGAAAGCATGGGTTCGGGATGGGTTTCGTGGCCGAGTTTGATGGACGGTTGTAGTCGGCACGGAGCTATCCGTATCGAAAAGCACGTGACTTAAGCGCCACTCCATTGAGGAGACCACGGCCCAATTTAATTTGCCCGGATGAGACACTTTCAAGGCGAGTCCATTTAAATTTTCCCGATAAGGAATTATGGTTTGGTCCAGCCAGAGACAACGATAAGTACCAAATTGGGTCCACCCTATCCATACCTTACATATCCATACCTTACAGCCACATCATACACTCAAAGAGACGGTGAAAGCCCACCAGAACGACCAGAACCTGATACTCTCTAGGCTTGAGTGCCGCTCTCATCATCGGCACACTCTCTCCTCTCACCAACAACCATCAATGAGTTAAAGAGGACGGAACTCGAAAACTAACAAACAATTCCGCGCTGTGACGTTAAAAAATTATATGGCTAGGGAGACATATAGAAACATTTTATTCTAACTAACACATGACATATTTATTGACCTATTGCTAACACGGGAACATACATATACTCAAGCGGACGTCGGTGGATTGCGACTCGCGGAAACTGTTTTGGCTTCAGCAGCACATTTGGGTCATCAGTCTACGACTGGCACATAAAACGTTTCCTCCACAGCGCCCTCCTCGGACACCGCACTCTGATCAAAATAGTTTTGGTGACTTACCAGTTTGTTGTGGTTTTTACTTAACCAGTCGATGACCTGCTGATAGAATTTATGCGAATACTTTTGTCCATCAGTGTATAAGCCAGGGCACCAGACTAAAAACTGTGTCCCATCCCAAGACGTCGAGGACCCAAGGAGTGTACATTAATCTTCTTAGCAAAGTCACTCCCAACGATACGTCAATGATCTTTCCCCCTGAATGTGAAACGGTTGGTACGGCTGTCCCCGTTTCTTCCTTTCGTAGATTCAAAACTCTTCGTCGATCATGTTATTTATTACTAAATAATCTGATTGCCGGGGAGTTCTGGATTTTCTCCCAAATTCAAGCCTGCACGGTGGGCCTGGCCGTTTTAATACTTGTGTCATATTTATGATATGCTGCAAATATTAATGCAGACAAGAAAATGCTCGGGGATACAACCGACATTTCCAGGATGCTTTTCAATTCTGGCTGTGCATGTGCTAGGACAAGACAACCAGTCGAAGACCTGCTGATGGGGTCGACGCTCCGGCTTGTTGGCGCCGGCGATGGCATTTCTTAATGAAGCCGACTTTAGCTTTCTATTCTCTCTAAAACGAACAAATTATTTGATAAATTATTTACAGCTAACGTCACTTAGAAAGTACATACTTATGAACAACGAAACATTAATTAACCAACGCGGACACTTCCAACTATTTAGCTGGTCGCGGACGAAATGATTTAGTATGTGAACCCTCAGCTTAAAGAAGGTGGGCTCGGACACAACCAGAAGCACGTCATTTCCCGACGCCTTCGTGTACGGTCGTTACTTTATTGGTGCGATGGATATCTGCTGCTTTCCCTCTCCCACCTTAATGGTCTTGACCTTGGAGAGCGTGGCTAACTGATAAACGCCCGCTTGTCTATGTTAAGGGATATGTTATCCTAAACTATTGGCGATTTATAGATTGCCTTTCTTACAATCTATGCTATGCGAACTATTTACCGTAATCCATGTACAAAAATTTTTTTGGCGGCCACGACAGACGTGACCCTGACTTACCAGCTTTCATTTCGAATCCGACGGAAGGGGCTCGGATGTGGATGTGCCCCTTGCTGCCTTCGTTTTGATTCTTGGTCATCCAGGGGTCCATCCGACCACGACGAGGAGAATGTAATCGGTAGGACACCGAAGAGCATGTTAATTGAATAGTTCATTGTCCGCTAGAATTAGCGTATATGTAAACGACTGAGGCCTCCCGTCTGCTGACACACTACTACAAACGCTCAACGATCAGCTGGCCACGCACGCCGTTTCAGAGGGTACCAAATCCGTCACCAAGTACACAGCCAAGCTCCAAGTGAACGAGATCGAGTACGTAGCTCCACCCAAAACGGCCCCAGTCGTGCTCACAGAAGATAAGGGTTTTTGAACCGCACGCAGGAAATCATTTATTTATTTGTTTATTATATATAATATTATATATTTGTTTATATATAATTTACCGATGAAACTCTCCGACGAGCGCTTGCGCTGCTACCCGGGCAGAAGCTATGAACAGAATAACAAAACATGATATGAACTTGATTGATATAAGAGATAAAAGAACAGACCAAAATATCAAAAATTTGCACCGAAATATCATTTAAATATCAAGATATGCTTTGAATAAGAACAAAAAAATGGCACTTGATATCGATCACTTATTACAAATAACCAAATCTTGATATCCTCATGATATTTTAGGGCAAAATATTGATTTTGTTGCCTGATCTTTTATCTCTTATATCAATCATGTTCATAGCTCATTTTGCTATCTTATCAACATTTGATATTATTGAGCTATTTTCGTCTACTCGGGTACCGATGAAAATTTTCTATAGCTGCAAGTGATCATGATTTGCACTTTGAAGAAAATTTGTCTGGGCTCTAACTTCTCAAGTGAAAATGGTTGTCCAGAAAAGAATCGACTTTCAATCTACAATGTGCCTATCTAATCATTCACCATAACTGCCATCTTGCGACAGCTGCTGTGTGACCCTCGTATCCACTCTCATTGATGTCTTGATTGAACTGAGGATGAGAGCCCAGCCCGCAAGATGCACGATTTTGATGTCTGTGCTTGCGATGCACGTACGGAATTGGTTGGTTTACCGATTTCTAATAGTGCTTGGCGAAATTCCATTTTTCAATAGTTTAGCGCCTTCAATCTATTGTTTTTAAGAGTAATCAAATTTCGAAGAATTCTACCTCAAGAGAAAATTGTGTTACGACAAAAAGAAAACCAATATGATCGTTTTTAAAACAATGAAATTGAGATATTACATAAAATGTTCCTCGATAAATAATTTCCATTGATTTCAATACAGAATACCCGTTTTGAAATATCTATTTCACATTTCACAGCATCAAATCATCGCCACACAGTATTTCTAACGAATTCCATTCCGTTCTGATCGATTCCAGCTGTACCTGTCCTCCAACATCACCCTGGCCGACTACAACATGGGCTACTGCCTGACGGGGACCCTCGAACGGGGCGACCAACACTCGAATCAATTCCAAACCACACACTTTGCGGTCATCCGACGGTGTTGGCCCGCGAACGAACCGGACTCGGGCGGCGGTGGCCACAAAACCCAACATACGTATATCGATTTCCTCTTTAATCGATGATAGTGACGGAGGGCGAAACGCAAATATGCGACAAATACGTATAGGTTTAAGTGCCGGAAGGGCGGAAGCGGCAAAGATGAGGACAATGCAAACAGTCGGTAATAGATGGCGGTATAAACCTCGTGAAATGATGACACAATTATTTATGCACAAACGAACAGGATGCTGAACGTACTCCGCACCGAAATCGATTCGAAAGCAAACAGTGACGGTGTGCAAAATGTGAAAATCAAACAAACATGCTATGAAAACGTGAATGTACAGTAGACCGTAGCGAAAAAAAAAACGATTTTTATATATATTTGATGGTAAAGTCGCGAATAAAATCAAAATAACATAAAACAGGAAAGACAAACACAAACCAAACTACAAACAAACAAAAAATGAAATCAAAATTGACGATGCGGGAGGAAATATTTTTGTAATAATCGTTTTGTAAATAGCCACATGATATCCATATTGCATTGTCACGACAAATAACAACGGGAAAAAAATGAACCCGCGATGAGACACATCGGCCGCAGTACGAAATGAAAGTGATAAAAAGAATCTCTAACCGACACCCAAACGTGAAGCTGTCAGATTTTAATTCGCTTATTTCAAATAGCATATGACTATGCCATTGTGCCAATCCACGCACTACCCAACTTAACAAAACTTGATTCAGGGTTAAATATTTTATTCGCAAAAATGGACCATCCGAGAAAATAATCTTTTCGGGCGTTTGGTCTATTCGGGAGAATGAAATTGGTTCATTTATCATTCGGGCATTTGTGGCAGAGCTGATCGAATGTTTTAAGTTTTATTGAAATATTTTGGCTTTTTCAGTCTGATATATTCAAACGGGTTTATATTTGCATTGCCCGACGTTTCGGCCCGTTTATTGGGTCTTTTTCAAGGGAAAAGCTGTCTGCCTGCTGTCTTGAAAAAGACCCAATAAACGGGCCGAAACGTCGGGTAATGCAAATATAAACCCGTTTGAATATATCAGACTGAAAAAGCCAAAATATTTCAATAAACACCTCAGTCGAACTATAATCATTTAAGTTTTATGTTTCACCACTTGCTCGTTGTAAATGAGGTGATATACACATTTCAAATTAAAGGATTTTCTTCCGCATTGTTCGGAACAACGCTTAAAATGTTCACTTTTACAAAATGACTCCGCTCAGATTTTTGATAAATTCGTGTGATTATATTAAAAAGAATGTTGATGTCCTTCTTCGTAATTAGTGTATTACACATTGGAATTAAGGTAAGATATCATCCTGACTCCAGATACTCGCCATTTTAAAATGCTCATTTCTCAAAAACTAGTTGTTGAAATCAGAATTTTGCAAAACTGTTGTATAATTGTATGAAAAACATGAACTTTGACTGTTGAAAATCAAGTCGTTTTCGGCCGTTGCAGTCTTGTAAAGCAGCAAAAACAAGTTTACTTCTCAGTACATTCAAAGTTAATTGCCTATATGCCGGGTATTAAGCCACCCGGAGTGGAAATTAATTACTATGTCTGAAACTTGATTATGCATATGTACAACATGTGATAGATTTAGTTCGGAAAAGGTATTGGAGGGTAACCGCCCCTTCGGTGGGGTTTGATCCCACGACCCCAGTTCGCATGACAGGTGCTTTCCCTACTAAGCTACGAAGGACCTCCGTCGTCCACCGCAGCGTAGCGGGTACTGATGAAACCAAGTTTACTTCTGCATCCGACGGTTTCGGTAATTTATTTTACCTTTTTCAAGGGTTCTAAAAAATGTTTGACTGTTGACTACACCCATTTTGCCAGGGCGTATGCATAGTAAACGACGGTCTTGTTGATAAGTAGTTAAGGAGGACAACCCAGCATTGAAGCCATCGCCTATAAAGTTTTAGTTGATCGTCTTGATCTCACCATCGGACCAATCAGTGTGGAAGAACGCGACTTCTAAAAAAACGCGAAAACGGAAAGTAGTCCCAATAAGTCGAAGAAGCTCACTACACAGCTCATAACGATCCCCTTTATTGGCAGCTGTTCGTCGGACAAGAAATGTACTAGATCGTCCCTGAGCTTGGTCAAGAGGGAAAATTCGACCCTCGCTAAGTTCCACACGATCCGCTCGGATCCAGAGTCCAGACCGAATCGTACGCACTGATCTTCGTTCTCCCACTTCCTATAATTCTTATGTCAACATGCTTCTAACATGTTCATCTTTTAAGCATACAAGCATATGGAGACGCATGGTGCATTTTTCAATCAACTCCTTGTGACTAAGCTTTTTGTGCAAAAAATAAAGGTTTATAATATTCTGCATTAGGCATTGGGGCCCTCCTTAGCCGTGCGGTAAGATGTGCATCATTTTTTTTTTTATTTATTATCAGACTATGGCCGGAGTGGCCTGTGCTGCACATAAAAGTCTTCTCCATTCAGCTCGGTCCATGGCTACCCGTCGCCAACCACGCAGTCTACGGAGGGTCCGCAAGTCGTCTTCCACCTGATCGATCCACCTTGCCCGCTGCGCACCTCGCCTTCTTGTGCCCGTCGGATCGTTGTCGAGAACCATTTTCACCGGGTTATTGTCCGACATTCTGGCAACGTGCCCGGCCCACCGCAGTCGTCCGATTTTCGCGGTGTGAACGATGGATGGTTCTCCCAACAGCTGATGCAACTCAAGGTTCATTCGCCTCCTCCACGTACTGTCTGCCATCTGCACCCCACCATAGATGGTACGCAGCACTTTCCTTTCGAAAACTCCGAGTGCGCGTTGGTCCTCCACGAGCATCGTCCAGGTCTCGTGTCCGTAGAGGACTACCGGTCTAATGAGCGTGTTGTAGATTGTCAGTTTGATACGGCGGCGAACTCTATTCGATCGGAGCGTCTTGCGGTGTCCAAAGTACGTACGATTTCCAGCCACTATGCGTCTCCGAATTTCTCTGCTGGTATCATTTTCGGCAGTCACCAGTGAGCCCAAGTACACAAATTCTTTTACCACCTCGATTTCGTCACCACCGATGCCAAACCGCGGTGTGTGGCTCACATTGTCTTCTCTTGAACCTCTTCCTATAATGTACTTCGTCTTCGACGTGTTGATGACTAGTCCGATCCGCTTGGCTTCCCTCTTCAGTCTGATGTAGGCTTCCTCCATCTTCTCAAAGTTGTGTGCCATAATATCTATGTCGTCGGCGAAGCCAAATAGCTGGACGGACTTATTGAAAATTGTACCACTCGTGTTAATCCCTGCTCTCCGTATTACCCCTTCAAAAGCGATGTTGAGTAGCAGACACGAAAGACTATTCCGTAACCCTCTGCGGGTTTCGAAGGGACTCGAAAATGCTCCTGAAACTCGAACTACGCACATCACCCGATCCATCGTCGCTTTGATCAACCGTGACAGTTTATCCGGAAATCCGTGTTCGTGCATTAGCTGCCATAGCTGGCCCGATCGATTGTATCTATGCAACTTTGAAGTCGATGAATAGATGATGTGTGGGCACGTTGTATTCGCGGCATTTCTTCAGCACCTGGCGAATGGCGAACACCTGGTATGTGGTGGAACGTTCGCCCATAAAACCCGCCTGAACTCTTTTGCAATTGGTGCTAGTCGACGGCATGACATTTAGGAGAGTACCTTGTAGGCGGCGTTCAGCAATGTGATTGCGCGGTAGTTGCTACAATACAGCTTATCGCCCTTTTTGTAGATGGGACACACGACACCTTCCACCCACTCCTGCGGAAAAACTTCCTCCTCCCAAATCTTGGTAATGACCCAGTGCAGCGCTCTAGCCAGTGCCTCACCACCGTGTTTAAATAGCTCTCCTGGTAGTTGGTCAACCCCAGGGGCTTTGTTGTTCTTTAGCCAGCCAATCTCCTCCTGGATTTCATGGAGATCCGGAGCCGGTAGAATTATGTCCTGCACGCGTTCCCCCAGGTCCATCACCATACCGCCATCTTCGTCTGCCACATCGCCATTAAGGTGCTCTTCGTAGTGCTGCCGCCACCTTTGGATCACCTCACGCTCGTTTGTAAGAAGGTTCCCGTTTATGTCCTTACACATATCGGGCTGTGGTACGTGGCCCTTACGTGAACGGTTCAACTTCTCATAGAACTTTCGTGCGTTATTAGCGCGGTACAGTTCCTCCGTCTCTTCACGGTCTCGATCTTGCTGCTGGCGCTTTTTCCTACGGAAAATCGAGTTTTGTCTGTTCCGCACCCGTTTGTATCGTGCCTCGTTCGTCCTCGTGCGTTGTTGAAGTAATCTCGCCCATGCTGCATTCTTCTCCTCAACTAACTGCTTACATTCGCCGTCATACTGATCGTTACTCTGATCCGGGGGCACCGTGCCTAGTGCAGCGGTTGCGGTGCTTCCAATGGCGGATCGAATATCTCTCCAGCCATCTTCAAGAGACGCTGCGCCTAGTTGCTCTTCCGTTGGGAGTGCCACTTCCAGCTGCTGCGCGTATTCTTGGGCTAGTCTACCGTCTTGTAGCCGCCTAATGTTAAGCCGCGGCGTCCGACTTCGACGCGTGTTGTACACCGTCGAGAGTTTTGAGCGCAGGCATACTGCAACGAGGTAGTGGTCGGATTCAATATTCGCACTGCGGTAAGTGCGGACGTTCTTGATGTCGGAGAAGAATTTACCGTCGATTAGAACGTGATCGATTTGGTTTTCCGTTTCTTAGTTAGGTGATCTCCATGTGGCCTTGTGGATATTTTTGCGGGGAAAGAAGGTGTCTCGGACTACCATTCCGCGGGAGGCTGCGAAGCTTATGTATCGTTGGCCGTTGTCATTCGATACGTTGTGCAGACTGTCCGGTCCGATGACCGGTGTATACATTTCCTCCCTTCCTACCTGTGCGTTCATGTCACCGATGACGATTTTGACGTCCCGCAGTAGGCATCCATCGTATGTCTGCTCCAGCTGTGCGTAGAACGCTTCTTTCTCGTCGTCGGATCTCCCTTCGTGTGGGCAGTGCACGTTGATGATGCTATCAGCTTGCACATCCTTGCGTTGATTGACTGCCACCCAATCACGCGTTGGCGCATCTTACCCAGCACTATGAAGCCGGTTCCCAGCTCGTTGGTGGTGCCACAGCTTTGGTAGAAGGTAGCTACTCGATGCCTGTTTTTCCACACTTTCTGTCCTGTCCAGCAAATCTCATGCAGCGCCACGACGTCGAAGTTGCGGGGATGTAATTCATCGTAGATCATCCTGTCGCAACCTGCGAAACCTAGCGACTTGCAGTTCCATGTTCCAAGCTTCCAATCGTGATCCTGTATTCGTCACCTAGGTCTTTGCCGATTATATCGAGTCACATTATCTCTTATATTGTTCGTAATTATTGGTTTTCCAGGCGGCTTATTGGGCCTGCGCAAACCTCCTGTCTCGTCGGAGGGCCGTCGTGTCAGGGCTGTTTAGCGTCCCACCTAACACCAGGACTTGGGCTTGTGCGCTTTGAGCGGCACACGGTCGCTTTGGGGGGGCCTACTTGCAGATACATGCAGCTTTTTATAGGAATTTAACAGGGCCCACTGTCAAACCCCACCACATCCTAGGCAGGCCCCACAACTCGCAGATGGCCTGGGGAAGGATCGTCAAGCCATTAGTCCCTGCTGCCCGCGATTTCTATCGACTTCATTTATTTCTCTGTTATGGTTTCGTCGCCAGGAGATCCTAGGTCTGCCCCTGCTGCGATGTCCTGCCGGATTCCAGCGCTTGCTTGCAGATTTCGTCTCCACTCTTACGTAGTGTATGGCAGGCCTGCGTCCATTTTGTTGATGAATGTCGATGGTATCGTCGATAGGGGTCGTACACATATTACGTAAGCAATTTTTCTGAGATTTTCAACCTCCCCCCCCCCTCCCCCTCTGTAGGATTTTTTCCATACAAATATTTTTTTTATTTATATGGTGCTTAACCTTTTGTCTGTGCTCTGGGGTCAATATGACCCCAGGCCACTTTGAGTGGCTGCCATTTTTTTAGTTTTCGACCGATTCTCCTAATTTTTGGTAGTTTGGTAAAACTCGCCGAGATCTGTCTCCTAGGTGCAAATTCGCTTGAAAAATCTTGAAAATATGCCCTACAGTGTACTTTTTTCAAAAAACTTACGTTGTCTGTGCTCTGGGGTCAAATTGACCCCAAATTGAAATTGCTATAACTTTTTTAATTTTTGGCCAATTTTGGATCTTTGGGGCTGTTTCGAAAGATAATTTAATCATCTTTCAGGTCGTTACCAAAGACTGACTATAGGTGGGCGGGTACATCGCGGGGAGGGGTTTTCGTAAAAAAGGGTACAAAAACAGTGATTTTTCATGCTTATTTTACTTATATCTGAAAATCCTACCCATTTTGAACTGCACCTTTTCAAAAAGGCTATGCAGGAAAGCGGGTGCTTTGACATGAGGCATTGATTAGTTTAGAGCTTGGTCGCTAGGTGGCGGTATATTTGAATTCAATATTTTAGACTACTCAAGCAATTCCGATGTATGGAATATTCCTCATTGTAAATATTCTTATCGCACAAATTTGAAATTTGTAAAGATGATGTCTTTAACAAAGTTCGTCTGGTGGGAATGGACTGTCATTTGACGGAATAAATAATTAGGAAATTTACAAATAGGCGGCGCTAGTGTACTTGCAATATTCTTGCATGTTTGAAATATTGCTTTAGCTTGAGATCCCTCATACCTACACTCAAGCTGTATTCGGCAACATTGTTCAGGATGTCCAGGACTACAAAGCGGTGCTCAATATAATGAGCCCTCCTCCAAGATGCGGCGCTAGTGAGCTGTTATATTTGAGTATATTGTTCCATGTGAGATCTGATGTATTTTGGTTTGTAGCATTTTTGGCAAATATGAATGTTGTGGTAGAGTTCATCAAAAGTTTTATTTGTATTCAACCTGCTCCAGCGATGCTGCAAATAATAGAATGTGTTCACAGAATATGTTTTATATCATCCAAGAAAACCCTAGAATTAAGGCCTTTGGGTCTACATGCGTAACCAAAGATCAGCCAATTTGCCGCCTATTTGTAAAATTCCTTATTATTGCTTCCGTCACAAGACAGTCCATTCCCACTAGACGACCTTTAATCAAGACGCCATTTTAACAAATTTTAAATTTGTGCGGTAAGGATATTTACACTGAGGAGAATTCTATGTACCGGAATATCTTGAGTAGTCTAAAATAATGAATTCAAATAAACTGCCACCTGGTGGCCAAGTTCGAAACTTATCAACACCTCATGCCAAAGCATACGCCTTCCTGCAAAACCTTTTTAAAAAAGGTGCAGTTCAAAATGGGTAGGATTTTCGGAGATAAG
This sequence comes from Armigeres subalbatus, assembly GCF_024139115.2. NCBI lineage: Eukaryota > Metazoa > Arthropoda > Insecta > Diptera > Culicidae > Armigeres > Armigeres subalbatus. Next base: position 302,731,604 of record NC_085141.1, read on the forward strand.
TAAAATAAGCATGAAAAATCACTGTTTTTTACCCTTGTTCCCTAAAACCCCTCCCCGCGATGTACCCGCCCACCTATAGTCAATCTTTGATTACGACCTGAAAGATTATTAAATTATCTTTCGAAACAGCCCCCAAAATCCAAAATTGGCCAAACATTTAAAAAGTTATAGCAATTTCAATTTGGGGTCAATTTGACCCCAGAGCACAGACAACGTAAGTTTTTTTGAGCACAGACAGAAGGTTAAGAAAACGAAAGACTCCCCCTCCTCCCATAAGTGCTTACGTAATATGTGTACGACCCCATAGGACTCAACATTCAGAATCCAGTAGTGAGGCCACCTGGTCCGAGCTGTAAAACGTAGACATAGGTTGATGAATACTTGCAAATCAATGTGATCTCTGCGAATACGCACCAAGTATCACTGGCGTATGACATCGCAGATTGCACGTTAGGGTTGAGTATTTGGGGTTTGGTGCATTGCCTAGACCGCCGCCTTGGAGTTGTTCACATCCAATGATTCGGTGTTGTAGATGTTGATAAGGGGAACGTTCAACCAGATCATTCAGTTTACTCCACTGTTGCGTAAGTACTGCAGTATCGTCATATGGGTCGAGTTAGTACGATTGCTCTATGGTGGTGGGCTGCTAGCGCAACCCATGATTTCGTCGATTTCTACGGGCAACAGCAACAGAGATATAATACATCGAACCTTGCTTAACTTTAGCGATTATATTGTTCTGGACTCTGGATTTTGTCTAGACCTCCCTTGCTTCTAGGGACGCCCCGCAGATTTTCGTGATTCAGACGATCGAAGGCTTTTCCGTGGTCAATCAGTACCAAATGGAGAGACTCCAGGATGATGCAAAGCATGACAGTATGGTTCTCACATGATCATCCGGGCAGAATCTTGCCTGTTGCCGTCCGAGAATTTTTAACCTTTCCCTATATCTGAATTAGGATAAGTCGTCAAAACTCGAAGAAGTTGTTCTAAGTGGTCGAACCAACAACGTTTCAGCTGATCAGTTGGATCGGTGAGTGACTGACATGTCGCGTCTTTCTCTGGCACCCACGGATTTGTCCTTGCTTTAATCAGGCGTCGTGAAATATCGTAGAGTTGGCGATTATCGCCGGTTATTGCGGCTTTCTTATCATCGTTGACCGGGGAGTCCTCCCGCGCCCGCTTCTCCCGTCTGCAGCCAACAGCGTTTGACTTACTTCTCTAGAGCCGCTTTTAGTTGTCAGGACTAGTATTTAGCTCCTCTGGAAATGGATCACCTGAAAATGGAGACGGTGCCTTCTTGAGTCCGTAATGAACGCAGCGATGACATCGCGTTTGACTATCATCTTTTAATTTGCAAGATCCGACCACGCATTTCCAGAATTCATAGACCGACTAGAAGATCCAGCTGTGAAGAGATCGTTCTTTGAAGAATATGGAATTCAGGTAGTGGATGCTCTGGAAAGTGGCATTATTGGAACTCTTCGATGAGCTGCGCACTCAGCGAATAGAATGGATTACAGATGTAACCCGACTGAAGATTGAGAAGCGTATAGAATCAAAGGCTGAGGAATGGGAAGAATCAGAGGAGTGAAGTACGAGTCCCGTCTACAGAATGTATCTCTGTAAGTGGGAGTCGAGCGTTGCTGCATACAGGACAGGCTGGCGTGGGTGGACATCCTGGCCGATGAAGAAAAGATGGCTGCAACAAACGAAGATTATCGCCTCAATAACTCACTGACTTGGAAAGCTGAAATGTTGGTTCGATCACTTCGAACAGCTTCTTCAAGTCTTAGCCAGCATTCTTCAAAAAGTAGCCATACGAAGCAGGAAATCTAAAGGGGCCCCAAGGTCGATCGGCAGTCGGCGGAGGTGACCCTATGCTGTCTGTTTTGTCTGTCTGAATCACAAAAATCTGTTTGGCGGCCAGGGATGCAAGGAATTTTCAAACAGGGTCAGTGCTTTGGCTGACTTCATTCGGGTAGTCGCTAATGTGAGGCAAGGATGCATTTCATCTTGGTGGGTGCGATCTTGGATCTTGGTGGGTGCGATTGACCGTGTACCATACCTTGAGCTGCTTTGGCAGTTTATTGTTGTGGAACATCTAGACGACTCTGATTTCGCTAATGAACACGAAACGCTATATTAGTTCTGCGATGCTTTTTTGTGTGTGCTTAACGACCAAACGTATGCTTTTTTTGCGGTGGGTCCACCATCAACGCCCGCAGAACCAGGTGGTTGAGTGTCAACGGGAAAAGCCCCTCAAACTTTGCAGTAGCCGGACGATCGGAGGACTTCAATATCTTGACAGTCTGATATCATCAGATGACGAAATTGGGATTGACATGGGACCATGACTCAGAAAGGGGGGCTACCTTCGCGAATTTTCGAATTATTTGGTTTGTTCCACGCACCAAAATTCGAATGTATGTACTACTCTATCGTGAAGCGTGTTGTGTTTAAGCAAAGATAACACAGATGATGTCTAAAATGTATAATTCGAACGGCCTTACAGTGCCGAGCAAACATAAAAGCCATCAAATACCGATAACAATAGATGTTCGTAAAACGTCGATGGAAATGGGTCCGCCATATATTGCAAGGAGGCTTATACGGAATCTGTTAGGATAGGATATAGAACATTTATGCCGATAGAGATATATGCTCGTATTTTCATTTAAAATACTCTTGGGACACATTTATAGCCTATGAATGATATATTTCGTATCAAGATCAAAACAGTGATGCATAAAGTTCAAAACTTAAAAAAAAAATAAAAATATTTTTTTTCACTCCCTCAATATTTTGGGAAAGTTGAAGGGGGGGGGGGGGAGTGACATAAAATAAATTAAATATTTGTATCGGCCTTATTAAAGTATTGTTTTAACTAGCGTTAAAGTTCATCACTTTGATTCTTTCTTTCAATTGATGCATTTTCTTGGTTTAAGGCAAGGGAAGATATGATTTTTTCTTTCAAGGAATGCATTTGCTCGGCAACAGACAAGAGACGATATAATTCCTTCATTAAATTCAGGTACTTCCTCGGTTTAAGACAAGAGGATATGTGATTCTTTCTTACGATGGATGCATTTGACCAGCAGAAGAAAAGGGAGGATATTCCTACTTTCAAAGAATACATTTGCCCCGCAGAAGGCAAGAGAGGACATGTCTCCTTCTTTCAATTCAGTCATTTGCTCGGTTAAAATAAATGGGGAGATATGATCCTTTCTTTCGAAGAATTCCCCCGGCTGACGGTAAGGTAGGATATGAAGCATGTATTCTTCCTATCTGTCCTTATTTTTAAGCATTCATCAGATTAGTCTGAGAATAGAACACATGGCTCGAAGAAGACCCAGAGTCCCATAGTATTATATACCTATAGGCTAAGCTCGACAAATAGAAGTAATGTCGTTATGCATGAGCGTATGAAATTCCTTAAAAAATACATTTTAAATTGCATGAGCGAATAAGAATCTGTTTACCAATAAAAGGAAAAAATACACAATGGACAAGTTTTTCTGCACACCGTTACAAGAAAAATAAAACTAGCCACAAATCAGCTCTCATAAGACGAGTTTAGTATTATTCTATTTAATTACAACACGTTATAATCTATACAGGTTTGTATAGATTATATCGTATTTACAACTGTAAGACCATCTTCAGTGTCTCGTACTTGACTCGACATTTCAACGTGGTGGAATTAAATGAAATAATACTGAGCTCGTCTTATGACAGATGAAGACAGTACACTAAATGAGCTTGATAATTTTCTTGGCCACCAATGTAAAATAATTCAAAGCTGATTTATCTTGCTAGTAGGTGTGTCAACATTTGAAATGTTTCCGTTTTTACAGGAACTTTCTTTATTCTCTATATGGCAACCGACCTGAAGGGAGCTAGCGCCAAGCCGGTATTGCACGAGAAAAAGGCTACTAAGGTCCGTCGGGAGAAAGTTGAGCAGGTTGCCGACCCTAAGGAACGACGGAAACCAGTTTCTCCTTCTACGAGGACTACCGAAGTTCGCCGGGAGGAAGGCCTGCCCTGGAGGGCGGTTGTGAATCCCAAAAAGGCGAAGAAGGAGCGAAAAGCGGTAGAGGAGGCGAAGGCGCCATTGGCCGTAGAGGAAAGGGCACACCTTCCAATGGTCATGGCAGGAAGGACAGAGGCGAAGCAATTATCGTCAAGAAAAAGTTCCGTTTATAAAAAGTTGGCAGAAGAGGTGCTGGGTGATGCGGTTCAGGTGAGACTCCTATGCATAGTACAGGTAATCCAATGCCAAGGCCTAGACGAAATTACCGAAGCCGGTAAGCTGGTAGCTACACTGAGAGATCAGTGTGGCGTTAAAGTCCAAGATACCGCGATTCGGTTGCGGAAAGGTTACGCTGGAACCCACACACTCAGTTTTTATTTCGGAAGCTCGGCAAAAATCCGCACAGCCGTGCGCCAGTAAAATAAATTGTACGATGATGATGCCTGCCCAGATTGTATCTAAACTGTAGTCGCTATCGAAAACGAGACGAAAATCATGAGCACAACAAACCATCCGATGAAGCAGGCGATGAGGACGAATCTTTCGCGGTGAACGTCGAACATCTTCATCTCATCCCGCAGACCAAACATCGACGAAAACAACTGCGGTATAGGTATGGGTCACTGATGGCCGAGATCGTTCGCTTATACTGCTTCCCCTTCGATCAACCGAGAGTATGGAGTTGCTCAATTCTCTTCGACTGCAGAAGTCCCAGTTTCCGATGATCAGCCGAGAGCCTACAAGATTCTCTACTCATCCCTATATGAAGATGACTTTATTAGGATGCTCAGTTCCATTCGAGCCGCCGACGGGAATAAATTACCGAGTCCGTTTTTTAGTGTTCGATTAGTTAATAGAAATAAATGTAGTTTTTTGAAGCCTTGTGTTCAGTAATAAATAAATGTACCTGTCATAAGACGAGTTTAAACAATCCCATTGAATTCCACCACTTAATTGTATCTTGACAGATACGTATTTCGACCTCAACAGTAAGGCCGTCTTCAGTGTCTCGTACTTGACTCGACTTGAAGTCGAGTCAAGTACGAGACACTGAAGACGGCCTTACTGTTGAGGTCGAAATACGTATCTGTCAAGATACAATTAAGTGGTGGAATTCAATGGGATTGTTTAAACTCGTCTTATGACAGGTGAAAACATTCCACTAAAAAGCTCAAAATAATTTTCTTATCAAAATAAATGTAGTCTTTTCTAAACTGTGCTTATGTATACCGTGCGTGCTGTGTTGTGTTAAGAGTGAAGAAACCCCAAGGGAACCCTGGCCTACCCAAGTCCCATCCCAAGAAGAAATCCAGCAACCAGGGTGACTTCAGCACAAAGATTGGATACGTGCTCGCCCCGCACGTCACCAACCCCGCAACAACATAGCAAACGGATTACCACCAAAGTTGGAGTCGGTAGGACAAAACGCCACTTATCGAAGGAAGGTAGGAACCGACTAGCCAACATAAATAACTGATATTCCGGCAAAAATAGCGTTTGTTAGCTGGTTTTCGGCAAATTATTTGCTGATTATCAGCAATTTTGATAGAAATCTCGGCAAAAAACATGTTTGCTGGGGCACGGCTGTGCGATTCTCGGTAAAAGTTCAACATTTTGCTGAGATCCCGGTAAAAAAATTAAGTGTGCAGGTTGCCTCATTCCAGGTACTCGTGACTGACGCCAAGAAGTTACTGGATAAAGCTAAGCTAAAGGTGGGTTGGTCGGTATGCTCGGTGAGCACAAACCAACAACCTCACGCCTGCTTCAAGTGCTTCGATTACGGCCATAAGTCATACTATTGCACTATTGATCGGAGTCAGCTTTGCCGGAGGTGTAAAGCTGGAGATCACAAGGCTCACACCTACCAGGCCGCACCGATGTGTTTGATCTGTGGTCCTGGCACAAACAACAAACAGTATACTAGGGTGTTAGATAATCTTGTGGCGAGACTAATTGGTCTTAAACCATTAGTTGTTTGGGATTGGGCCTCTCGGTTCTCTAACGCTAGAGGACATGTTCTGCTAGAGTCTCTAGCGGTATTGAACGAAGTCCTGCTGAACGAGGGCCAAGCGTCAACATTCAGAGGACCGAATGGCGAGTCATGCATCGATGTGGCCTTCTGCAGCGCGAGATGGACGGTGGAGCCTGAATGGAGGGTTCACGAAGCGTATACTGCTAGTGACCATCAGGAAATACGATTTATGGTCAGCTATACCCCAAACAGAACCACAAGGTGGGTCAGCAAAGCTGACCTAGGATGGCGTACTTCGCAGTTCGACTCAGAACTGCTGGAAGAATCACTACGGTGGGAAAATCGGGCTCTAGGACTTAGTGGTGATGAGTTATCCGATGTCCTAACACGAGCATGTGACGTGGCTATGCCCAGGAGTACTTTGCCAACCGGCAACCGCAAACCGGTACTCTGGTGGACGAGCACGATAGCTGATCTTCGCAGAATCTGTCTTAGAGCTAAAAGAAGGTTGCTACGTGCTAGAACCGAATCGGACAGGCTAGAAATAGCAGAGCTCTGAACTACGAAATCGAATATAGTAAGAGAGCCTGCTTTAAAGAGCTGTGTAGGATTGCCAATAATACTCCATGTGGGGATGCATACAGGATAGTGATATCTAGGACCAATAACACACCCCCTGAGAAATCCCCGGAGATGTTAGCCAGGATCGTTGAAGGTTTGTTCCCGAAGCATGACTCATCGGACTGGCCCACCACACCGTACAAGGCAGTGAACGTGGTACCGCTAGTGACTAACGATGAGCTTATCGCCGTTGCAAGAAAACTTAAGCCAAATAAGGCACTAGGTCCAAATTGTATTCCCAACCTGGTCCTTAAGCACGCGATTATTGCCGCTCCAGATATGTTCAGGAGCTGCATCCAACGTTTCATAGACGAAGGAAACTTCCCAGATCGTTGAAAACGGCAAAAGTTGGTTCTTTTGCCTAAGTCTGGGAAATCTCCGGGAGAGCCTTCGGCATACAGACCAATTTGCTTACTGGACACAACTGGTAAGTTGTTAGAGAGGGTGATCCTGAATAGATTGACGGACTATACGGAGTGTGCTGGTGGCTTATCAAGCAACCAGTATGGGTTCCGTAAAGGCCGTTCTACCATCGAAGCAATTCGGTCGGTAACGGAAACGGCTAAAATAGCGCGTGGTTTGAATAGGAGAGGTATTAGGTACTGTGCATTGATTACACTAGATGTAAAGAATGCATTTAATAACGCTAGCTGGGCAGCTATAGCTGATTTCCTGCATCGCTTGAGAGTTCCGGATTATCTGTGCAGGATTCTGAAAAGCTATTTTCAGAACAGGATATTGTTAGTCGAATATGTACATTATGTGGAAGATAATGATCTGGGGTCGGGTCTGAGCTTGCGACTGGCAAATAGCTCATATAACCTCACTTGATCAGCAGTACAGTTGCTGATGAAGAATGTCTGTAGCCGCCAGACATTTTAAATACAAATGGATTGCGAGTGATTTGACTATGCGTCCAATTTATGAATCTCGAGCTCATTCAGTAGCCGCTAGGTTGCGAAAGCCGACGGAAGGCCTTCATAGCTTAGTTGGTTAAAACACCAGTCTAGTGTACTGTAGGGTCGTGGGTTCGAGTCCCATCGAAGGGGAAGTGGTTATCTTCACTACATTTTTCAAATCATTAATTTCCACATAATGTAAGGGAGACGCGGTCAATATGCGCCCCCTAAGCTAATCACTTAATTTAATGGTGATTTCTACCGAAAACATGTATTTTCGAAGTGTGTATCAATAATCTAACTTATCAGTCGTTATATGGCCAAAAAATTTTCATGTGAAGCCATCAATATTGCAACAACACGATTTTTCACCAAAATTTTCAAACTCTTCTGCACAAAATTAGGGTTTATGTCTATCTTTTCATTTAGTCAATATCTCACACTGATAGTAATAAGGAGAAAATATTTTGTGTATCTTAAGAAAAAACATTGAGGACATATACGCTGAAATTGCGTTGGAATAAGCCAAAATATTATTTTATTCTGATTTTTTTTTAAATTGAGTTTTTTCGTTTGACGACTTTCAAATGATTTTTGGCTTCATCTGCTTAAGATTTTGAGACAAAATTTGGGATATAAACAAAGAGAGCGTGGTGGCGCATTTCAACCAACCGGCGCATTTTAAACATACTTCCCCTACATATTCACATATTAGTTTTCATAACATTGTAAATTAAAGTCCAAGTCGGGTGGTTTAATCCTGGAATATAGGCTATTAACTTTGATTGAACTGAAAAATAACTACCTGAATGATAATTTCTCACTAGAATCATGGGTAGGACAATTCCTTGACTGTCCCACCCAGGAAAATTGGTGCGTAGGACATGTCCTACTTGTGCCGGCACCACTGGTTGGGTCTATCCAACTATAGTGTGAGGTATCGTTTTGATTATTGGTGAGGGTGGAGCGAGATCTGCGTTGAACTGAAGTACGTCGAATGGAATCTCGCGAAGGATCCCGATCGCCACGAAATATCGAACACATAATAGAGCATACCTTGGTAATCCACTTGTACTTTTCTCCAGCGGTAGCGGTCCATGGAGTCAAGAGAGACCCGATTGACCTCCTGAATACCAATGAGGTTATTCCAATGATCGGTCATGTTCAACTGGAGATAGTGTTAGACCGCTACAGGAGGCATGGGAGTCGAGCAGAAAGATGACTGGTTGTCTAAGTCCGATCTAGTGGAAGGTAGAGGCGATGTAACCGACATACCAGTCGAGTTGTTCTGGTCAGAAGAGAAGAAATCAGGTTTGTTGATTGAATCCCTCGGACATGTCCGGAGGGGTGCCACTATCAACAGAAGTTTCTTGAGAGGTCGAGATACGTTGTGAAATCCATGTTGCAAAACTATGAGACAACAGTCCTACAAAAAAGTCTTCGTTTAAGATCAGATTGTTATAAAATTACTACGCTGCCATCTTCGCGGGTGGAGGTCGCGAGCAGAAAGTGTTGGCATTGGGTACCGCTTGATCAAGTGGTGGAATTAAATGGGATGATACAAACTCGTCTTATGACAAGTAAAGACACTCCACTAAAAAGCTCAAAATAATTTTCTTAACAAATTGGGTACCGCTTTTTGTTTATTTGCACATGTTTTCCGAACTGTTAGGAAATTTGGCAAATGTTTGACCGTAACATACTTATTGCAACAAAACGCGAATATTAGACATTTACTATGTTCGTTGAGTATTATGAAAAAGAAATTATGATTGGAAATATAAACCACAATACAGAGATACGAAAAGATTAATATTTAACCGTTATTGTTATTAAAGAATTTTGTGAAAGTAATCCATAATCGAAACAAAATCTGACAGCCTTTCGGCCTTGGGTGTAATTCCTCGAGTACTGATGAAATTACGGCGCGATTAAAAAGTCGGCAATTGTGTCCGGTTCGAAGCGCGTTCAGAAGAGCATTAAAACTTCATCCCGCTATGCCAACCAACCAACCAACCAACCATACTCATACATGTGAGCTTTTTGTCGTCGCTGAAAACAATAGGATTTAACAATAGGAGGTGGGTGAGTATGTGTGTGCATGTACGTAAGGACGATAGGACGGGAGGTGCTGCGAAAAAAAATAAACTCTGATTTCGATGCAGATAATTTTATCGGTCATTGTTTCTGTCAGCTTCAGTGGACGTTACATTCATTGGATTACAATTTGCTTTAATTTTTGACATTGCGTTGCCGCGACGACGACGACGACGCTGGGCGCGAGAGGAACATTCGTTGAAATTCATGTTGAGTAATCCCATTCAGTTGGGGAGGGTCATTAATTTCCATATTTAATCAATTGGTGTCAGATGTCAGCTGTGGGAATCGTAATAAAGTTTCAAAGTTGAGCCGAATTAAGAGTTTTTCAAAGGATTATAATATTTATTAGTGATATCATTTTCATCTGCTCCAAATAGGGAAGAGTTCACAAAACGCACCAGTTGTCAATTCTAACAGCTTTAGTCACTGGCTTGCTGCCTTATAATCAGGAAGTCATTAGTTCAACTCCAGGATCGTCTTTCTTCATTTCAATAAAAATGATATATCTATATACTGCCCATGATCGCATATTTGTAACAACTGCATTTTGGTTGATTTTGTAAATCGTTTGTCAATCCTCTACGCAAACTCAATCATTTCCAGTTTACCACAGATAACCAAGATAGCAAAGCCTATTTTACTGTTGTGGGATTAGATGCTATAAATTGAGCTTTCTGATCGATTCACAGGCTTTCTACAAAATGAACAAAAATGCGAGTGTTACAAATATGCGATCATGGGCAGTATAGATCTACATCGCTTTCAGCTTTCATTTTGCATTTACTGTTTTATTGTGGTTTTCAAATAAATCTGATACTGACATTTGTTTGAAATTCTCGCTGAAGCCATTCTCTCATTTGCTTGACATCTGGCATCCAAAATATTCGATAATATTCTGAATAATAAATGACAAGTACTGTTTTACGTAATATTCATCGTCATCTCCCATTCCTCAAAAGTCTAGATTTCATATGAACTGTACTGTAGCTATTAGGGAAAAAACGATATCTTGTTAATTTCAATTTTCTATAAAATCGAAACTTTTTCCTAGACAAAACATACAAAGCACGCTCACTCGTGAGTCCCTGCCGAAGGGGGAAAGCAGAACCGTCCAAGATGTGAAACCTTTCCTCCAACGGCGCCACGGTGACTGCATGAATGATATTTATGTCCTGCCAGTATTTAACGTCCATGATGATAGTTGTTTACAAAAACACAAAACAATGAACAAAATTCTTCAACGTAGATTACAAAACGCGAAAATGAATCAAACTCCAACCTAGTGTGATCAGAGAGAAAAGGAGAGATGTGTTATTTTTTGCAGCTTGTGTTTTTAATTTGTAGGATAGAATCGAAAAAAAAACTTAACAAGAGAGGAAATTGCTTCAGGCGCTTGCAGTAACACTCATAGAGCTAAACGATCGTAACCGTGTCAAGAATTGAAACAAAAAAACACAAAAATAGCTACGCTAATTGCCTAATTGATAGTCATCTACGAAAAACATACAAATCCAACAGATAAGGAACTTTTTTGAGAACGCAAACCAAAGATAACCGCAGAGCAAAACAGTAGCGAAATTATAGCAATGTACTTTGTATGTAGTTCGGAAGGAATGCGGGGAGACGAATTTGTAAACCACTTAGACGTTTAGCGAACCGAAGTCCTTCCATGTATTTATTTTTCTACGCAGGCAGCAAACTTCAATGCAGAACTTAGGATATAGTGCGCTATAAGCAAAGCAAATAGCATACAACGCAGCTTACAGTTGACATAAAATTTAAAGTACTAGTCGATAAGTGGCTGAGAAGTGCAAGGAATGCATCTATATTTTGTTTTTCGAACAGCCCCAGTAGCATTTGTATCAATGTGGATAACCGTGAGATCGAAGAAAGTAATCGTAGTCATACAGCCTTGCTTTCGATAAATCGTAAGCTAGCGGGGATTCAGTATTAAACCGTTTGAAGAACAGTCAAAAAGAAAGTCCCACATTTAGCAACGAGTAAGTCATTGTAATAATTGTACAATTGAAAATCAAAATTGTAGAAATGTTCATCAAGAAACGGAATGACGTATCACAAAATGTACGTTATGCGAGACAAACTTCTCAATGTAAAAACGCTTAATACGAATTCCCAAGAAAAAAGCGAATCCGTGTGAATGTAAGTGTGGTTAACTATATATTTAAGTGTAAGGAATTAAAGTAAAATGGAGAGGAAAATTTTCTAGAATGGAAAATTCAAATATATGTTGTTATAATTATAACTTTCGTGCCTAGTTGTATTATTAATATCACATTCCTTTGCTTTAAAATTCGGTAACAGAATACTATCTCTTTGAGGCCATGCACTAACCACGTCGGCGCGTGGTGTGGAATAAAAATTAGGTCATTCAATATATGTGCAAAAATAGAGCTATCATTTACACAAAACTGATAGGATTGATATTTGCTACGAATTTCCCTAGCTACATTATAACAACACATGCGAACCACACAAAAAAGCCTCTCAATTAAATTGAAAAGGCTCGTTTCATCACTTCATCAGCCTAAGCCGATCGGCAGACTGTGTATAATTCCACGATTAATCCCTCCGAAGGCCCGCTTGTAATAGGCCATTCGCTATAGGCCACCACCCCCAAAGACTAGCTGATAGCTACACAAATGACTCTGGGAAAAAATCCAACCTACCAACCAGCAATTTCCTTGCTTATGAGGAAATCAATTCCACTCCCCCTCCGATAGCAAATTTCCAACCACAGGATGTTGGAAAATGTTCTTTTACCATCTCATTCTCGCCTCGCCGTATGCTTTGCGCCCTGCCAACCGAACCATACGACGTCGTTCCAACACTCCATGAATTGGTTGATGATTATGCGACCGCGACTTTCGACGCATCGTCGTCGACGACGACGTGACGGAACCAGTGCATGAAAGCAGTTATCGGCGTGAGGCTCATAAACAAGCCAGTTAAATGTGAGCGCCCTCATCAACCGACCCTACAGCGTCTTACCTGGATCCACCTAGTGGGAATGGTTGGTTTTCTTGACACACAAAATCAGCGTGGGGAAATTTGGATTATTTGTAGGTGTTGGTGTTACATTACGTTAGAAAAAAGTGATATTTTAAATATTTATCAGAATTTGCAGAAATCGCTCTCAATAGATAACGAATTCATCTATAGTTTTACCACACAGGTAAGTTATGATTTTAGAGATGCTCATTTCCCCCCCCAGAGGCGTGAGTAAGGATTGTTTTTTTTTTTCGATAAAAAAAATTACTTTACATGACATATTTCAGTGTGAACATCACTGACAGGTTCCAAAAATGTCTTATAACACTATTCTAGCATTGACTATACTATGTGTGGACAATATGCTTCTTCTGGACATTCTTAGGGACTTCAAAATGACCTCTATGACTGATGAAAGATGATATACAAATTTTTCCGAAGAAAACTACGGAAACCCATGCCAATGGAAACCCGTCATGTCCATGCCAGTTCGTAAAGGCCATATGTACGATATTCCACTCAGTTTTGCCCAAACCAGATGTTCTAGGTTCTCCAAACTGTTCTGGTGTTTGGATCAATTGGTCTACCAGGTCAACTGCGTTCGATGCAAATCTGACAGCACCCAATCATATCGATATAAATACTGAAAGCACACGCGTATGATTTGATGCTCAGAAATACCTGAACCAAATGTTTTAGGTTTTCCAAACTATTTCGAAGTTTGGATCAATTGGCCGGAAGTTCTTCCAGGAATTCCTCCGGAAGTTATTCAGGAATTCTTCCCGAAGGTCCTGCAGAAGTTCTTTCAGGACTTCGTTCAGAAGTTCCTCCAGGAATACCTCCAGAAGTTCGTCTGGAAGTTTCTCCGATAATTCCTCCGGAAGTTCCTTCAGCAATTTCTCCGGAAGTACCTCCAGAAATACCTCCGGAAAATCCTTCAAGAATTCCTCCGGAAGTATTTCCAGGAATTCATACGGAAGTTCCTCCAGGAATTCCTCCGGAAGTTCATCCAGGAATTTCTCCGGAAGTTCCTCTAAGAATTCTATCGGAAGTTCCTCCAGGAATTCCTTCGAGAACTCCTAAAGGAATCCCTCCGGAAGTTCCATCACGAATTCCTTCGGGAGTTCTTCCCGGAACTCCTCCGTAAGCTCTTCCCGGAAGTTCCTCCAGGAATTCCTTCGGAAGTTCCTCCAGGTATTGCTCCGGAAGTTCTTCCAGGAGTTCATAAGGAAGTTCCTTCAGGAATTCCTCCGGAAGATCCTCTAGGAATCCCTCCAGAAATTCCTCCAGGAATTCCTCCGGGAGGTCTTTCCGAAATTCCTTAGTTAGCTCTTCCCGGAACTCCGGAAGTATTGCTCCGGAAGGTCCTCCAGTAGTTCCTCCAGGAATTTCTCCGGAAGTTCCTCTAGAAATCCTTCCAGAAGTTCCTCCAGGAATTCCTCCGGAAGTTCCTTCAAGAATTCCTCCGGGAGTTCTTCCCGGAATTCCTCCGTAAGCTCTTCCCGGAACTCCTCCAAGTATTGCTCCGGAAGTTCCTCCAGGTATTGCTCCGGAGTTTCTTCCAGGAGTTACTCCAGGAGTTCCCCGAAAGTTGCTCCAAGAATTCTTCCGGAAGTTCCTCCAATAATTCCTCCGGAAGTTTCTCCAAAAATTCTTCCGGAAGTTCCTCCAGGAATTTCTCCGGAAGTACATTCTGAATTTTAACAAGAAATTTCTCCGAAAGTTGTTCCAAGCAGTCCTCGAGGAATTCATTCATATCATGTATTTAGTTTACATCTAAACAGATAACACTGAAACAACAATTTGACGCCACAATACACGGTTCGGGGTCGTGGTCTGCCCACCTCGCTCGCTGCGCTCCACGCCGTCTCGTACCTGGAGGATCGGAAGCGAACACCATCTTTGCAGGGTTGCTGTCCGGCATTCTTGCAACATGTTCTACCCATCGTACCCTTCCGGCTTTAGCTACCTTCTGGATACTGGGTTGTAACAATTATCTTCTCCAACAAAATTTTTATCTCCATGTACCGACTTATGGTGCTTTAAGACCCTTTTGCAACCTGCGCGGCATCTCAAATAATGGGTAAGACATCTGAAGCTTTTTATTAAAGCTTAGTTAGATTGTTCCGTGAGTGTCTCCACGTATGACCACTCAGCGGACCACCGAGAGAATTAAAAAAGAGCAAATTGAACTGGACACCCAAATACTTTTTTAAGGAACTTCTACCTAATTGTGTAGGATATATACAATGCCGTGGTAGAATGCGATTCCAATTTCTAGACAGTTATTATACAAGGCAGAATGAGATGGGTTGTTACCAATTGCATTCTCTTAAAAATAGGTGCGCAGAATTTAGGGGCTTTTAAAAACTAAATTTCCATCATAAGTTTTTTCTCGTGCGATTCGTTGGCAATTCTTAAGGTCACTCCTGACGGAATCCGCATGCGTCGCAGCATGCGTGAAAAAATAAAAATGATAGTTGTGCGTTGCTTCCGTATTGAATGGTGTGCCCTTGAAAACGCGAGTACTTTGAAAATTGGATTCTGTCAGGAGTGACCTTAATCGGTGTGCTTAAAAAGATTCCAAACGATTTTTCCAACAAAAGTTATACTTCGTTGAAGTGCTATAAGGAAATTATTGCTAGTTGAGCAATTGAAAATTGTAATTAAATATACAAAGATTGTAGTGCAGATTGAGTGCAATTGTTAAGGAAGCCATTTTGAAAATCGCTTTGCATTTACTGATTATAATTTGCGATAAATTATAAGGTTATTCCCGCTGGTCTCCACGGGTGCTAGTGCTGGTTCCGAAAGTTCTGCGGTTCGATGAACCACCCTGTGCGCAGACACCTCGCGTATTGCACCACCCTATGTCCCTGTGGACGCTCACGCAAGCTTTCCCTTTATCACGCGGCCAAGGCTCCCTCGCAACATAATTTTGAGCATCACGGTTATGTTTGCCCCTGTTAGTTAGGTAACCCCAACATACACATCTTGGTAAGCTAGAGCGTAGTGAGAAAACGAACTCTTCTCGACAACAGAGGTCCGGAGTTGAAAGGTCCACGGTTCGGTGAACGACAATTGCAACAACTCTACGCCACTACCCATAATTCCATTACACATAATGCCATTACCCCGAAGGCCACTACCCCGAACGCCACAACCCCGAATGAGTCACTACCCCGAATTAGTCATTATTTCAAGTTTATACTTCTTTTCAATGAAAAAAATGTTACTCAATAAAAGTTTATTCATAATTCATATAAATGAACAATAATTGAAACTGAAACTGTTTTAATACAGTATAGAACTAAGTATTCTTACTCCGTAACATTCCGTTCCACTGCGTATGGCACTCTTCAAGAGTCCTGAAGGGCAGGGGGAGATTATGCAGCACGTTTTCATGCACAATGCAGAGAGTTGGAGGCAATTGCGGTCTACGTCAGCATGGCTACTAGGGCAACAAGGTAGAAGTTGTTCTCTGGTCGCTGTGGTAGAAGCAACGGATTCTGGATGAAGCGTGGTCTAAATCTCAAAATCGACGTGAATGGGTGAGTAAGAGTGAGTGAGTGAGTAAGAATGAGTGTGTGAGTAAGCGAGCGAGTAATAGTAAATGAGTAAGAGTGAGTGAGTAAAAGTGAGCGAGAAAAAGAGAGCGAATGATTGAGAGTAAATAAGTGACTAAAAGTAAGAGTGGTTAAGTGAGTAAGAGTGGATGAATGGATGAAAGTGGATGAGTAAGTAATAGTAAGTGAGATAGAGGAAGTGAGTGAGTAAGGGGGTGTGTGTATGAGAGTGAGAGATAGTGGGAGATCTTGTTTGTCTTCGGAAAGTTGCGTTCCCTTAAAGAAGGCATCATCTCGGTTCGCCTTCTATTGGGCAGACGCGTTACTTTTAAAAAGGCAGTTTTCCTCTGTGTGCTTTATCGCGGTATAAGCACGTTTAAAGGAGGTATCATCTGCCTGCCTTATACCGGGCAAACACGTCCATTTAAAGAAGGCACCGTCTCCTCTGTTCGCCTTATACCGGGAAAACGCGTTCTGTTGAAAAAAAGGATCTCTTACTCCATTTCGTAGAACAGTTTTTTTATATCTTTATTAAAGAGGCTGTTATTCCTTGGCTGGCTCATCTCCGCTTTCGTAAAATAGTACTTTTCCAGGTCATAATGACAGGAATGACAGTTGAAGCTAATTAGAAGAAAAATCAAAACTGTTGGTTAAACTTGTTGGATAAAAAACGTGTGCGATTCATCGATATCTGTTGGTGTAAAACATAATAATAGAATACTACAGATTCTAAATTTCGGGGTAGTGTCCCATTCGGGGTGATGGTTTTCGGGGTACTGTGCCATTCGGGGTAGTGGCCTTCGGGGTAATGACATTCGGGGTACTGGCATTCGGGGTAGTGGGGTGGAGCCATTGCAGACTCTACGACACTACCCATAATTCCATTACCCATAATGCCATTACCCCGTAGGCCACTACCCCGAACGCCACAACCCCGAATGAGTCTCTACCCCGAATGCCATTACTCCTAATGGGACACTACCCCGAATGAGCCAGTACACCGAATTAGTCATTATTTCAAGTTAATACTTCATTTCAATTAAAAAAAAGTTACTCAATAAAAGTTTATTTAAAATTCATATGAATAAACAATAATTGGAGCTGTAAAAGTGGATGAGTGAGTAAGAGTGGTTAAGTGAGTAAGAGTGGGTGAAGGAATGAGAGTGAGTGAATGTGAGACAGAGGAAGTGAGTGAGTAAGGAAAAGATATTTTAGTTACAAGATAAAGATTGTCGCTTCGGTTCCCTTTATTCTGCTGTCCGAAACATGTGTGGTACTAAACTGTCAAATCATATGTGTTTTTCCTTCATTGACATTTAGATCCCCTATCCTCGCCGGCAAAAGATGTTCCGGACAGCGACGACAGCGACAATCTTTATCTAGTAACTAAAATGTCTTTTAAGTAAGGGGGTTTGTGTATGAGGGTGGGAGAAAGGGAGGTCTTATTTGTCTTCGGGAAGTTGCGTTGACTTAAAGAAGGCATCATCTCGTTTCGCCTTCTAACGAGCAGACGTTACTTTTAAAAAGGCAGTATTTCCTCTGTGTGCCTTATCAAGCACGTTCATTAAAAGAGGTATCATCTCCTATGTCTGCCTTATACCGGGCAAACCCGTCCATTTAAAGCAGGCATTATCTCCTCTGTCTGCCTTTAAACAAGGCATTATTTCCTCTGTGTGTTTTATACCGGGAAAACACGTCCATTTAAAGAAGGCATTATCTCCTGTCTGCCTTATACCGGGCAACCGCGTCCATTAAAAGAAGGCATCATCTCCCCTGACTGCCTTATACCGGGCAAACGCGTTTATTTAAAAAAAAAAGTCATATTTACCCTGTATGCCTTATACCGGGCGAACACGTCCATTGAAAGAAGGCATCATCTCCTCTGTCTGCCTTATACCAGGCAAACGCGTCCATTTAAAGAAGGCATCATCTCCTCTGTCTGTCTTATACCGGGCAAACGCGTCCATTTAAAGAAGGCATCATCTCCTCTGTCTGTCTTATACCGGGCAAACGCGTCCATTTAAATAAGGCATCATCTCCTCTGTCTGTCTTATACCGGGCAAACGCGTTCATTTAAACAAGGCATAATTTCCTCTGTGTGCCTTATACCGGGCAAACACGTCCATTTAAAGAAGGCATCATCTCCTCTGTCTGCCTTATACCGGGCAAACGCGTCCATTGAAAGAAGGCATCATCTCCTCTGTCTGTCTTATACCGGGCAAACGCGTCCATTTAAAGAAGGCATCATCTCCTCTGTCTGTCTTATACCGGGCAAACACGTCCATTTAAAGAAGGCATCATCTCCCCTGTCTGCCTTATACCGGGCAAACGCGTTTATTAAAAAAGGTCATATTTACACGTTCTGTTGGAAGAAAGGATCTCTTACTTCATTTCGTAGAATAGTACTTTTCCAGGTCATAATGACAGGAATGACAATTAAAGCTAATTAGAAGATAAATCAAAAGTGTTGGTAAAATTGGTTGGATAAAAACTGTTGCGATTCATCGATATCTGTTGGTGTTGAACATAATAATAGAATACTATAGATTCTAAATGTTTTCGGGGTAATTGCCTTTCGGGGTAATGGATTTCGGGGTAGTGTCCCATTCGGTGTGATGGTTTTCAGGGTATTGTCCCATTCGGGGTAGTGGCCTTCGGGGTAATGGCATTCGGGGTACTGGCATTCGGGGTAGTGGGGTGGAGCCGAATATTCAACGTGATTTCGTGAAATTTGCAGATGGAAAAAGGTCAGAGATTTTTATTGTACATATTATTAGCATTAAGTATCAAAAAAATCTAGCGTAGGAATCCAAAACAAATAGTGGTGACGTCACCTTCAAGTAAGGTAGGCCTCTGCATTGAAGATTGGAACCAATAAACAGGACTTGAAAATCTAGGCCGCCACCAATTAGAGTGTTATCGAATTATGCGGTTTGAATTGAAATTGGTATAATTAGAAATAAGTCTCATTCAGCCTTATCCTTTTGATAGTTTGTATTATTATTATTCTTTTTTTCTAAGTAAGTCGGTTCAGTTTGGTATTGTTTGAAGCCTAGTTTGTGGTTTGCTAAGTGTGATTGGGTGTTTGAGGATGTTAAGAAAATTATTTTGAGCTTTTTAGTGGAATGTCTTCACTTGTCATAAGACGAGTTTGTACAATCCCATTGAATTCCACAACTTAATTGTATCTTGACAGATACGTATTTCAGTGTCTTCAGTGTCTCGTACTTGACTCGACTAAGTACGTCAAGCACGAGACACTGAAGACGGCCTTACTATTGAGGTCTAAATACGTATCTGTCAAGATACAATTAAGTGGTGGAATTCAATGAGATTGTACAAACTCGTCTTATGACAAGTGTTTGAGGATATTCAACTCGCCCTAAAAAAGAGCCTCAGCAGTCTCACCAGCTGCTGTAGGTCACAACTCCAAAAAGCATTCGTTTCAGGGTTAGTCGTAGAGCTGGGCGAGCTCGTGGTTCATTCTTCGCCGTCACACACCGTCTTCTTGCACACCGCCAAAGATGGTCCTAAGCACTCGTCTCTCGAATACTCCGAGTGCTTGCAAGTCCTCCTCGAGCATTGTCCATGTTTCATGTCCGTAGAGGACAACCGGTCTTATTAGCGTCTTGTACGTGACACATCTGATGCGGTGGTGAATCTTTTTGTAGGGATGCTGGATCGCAGTTTCTTCTGGAGACCGTAGTAGGCCCCGATGATGCGCCTTCGTATTTCACGACCAACATTGTTATTACGGAGAAAAAGAAAAAAATGGCGCAGAGGGAAATCCCCGCATAGAACAAATCTCACATAGTGTGCGTTGGAGTTAAAACATCAAAACAAATCATTTGTCATGAAGTCCAATGATTTAAATAAATGGCGTGTACCTACACAGGCATAAAGAGATTATAAGTTCCAGGCTGAGGTGACGATTAACCCGAACTACATAAAATTTCACATTTCATTTTCATTAGTAACTGCATAAAAATTTAATCTTAACTCTTATTATGTTCCTCTCGCCGGGTGGCCATCGAGCCAGGTCTGTTGTGTAAGGTCCCACCCATCACCATGACTTGGGCTAGAGTGTTTCAAGCAGCACTAGATAGCTTTGCTGCCGTAATCTGGAAAAGTGACGTAACAGCCATTTTACAACATGCATGTTTTCCATTTTTCTGTTAAAGAGCTCGATGAGTAGTACTCGTTAACACCATTTTTGGAAAATGGCGTATACGTCACTTTTTCAGATTACGGCAGTTTGGTAGAGTCTACTTACGGATACATGTAGATTTTTAAGAAGTTGAACAGAGCTGTTTTTCAAACCCAACCCCATCCTAAACAATCTCCTCAACTTGTAGTGACCAGATGATGGTTAGTCAAGCCCTTGGTCATAGTCCCTGCTGCCCATAAATCTTGCAAACTTCAAATATAACTGAGTTTGTCTTTTCTATTCGGAAATTCATCTTTTCTGCGCTGTAAACATTCTCATTTTGGAATTGTTTATTCCCCACTGGATGATTTAGGACGATTTAAATATAGAAATGCCATAAATATAAATATAAACAACACGAAATTCGCAAAAGCTGCCTTTGATCATTTGTAAACAAAAGATACAGTTGGATTCATTAAGTCGCTGAATTATTTTCGTCGTTTTTTCGAGTTTTTAAGCTTTTTAAATCGTGAATTTGTGCGCTTTGTGTCAATAAACTATCAATACACCTGTGAATACCGAAGTTGTTCAAAATAATGGAGGAGCGTTGTCACGGATGTGCGGTTTCAATCATCGATGATAATGATATAGTGTGTTGTCAAGGATTCTGCAAGGCTACTTTTCATTTGAAATGTTCCCAGCTCAGCGCTGGACTGTGGGACGAGGTAAAGTCAAACTCAATGATCTACTGGATGTGCCCGTCCTGTAGAAAATTGATGACTAACACCCGTTTTCGCGGCGCTCTAAGCTCCACCAATGAAATATTGCAAGCTGTTATGAGCGAACACAATCAGATGCTAGATGGGTTACGAGGAGAGATAAAAAAGAATACGGAGAAAATTAACGAAATTGTCGGTAAGCAGCAGCAGGGTCTGTTCAATCGCACACCGTGGCCTAAAGTTCTACCTAGGCCAATAAAGCGACCGCGCACCCAAATCGATTCGCCACAAATCGATGAGGGTGCTGCTCGTACGCTTTGCGGTAGCAAAGAACCTGACCCCGAATTGCAGATCCCGATTGTACAAGTCGTCGCGCGGGAATCAAAGTTCTGGCTGTTCTTGTCAAAATTTTCTCCACAAGTCACTTCGGAGGAAATTGCCAAGCTAGTACAGCGGAATTTAGGAATGAATGAGCCAGTCGAAGTAATAAAGCTAGTTCGAAGGGTGTTGATATCAACCAACTCTCATTCATATCGTTCAAAATTGGTTTGGGAATGAAGTGGAAAGAAAAGGCAATGCAGCCAGCAAGCTGGCAAAAGGGGATTTATTTTCGAGAATTCGTAAATATGGAGCGGGAAAGATTTACTTTTCGTGACGAACGCCAGCGAGATGGACCAGTCCAATCAAATGATTGCTACTCTACGCCTCTCGCACTACCAAGCAGAACCACGGTCCCAATGCAGCAGTAGAGTTGTAGTAGATGAATACTCTGGAACGGAGGGTGCAGAAAATGAAACACACTGTGAAACTGATGTCAATCATTTACTTACTCTCACTGCTCCCGAATCAGAGGAAGAACTGCAACACATTATCTCACCGAGTTTAGGAACTCCTGTGGATGGAAAGACGGCTATCAATATCTACTTTCAAAATATGAACAGCGTGAAAGGGTGCGGCAGACAGAAAACTCTTTATTTGTCATCATTAGAGTTGGATTACGATGTCTATGCAATCGTCGAAACTTACTTGGATTCTGATGTACATGATCGAATGTTATTCCCCCCTTGTTTTTCTGTCTTCCGTTGTGATAGAAATTCTCTTAACAGTGATAAGCAGTCCGGCGGTGGAGTGCTCATTGCGGTCCATCAACGTATAGTTTGCACCGAAATGATGCGATCTGAAAACAATGAAGGAATTTGTGTAAGGATGGAAACAGTGAATGGACGTGTGTATCTCTGTTGTGGCTATATTCCACCTACCTCGAATGCTCGTCGATATCATTCGTTTGTTAATTCTGTTGAGTCCATCGTTGAGTGTGCAGCACCGGGTGATAGGGCGATCGTACTGGGAGATTTCAACCTGCCGAATTTAACATGGAATAAGCAATGATATGGAAATGCTAATATCATCTTCCAAACTTGGACGTACATGTTCATGATACCATTAGAGGCGAAAGTATAGAATTGATAGTTCCGTTAGGATACGGCAGGCATGGAGAATGTTTTTATAGAAGTCGATTTGAAAGCGAGCGGAGGGCAATATTTGTGATGGCACATATCACACGACCTTCCTTCTGCCAAGCTCCCGTATGAAGGGGGAGGGAAGAATATCAGTGTGGAAGCTCACGTAGAAGTAACACACACGAAATCATTAATTTAATGGAATAAGCGTTTTAATGAGGGAAAATATTGTTTTCTCTTACCTAATCGTATTTCGTCATCCTCTGAAATCGCCATTGTTGATGGTTTCTTGTCAGCTTGACTTATGCAAGTGTGCGATTTACCAAATCAAAACAACAAATATTTGGACCTCGTTTTCACCATTGACACTGAGTCCTGCCAACTCGCCGTGACTGAACCGTTAGTAAAGCATGAAGTTCACCACTATGCTATGCAACTGACGATCGCAACTGATGCATTACGAGAGTTAGAAGTAGGGGTGCCCAGAAAGCATCTCAATCTTGGATTAACTGATGTCACTTCGGTTAAAGCTGCTTTGATGGATGTTTTATGGAGCAACATCTTCGTCTCAAAAACTGAATTTGAACACGAACCGGACTCATACAAGCAGCGGGCGGTGTCGAAGATGCAATTTCTTCATTCGATTGATATTTTGAATTGCGGACGAGTGACTGTGACGAATAGCATAGACTATAATGTTGTATCGTTCTACTACACATTATTTAGTATTTTCACAAGGTTCGCTCAATTGTCAAAAGATCGTCCATTTCGAAAGAATCCATACCCAGAATGGTTCTCTCCTACTCTTATCCAAGTCCTCAAAGATAAACGAAAAGCATATAAGAAAAAGCGGAGAAACCCTACTCCAGAGAATATTGCCTCCTATAAAGAGCTTCTAGCTACTTTCAAAGTATTGCACAGAGAAGCGTACCAGGTGTACATTGCTAGCGTTCAAAATGGAATTAAGGAGAATCCTAAATCTTTCTGGAAATTTGTCAACAGTAGGCGGAAGAATGCCGGCATCCCGGAAGAGATGAAGTATGGAAACAAATCTTCAACCAATGGACAGGACACCGCAGAGCTTTTCGCTGACTACTTCAAGAGTTACTATGTCTGAAACTTGATTATGCATATGTACAACATGTGATAGATTTAGTTCGGAAAAGGTATTGGAGGGTAACCGCCCCTTCGGTGGGGTTTGATCCCACGACCCCAGTTCGCATGACAGGTGCTTTCCCTACTAAGCTACGAAGGACCTCCGTCGTCCACCGCAGCTTAGCGGGTACTGATGAAACCAAATTCCCAGCACCAGGTACCGGCCGATCTCTCGCAATACATTTTCAGAACTAACTCTCTCAAATGTATTTTTGTACACAATTTCAACCAAGTAGGATGAGTATTTAGTATTATCCGGCTCCTACACACTTGCTTCATCAGCAACGGCGCTCAATGAAGTAGGGTTGTGTGAGGTTGTGCCAGTTTGGTCGTCAGATCCCAACACGACCACACAAGCGAAGAGATCGCCACTCGAGATCAGTACATTCAAAGTTAATTGCCTATATGCGGGTATTAAGCCACCCGGGTGGAAATTAATTACTATGTCTGAAACTTGATTATGCATATGTACAACATGTGATAGATTTAGTTCGGAAAAGGTATTGGAGGGTAACCGCCCCTTCGGTGGGGTTTGATCCCACGACCCCAGTTCGCATGACAGGTGCTTTCCCTACTAAGCTACGAAGGACCTCCGTCGTCCACCGCAGCTTAGCGGGTACTGATGAAACAAATTCCCCAGCACCAGTTCCCGGCCGATCTCTCGCAATACATTTTCAGAACTAACTCTCTCAAATGTATTTTTGTACACATCATGTCAACCAAGTAGGATGAGTATTTAGTATTGTCCGGCTCCTACACACTTGCTTCATCAGCAACGGCGCTCAATGAAGTAGGGTTGTGTGAGGTTGTGCCAGTTTGGTCGTCAGATCCCAACACGACCACACAAGCGAAGAGAGATCGCCACTCGAGATCAGTACGGACGACGGAGGTCCTTCGTAGCTTAGTAGGGAAAGCACCTGTCATGCGAACTGGGGTCGTGGGATCAAACCCCACCGAAGGGGCGGTTACCCTCCAATACCTTTTCCGAACTAAATCTATCACATGTTGTACATATGCATAATCAAGTTTCAGACATAGTAATTAATTTCCACTCCGGGTGGCTTAATACCCGGCATATAGGCAATTAACTTTGAATGTACTGATCTCGAGTGGCGATCTCTCTTCGCTTGTGTGGTCGTGTTGGGATCTGACGACCAAACTGGCACAACCTCACACAACCCTACTTCATTGAGCGCCGTTGCTGATGAAGCAAGTGTGTAGGAGCCGGACAATACTAAATACTCATCCTACTTGGTTGACATGATGTGTACAAAAATACATTTGAGAGAGTTAGTTCTGAAAATGTATTGCGAGAGATCGGCCGGTACCTGGTGCTGGGAATTTGGTTTCATCAGTACCCGCTAAGCTGCGGTGGACGACGGAGGTCCTTCGTAGCTTAGTAGGGAAAGCACCTGTCATGCGAACTGGGGTCGTGGGATCAAACCCCACCGAAGGGGCGGTTACCCTCCAATACCTTTTCCGAACTAAATCTATCACATGTTGTACATATGCATAATCAAGTTTCAGACATAGTAATTAATTTCCACTCCGGGTGGCTTAATACCCGGCATATAGGCAATTAACTTTGAATGTACTGATCTCGAGTGGCGATCTCTCTTCGCTTGTGTGGTCGTGTTGGGATCTGACGACCAAACTGGCACAACCTCACACAACCCTACTTCATTGAGCGCCGTTGCTGATGAAGCAAGTGTGTAGGAGCCGGACAATACTAAATACTCATCCTACTTGGTTGACATGATGTGTACAAAATACATTTGAGAGAGTTAGTTCTGAAAATGTATTGCGAGAGATCGGCCGGTACCTGGTGCTGGGAATTTGGTTTCATCAGTACCCGCTAAGCTGCGGTGGACGACGGAGGTCCTTCGTAGCTTAGTAGGGAAAGCACCTGTCATGCGAACTGGGGTCGTGGGATCAAACCCCACCGAAGGGCGGTTACCCCCAATACCTTTTCCGAACTAAATCTATCACATGTTGTACATATGCATAATCAAGTTTCAGACATAGTAATTAATTTCCACTCCGGGTGGCTTAATACCCGGCATATAGGCAATTAACTTTGAATGTACTACTTCAAGAGTGTTTATCGAAGCGATCCCGTGAATGAAATTAATCCTCCAGACGCCGCTGCCACGGACTTTATGGATTTATCACGCGATGAAGTGGAACAAGGATTGTTGGAGCTAGACATAAGCAAGTCGGCGGGGCCCGACAAAATCCCATCTAAGCTCTTGAAGGAACTCAAGGATGAACTCGCAGGACCCCTCTCTTTTCTCTTCAATTCTTCGTTGTCATCTGGTTACTTCCCGCAACTATGGAAAATCTCGCACATAACTCCTATACATGATCTCGTTGTAATGCGGAAAACTACCGTGGTGTCGCAATTCAATCCGCGATGCCGAAATTGTTTGAACGACTAGTTTATTCCCATCTCTACGAACGAATCAACGAACAGGTCTCGACAGCTCAGCATGGATTCTTGAAAGGTAAGTCTGTTGTGACAAACCTGTGTGAATTCAGCTCCATGGTTACGGACTATATGTCTAAAGGCTATCAAGTTGACTGTGTCTATACGGATATGAGTAAGGCATTCGATGTTGTTGGGATAGACAGTATAATGCGCGCGGTAGCCGATTTTGGCATCGGAGGAATGTTGTTCGAATGGATTAAAACATATTTGTTGAGCAGAATTCAGTATGTGAGAGTTTGCAACAATACATCGGCTGCCTTCGATGTTGATTCAGCAGTTCCACAGGGTAGCCATTTGGGCCCGCTGCTTTTTGTCATGGTCATGAATAAACTCCCGTCATTTATGACCAACGCGATAGTGTTGATTTATGCCGACGACGTAAAAATTTGTATGCCAGTAAAAGTCCTTGATGACTGTGTCTTGCTGCAAAAAGATCTTTGCAATTTTGAAAGATTTGTTAGTGGGAATGGACTTAGCGTCAATGCAAGCAAATGCTCGGTCATTACCTACACCAGAAGAGTTCGGCCGATATCATTTACCTACAGTTTAGGTCATGCAATCCTGCAACGAGTAGATAGTGTTCGAGATTTGGGCGTAACAATGGATCAGTCACTGACATTTAACGAACACATAAACAGACTCATTAAGGACACATTGCAACTTTTTGCTCTCACCCGACGGTTTGGACGTGAGCTTACTGATCCACATGCAATTCTCACAATTTATGTTAGCCTCGTTAGGACTAAACTGGATTTTGCGAGTGTGGTGTGGCGGCCACAATATGAAGTTCATATTCAACGGTTGGAGGCAGTACAGAGAAACTTTTTAAGATTTGCTGTGAGAAACCTTGGATGGAGAGAAGAGTTACCGGAGTATGAGAATCTCTGCTCGTTATTTGACCTCGACACCATCAGTAACAGACACAAGATTGCTGACATCGTCTTTTTCTGTAGCATCTTGAGAGGGCGAATTAGTAGCCCATATCTCTATAACCGGCTCAACTTCAATACTAGCCCGGTTACTGTTCGTCGTCGGAGGGTCTTCGATCCTCCATTTAGATCAAGGAACTACACGCAGCACGAGCCCACCAGCAGGTTCATGACTGAATTTAACAGACTACAAGATGTAATTTCTACAAACATGACAACAGATGTAATTCGTGATAGATTAAGATTATTTTTAAGAGGACAATTGTATATGTGACATCAATTATGTGTATAATGTATAAGTAGGGTAACGGGCTTACAGCCTATAGTCCAATAAATCAAATCAAATCAAATTTGCCAGGAAAATATTCATTGGAGGCGCTTTGAATTATCCTGGATTCCAAATTTTTCTTGCAATGCGTAATATTATCCGTTAGCAAGGATCCGAGGTAGACGAATTCCTCGACCACCTCGAAGGTATCCCCGTCTATCGTAACACTGCTTCCCAGGCGGGCCCTGTCGCGCTCGGTTCCGCCCACAAGCATGTACTTTGTTTTTGACGCATTCATCACCAGTCCAACTTTTGTTGCTTCACGTTTCAAGCGGGTGTACAGTTCTGCCACCTTTGCAAATGTTCGGTCGACAACGTCCATGTCAACCGCGAAACAAATAAATTGACTGGACCTATTGAAAATCTTACCCCGGCAGTTACACCCGGCTCTCCGCATGACACCTTCTAGCGCAATGTTGAACAACAGGCTTATTTATTGTTTACCAGTCTAAGGCCGGAGTGGCCTGTGCTGCACATAAAAGTGTTCTCCATTCAGCTCGGTCCATGGCTGCACTTCGCCAACCACGCAGTCTGCGGAGGCTCCGCAAATCAACCTCCACCTGATCGATCCACCTTGCCCGCTGTGCACCTCGCCTTCTTGTTCCTGTCGGATCGTTGTCGAGAACCATTTTCACCCGACATTCTGGCTACGTGCCCGGCCCACCGCAGTCTTCCGATGTTCGTGGTGTGAACGATGGATGGTTCTCCCAACAGCTGATGCAATCCATGGTTCATTCGCCTCCTCCACGTACCGTCCGTCATCTGCACCCCACCATAGATGGTACGCAACACTTTCCTTTCGAAAACTGCCAGTGCGCATTGGTCCTCCACGAGCATCGTCCAGGTCTCGTGTCCGTAGAGAACTACCAGTCTTATAAGCGTTTTGTAGATAGTCGGTTTGGTACGGCGGCGAACTCTATTCGATCGGAGCGTCTTACGTAGTCCAAAGTACATACGATTTCCAGCCACTATGCGTCTTCGAATTTCTCTGCTGGTATCATTATCGACGGTCACCAGTGAGCCCAAGTACACGAATTCTTCAACCACTTCGATTTCGTCACCACCGATAGAAACTCGTGGTGGGTGGCTCACATTGACCTCTCTTGAGCCTCTTCCTATCATGTACTTCGCCTTCGACGTCCTAGTCCAATCTGTTAAGCTTCGCTTTTCAGTCTGATGTAGGCTTCCTTCATCATCTCAAAGTTACGTGCCATGATATCTATGTCGTCGGCGAAACCAAATAACTGGACGGACTTCGTGAAAATCGTACCACTCGTGTCAATCCCTGCCCTTCGTATTACTCCCTCCAGAACGATGTTGAATAGCAGACACGAAAGACCTTGCCGTAACCCTCTACGCGTTTCGAAGGGACTCGAGAATGCCCCTGAAACTCGAACTACGCACATCAACCGATTCATCGTCGCCGTGTCGTCAACCGTATCAGTTTATCCAGAAATCCGTTTTCGTGCATTAGCTGCCATAGCTGGTTCCGATCGATTGTATCATATGTGGCTTTGAAGTCGATAAATAGATGATGTGTGGGCACGTTGTATTCGCGGCATTTCTGCAATACCTGACGTATGGCGATCACCTGGTCTGTGATAGAGCGTTCACCCATAAATCCCGCCTGGTAATGCCCCACGAACTCTCTTGCAATTGGTGTTAGTCAGTGGCATAAAATTTGGGAGAGTTCCTCCGTCTCTTCACGGTCTCGAGTTTTGTCTGTCCCGCGCCCGTTTATATCGTGCCTCGTTCGCCCTCGTGCGGTGTTGTAGCAATCTCGCCCATGCTGCATTCTTCTCCTCAACTAACTCCTTACATTCACCGTCATCCAGTCGTTTCTTTGTCTTGGGCTAGTCTACCGTCTTGATGGGTGTGTATGTTTAGCCGCGGCGGACGTTTTGTACACCGTCGAGAGTTTTAAGCGCAGGTCGGATTCAATATTCGCACTGCGGTAAGTGCGTACGTTCGTGATGTTCGAGAAGAATTTACCGTCGATTAGAACGTGGTCGATTTGGTTTTCCGTTACTTGATTAGGTGATTTCCATGTGGCATTGTGGATATTCTTGCGGGGGAAGAAAGTGCTTCGGACTACCATTCCGCGGGAGGCTGCAAAGTTTATGCATCGTTGGCCGTTGTTGTTCGATACGGTATGCAGACTATCCGGTCCGATGATCGAACTATACATTTCCTCCCTTCCTACCTGTGCGTTCATGTCACCGATGACGATTTTGACGTTCTGCAATGGGCATCCATCGTATGTCTGCTCCAGCTGTGCATAGAACGCTTCTTTCTCGTCGGCGGGTCTCCCTTCGTGTGGGCAGTGCACGTTGATGATGCTATAGTTGAAGAAACGGTCTTTTATCCTCAGCTTGCACATCCTTGCGTTGATTGGCTGCCACCCAATCACACGTTGGCGCATCTTGCCCAGCACTATGAAGCCGGTTCCCAGCTCGTTGGTGGTGCCACAGCTTTTGTAGAAGGTAGCCGCTCGATGCCCGCTTTTACACACTTTCTGTCCTGTCCAGCAGATTTCCTGCAGCGCTACGACGTTGAAGTTGCGGGGATGTAATTCGTCGTAGATTATCCTGTCGCAACCTGCGAAGCCTAGTGACTTGCAGTTCCATGTTCCAAGCTTCCAATCGTGATCCTTTATTCGTCGCCTAGGTCGTTGCCGATTGTATCGAGTAGTATTGTCTTCTATGTCGTTCGTAATGGTTGTTTTTAAAGGCGACTTATTGGGTCTGCGCAAACCTCCTGTCTCGTCGGAAGGCTCTCGTCGTGTCAGGGCTGTTTAGTCCCACCTAACACCAGGACTTGGGCTTGTGCGCTTTGAGCGGCACACGGTCGCTTTGGTGGGGCCTACTTGCGGATACATGCAGCTTTTCATAGAGGTTTAACAGAGCCCATTGTCAAACCCCACCACATCCTAGGCAGGCACCACAACTCGCAGATGGCCTGGGGAGGAATCGTCAAGCCCTTGAACATAGTCCCTGCTCCCTTATTAATGTAACATGCTTTTTTAGTAAAATCATTGTATGAAACCAATATATCAACTATTATCCAACATGTTTTTTTTTCAAGAGGCTTATTTTAAAGATGCTTAGCCAATGTATACAGATCATCAATTAAATTCACTGTTATAAGCTTAATTTCTGAACATGTCCTTTCAACCCACACACTATGTCCATTTTACCCGCATACTTTTAAAACGAGATTTTTTCATCCTGATTTTCATTGTCAAAAAAAAACACAAAATCCGATTGTTTTCCACTAAATAGACTTCAAGCCATCATAGTGCTTCTATTCAAGATTCACGTAAGTGGTTTAAGTCCCCAATATAACGACGTTTTCCTTGTGAAAATGACGCGATTCCTAAGCATGTCCATATTACCCCCAGCCCCCCTAAATTAAGAAAAGTAACGATCCAACATTACTTTCTTGTGGCACATCCGTGTTGATTAACAAGGAGCTTGTTTTCCCATCTAATAGTACGAACTGCTGACGATTATGTAAATAGCTACGGATTATGCCATTAGCTCTGGCTCTGATACCTTAGCAATCGGGCTTCTTAAGTAAGATTTCATTGTTCAATGTATCGAAAGCTTTATTCAAGTCGAGAAACAGAGCACCTACGTGTTCGTTCAAGTCGTTATCAGATATCAAACTATTAACTAACTCAATAATAGGCGGAAAACGAATATCCTACGCGCGTGCTCTCATGTTCATTACTATGCCGCTACCGTTGTCTGCAACATCGCCATTCAGCAGCTTATGTAGCAAACCTAATAATTTTCTATATCCCACGTCTCCCATCGAAATTATTTTTTCACCGAGAATAGTGCCTTTCACCGCTTCTCGATTTGAAAGGAAGATAAAAAAAATCTAAATGGCCGTGTACTTTAATCAGCAACCATGGATTTTTTTTTTTTTTTGCTAAGCTGCTTGCTTCTCGCCATTTGGGTGCGAGAATGCCTACCCAGCATTCCTACCATAGAATCCTGACCGGATTATACGCCGAAACAGCTGGTCATCGACTGAACTTTCGGTGGGATGGTTGTGTCCTCCGCAAAGCCTCGTGGCAGGCTCGGTAAGTAGGAAAATCGAATATTGATGATGCTGGAGTGGATTGAATCCTGTTGAAATTGGAAGCTCAAAATTGCTGTGCGATTAGATGCTGTTGTTGGGGAGCAACGACGAAAAGTGTGCAAATTGCGTTCTGAGATATCATCAAAATTTAATTATACAAGTTTATGCGCTCCAACATCCGCACCTGGGCTGGCGTTTGCGTATATGCAATGGAAGGCGGGTTTGCTCAGTGGTATACAATGAGGTTTAGTTGAGCTGTTGAGCACCATGCTTCAGATGTACAGAAGATTCTAGTATTGCAAAAGAAATTAAGTTTATTCTATTTTGAAAATATTTGGAGCTAACCTATAAGATTATATTGTATATTAACATATTGGATATTATTATTTCGACATTGGTATTCACAGAAAACTAAAAAATGGAGCATGGACTTAATTTGCATTTTCAATATATGCACTTTTCGAGAGCCCAACACGTGCAGTTTTCGTCGAATGATAAAAAACGATAGAGAAACACTGATGTACATATCAGCAGATGTTTGGAGCAGAAGGTACTTAACGGGTCATTTGCAATCTAACCCACTGCTGATATTACCATGGGTCTTGCTTCCACAATGTATTAAAATCCAACAATCAAAATGTGCGTTGCGGTTGCTAAAGGACTCACCCAATAGTGGCGCATGCCAGTCGAAGTGCTGATGGGGTTTCTATGGCATGATTTCACAACGCATGATAGGAAAGACCGCAAAATGCAGTACTACCAACATACTTTTTTAGGTAATTTAGATTCCACTAATTCACCTGTGCAGTCGATGAATGCTCTGCTCGGTATAGCGGTTTACGAGGATGTTGATTTGTGCGGGAAATAATTTGGATGGTTAACCACAGAAGAGATTAGCGCAAATCAAATCGTGATAGAATTGAAAGACTGCATAGGATTACCTGTTTATAAGCAGGGCTAACTAAATTCAATAGAAGCAATCTTTACTTGTTGGTCAGCATTGGTTTACATCTGATGAAATGATGTATTATTATTCGCAACGATAATCAGGATATGTTCATGTATTTGCCGAATGTCATCTGTTCTTGTACCCAGCAAAGGACCAATCAGCAGTTCAGACTAGTCACATTTGCATAGACAACCTTCTCGTCAAAGCAAACGAACGTTTTTTTTTTTGAAAATCAACGATGACGTTCGATGAAGAGATAACCTTCCAGCAGCTTTACTGTTTTTCAGCTCGTTTAGAGCCTTCTTTACCTCGTCCAGCGTTGGTGGTTCCACGGCTTGACTGTCGCTAACTATGTCCGTCCATCCTGCTCCTTAATACACTTTCATGTTCACCGTTCAACAAATCTTCGAAGTGCTGCTTCTACCTTGCTGCCACCATAGGCTTGTCTGTCAGCAAATTCACCTCTCGGTCATTGCACATGGCGGGCACTGGCGCAGTTTTATGCCGCGCGCCATTGACAGGTGCCGCAAACCTCCGCATATCGTTTCTATTCATGTCCTCCTGCGCTTCAGCTATCACACTCTCTTCGTGTTGCCTTTTTTTCTGCGATGGTTTCGTTTCTCTTCTGCCCTTGCTACACTGTACCACTCTCTGTTGGAACGGATATGAGCCACTAGCATTCGACTCAAAGCAGCATTTTTCTCGTCCGTCACTCGCTGGCACTCCTCGTCAAACCAACCATTTCGTTGGCGTCGCTTTGCAGTGCCTAACAGTGCCTTCCTGCGCTATTGTAGTCACAGCTTCGTGAATATTTTCCCACTATTTGTTGACGTCGCCTGATCTGGTGGCATCTCCTATCCGCTCGTCCAGCTTCTGGGTGGAACTGTTCAGCAACTCCTTCAACTGACAAGCATTGGATGTTGAAACATATCGTTCTGTTGTTTCGTAAATTCGTGACGCTGGAAAGTCGCGCCTGAATTTTTGAAACTACAACCTCTGAAGGACCTTTTGCGGTTGAAATTATTATAGGGTAACCGTACCCTTAGTGGAGGTAGCACCAATAGTGGAGGTAGTGGGGTTTTAATGAGATTTATCATATTTATACACTTAACGATGGTTTCAGTTTATGCGTCGTGCTTCAAATATCCTGTTAAATGCAACTTATCTTAAGATTTCACTTGAAAAACTATTGAAAACAATGATTTTCCTTAACAAAATTGACTTCCTTGCACCTATAGTGGTGCAACTGTACCAATAGTGGTGAGTCTCACAAGAAACCAATGGAAAACACAACTATGGGAACCAAAATTAATTTTTACCGCCACTAAAGAAACAGTGTACCCATAGTGGTGCAAGCAATTGGTAATTGTTGATGTTAAATGACATCTATTTCATTTTTGTTAGCAAATTTATTAGCTTATCTATTGACTAATATATTAAAGCTGTAAATTTCCCATAATTATCAATTTTTAAAAAATATTTTCTTTTGTGGATCTACTAATACCTCCACTATTGGTACCGTTACCCTACCAAAAATTGGTTAAAAAGTAAATGCTCCGACAATTTTTAACAGATAACAAACCCGTTTGATTTTACCATACGCGCATTTCATTCGTTTGTCAGCCAAATAAAAATTGAACATTTAAGACTACCACAGACCAGAGCGATTTCATTGCCGTGACGGCGACATCTTATCGGCGCGATTCTATCGTTGGGTCGCTGACGGCAATGTCCCATTTACGTATCCATATCTACGGCGAAACAAGAGCATCGTGATTGTCGCTTCGCGTGTGTTTATAAGGTACATAAGGGGGTCCCGTAGCGTAGTTGGCTACACGTTCGCCTTACAAGCGAATGGTCATGGGTTCGATTCCCAGCCCCTTCATCAAACCCGTCAGTTGCCGGATGCGCAGCCCATACGGTAGAGTGTTGGGAGAACGCAACTTGTTCTTCTCGGAGGCATTCCTCCAACGTTGCCCGGATAAATGGCAACCGAACAATGCAACGATCATTGGATACACGACATGAACAAATGGACACAATGGACTCACGATGAGATGGACTGGCAACGGCAACAATAATGGCAATGGAAATCTAAAAATAGATTCTGTGTGTACAGCAGAATACCACAGTAGATTCTCGGCATAGTAGCGGTTAAGTAACACAGAGTGGCAAACAAATACAGAAAGGGATAAAAAAAGGTACCAAAGCGCCCTCATTCTCATTGGATCTGGAATTGGTGTAGACAAATCATTGCAGCTCAGGAATTTTAAGTCAAATAGCATTAATTACCTTGACAATATTTATGTTTTGATTATTAAAATCAACCAGACCATTTATAAGTTTGCTTTGTGCTGTTAGGACAGTTGACTTATTTGGCAAACCAATTTAGTAAAATAATAAAATCCGTACTGTGAATGCTTTCCCAATTTTTTGTCCAGTATAACTGATTTTTATTTTTAAAAAATTCTTCCAAATTGCATAATGAATTTCTTTGAAATTTCCCCAAAGAATTTCTTCAGATCTTCTTTCAGTAATGGATATGGATATTTGTATTTTTAATTTATACTAGCTGTATGTACCCGGCCTTGCTCGGAGTTGCCAGTTTGATTCGCAGTTTTTACACAATCGGAAAATAAATAAACCAATTCGTTAAAAGGATAATTGTGTTTTCTTATTGAAACTTCATCATTTGATTAAAAGAAGGCAGATTTCATTTGAAAACATTGACTGATTTTGAAAAAGAGATCAAACCCAAAATCGCCTTATTCCGGTCAAACGTCTATTTCTAAAGAAGGAAAAACATCCACCGATGCCTTATTCCGTGCAATAGAAGGTATCACATTCACCATCCAGAAGGAAACACATTAATCATTGCTTTTCACTTTCCATGATTTCGATGAAGGGTTTTCCAAAAAGCATTCCTTACATCCCTATCGTCGTCTCCTTAAGACAAAGAATGTGTATTCCAAATTTTGCTGAAATCGGCCAAGGGATTCAGGAATTATGCTGGAAATCCAAATCTGATTAAAATTGGTCCTGGGGGTTGGGAGTTACACTGAATTGCTCGTTTTGTAAAGAAAACCCCTTGATCCTTACCCTCCCTCTTTTCCCAATGAACATTCCACCCACTTTGTTATCTTCTTCTTAAGATAGAGAATATTTGTAATAAATTTGGTTGTAATCGGTCCTGGGGTTCAGAAGTTACAATGAATTGCCCGTTTTCTGAACACTACCCCTCCCTTCTTTCCGCAATTACGCTCCCATATGATCAGCTCCTCATAGTGAATACGTGTACAAAATTTATTGGAGATCGGTCCTGGTGGTTGGGAGTTACACTGAATTGTTCGTTTTCCAAAGACAACCCCTGCCCCTATACCCTCCCCTTTTTCCCAATGACCATTATTAGAATCCATTTGTTAGTAATCTAAAAATTATTCAAAATTTCACTTAATCTATAGTTACACTATATACAAAAATATTTACAAAGAACTATTTACACTTATGCTCACTAAAGGTTATTCCGAGAGAATCGTTAGGCAGACTTAAATCCCACACTTACATTGATTCGCGACAACAAAAGCACGACAAAATATGATGGAAAGGGAATGAAGCATTAAATAATTTTACTCTAACTCTAAATTGTAATTAAGATTATATTTTTTTTCCTTTCTCGTGCAACAAGGTGTAACGAAAAGGCTAGATATTCACTTCCAAGACACTTCCAATTTTGTGATAGAAGGTTCGGAGACCCATAGTCTTATATACCAATCGACTCAGCTCGACGAATTGAGATGATGTCTGTCTGTGTGTATGTGTGTGCGTGTGTGTATGTATGTGCGCAAAATAAAACTCATTCCTCTTTCAGACACTTATCATGATCCGATTTGTTTGCAATAAGTTGCATTCGACGGGTAATCTTGTCCCATTGTTTCCTATTGAAAATTGGCCAGATCGGATTATGGGATCAAAAGTTATGGCCAAAATACGATTTATATACAAAAAAAACACTAAGCAATTCTCACTCAATTATTTTTTTTAGTATAGCTAATGTACGAAAAAGGCACAAACACCGCTAGGTGGATCAATCAGGGTTTTTATTTGAAGGATAGCAAAAGTTATTATAAGAAGAAATTTGGGTTTATGATACCACTGTGCACTGTTTGCATTAACCTGATAGTGTCTGGTATGACGACCGGCTTTGGAGTCGGGATGACGTCTCGGACCAATCTCACCACCATCGGCGGCGGCTATATCGAATTCGGGTGTTGGCCTTTTGTGACGAACGGCCTTGTACGCTGCGATAGTTACCCGGAACAAACTTGGTCACGTGTCTTGGCTGGTCCACTCGTTTCGCCAGCTGGGCATAGGGTTGTGTCCAATCGTCGCACTACATCAAAAGGGGCGTTCACTTCGAAGGTCGATTTATTCACTTTCCGTAACGGGTGGCGGTTTTTCTGGGCTTTTACGCGGCACTTTCCAATTCGTTACTGTGGATTATAAAACGGGGTTTAAATAAAACTTTCGATTTAACCATTTTGGAATTCGTTACCAAAAAGAGCCTGAAACCTTCTCCTTCATCCCTATTTATCCTCTTCCGAACCGCATTATAGCTCAGGTACAATTTGCTTCCAAACAGTTGGTGTTTTGCAGAAATGTGCTCACGGCAAATTGGGGACAATGGATAGGACTGAATGATTTTGGAACGGGATTTTTTTTTCAAATTCAAATTTAAATTGTTTTTTTTTTGTATACTGGTATCTTAGGATAAGGAGATCATTTTTTCATATTTTTAGAGTAGATGTTGCGACTTGCAATGAAAAACACAGGTTTTCCAATTTCTTAACCTGTATTTGTAACGATGACGACGTTCCCGACAATGACGGCGTTAAAAAATTCCTATTGAAGAAATGTTCAATTGACGGGTAGGACCATTAACAATTATTTGTATAAATATGACAGAATAGAATACAACTATAATGGAACTTATATGGAAGAAAATCTTACGTTTAGTGTGTTTACTTATTCCTCTTCTGTTTAGATCGTTGATCCGTGATGGAATTGCTAGAATTTCAAACCGTAGGTTAGATTAATTCATAAAAGTTCATATGCATGTTACCTATTGCTTTCAGTGTCTCTTTAGCTTGTAGTTAGTAATTGTTAGATTATTGCATGTTTCCGTAGGTTTGAACTAGTATCTAAGTAAATAGCATTTATGATATTAATTTACATCAGTTACATTCGGCACTTCATGTACTAACCAAGATTCACACATCCGTACTAACTAGATTTAGCAATTCCGTTTACTAGACTATTAAGAATCAAGACAACTATATTCGCTCAATCCAATTATTAGGCACTTCTAATTTTTAATTAGTTTTAGCTAGAGAATGTAACGAATTTTATCCTTTCTAACGATTTGAGCAGCTAGGCATCCAGATATGTTTTTCAATTTTTACACAATATAGTTGTCTGTTTACCTACGTCACGTTTCTTTTCACAGACCATTCAATACCCATCAAGGTGGTTTGGATCACATAGGTACGAGCTTCTGTTGAGATCGAGTGTGACAGTAGAATTTAGCTATTAACAACAAATTAATGAAATATAGAACAACTAGCTGACCCGGCGAACTTTGTCTCACCAAAAATTGATCAATTTTTTGTGTCCACATTTTTTTTACCGTGCTGTGCCCTTATTCCAATCAACGCCTAATTCCGTTCACGCAAGACAAAATAAATAATGAAGATTTTTTGTATAAAAATAACAGAAACATATGTTTGTACTTTTCTATGGCTATGTATGCATGAAATTAAATGAAAAGCAGCGTCATTTTTAGCCATTAATAATGAACATTTCAACAAAATTTGTTGGTCGTCACTACAGGCGCCATTTTGACTGATTTCATTAACCCACTTGCTAAGAACGTCTGTCATAATACTTAAGCATTTATATGTGAAAATTTGCCCTGAATTTGAAACATTTGAAACTTGTTCCTTATTCCGTTCTATGGGTCTGGAGGTTGGATTCCGAAAACACCATTCTTTATCATATAAGCTATGGGTAAGAAAAGGAACATCACACATTAATGAAGCCATATTAGGGCTTCCATTTTTCCAAACGGGAAATGAAATAATAATTTCCCGGGATTCCCCGGGATCTCGGGGAATAAAAAAAAAACTCTCGAAACTAATTCAAAATCGTAGTTTAAGTTTTGTCGTAAAATATGATTTTGAAAATATACATTCGACATCAGGGTCAGGGCTTGCTATTTTGTCCTCAAATGATGAAAGAGTAGTTGAAAGCCTGAGAAAGTTTTTGTTCAGTTCGAAAAGTGTTTACTCCTTCTACAAAATGTTCGCTATGTCATAAGTATTAGCATCTGCTCTGGCTCGAGTGTAAGATGTGCTGATGAGCTCCGCTATGTGCTACTTTTCCATATATTTTTTTTTAAGTTTTTCGGGATGTATCCGCATTTTTTTCCAGTTTTTGGACAACAACAGCTTCGAGAGATCTATTATCGCCAAAATATTCCTAACTTGAACTATTCTT
This sequence comes from Armigeres subalbatus, assembly GCF_024139115.2. Classification (NCBI taxonomy): domain Eukaryota; kingdom Metazoa; phylum Arthropoda; class Insecta; order Diptera; family Culicidae; genus Armigeres; species Armigeres subalbatus. The sequence goes on from NC_085141.1 coordinate 302,770,620, forward strand.
ATACTCGACGACATTTTTTTTTTGTGCATAGAATCTTCAGGTCAATTTTGAACGATAAACCATTTTTATTCATGTACGTTCTCTTGAACACATTTTGTATTTAAAGCAGATGAATGAAATATTTGAAATAAGAATTCTTCCATTCGAAATAAAAAAGAGCTTTCAGGCGAATGCTTGATTGTCGTAATTTAATGATCCTGACTATAAAATTTTTTTCAGCCAAACTATGCTTGAAATGCCGAACAGCACCTAAACATGAAATGTAATGTTTCAGAAATATCTTAAAATACAAATGAGTTTTCGGAATATGAGTTTGTTCGAGAATTGAATCAAAAAGGATTGAAGGTCTTAAAAAACCTTTGACAATAATAGGACAAACCTGCCAAAGCGGTCACTGCTATTGCCTGAATATCTGCGAACATTGGTAGCTTTGCTGTTCTCCACAGACACTCAATTTTTAATTCGACTTCACAACGCTTACCGACGTTTGAACCTACTGAATAAACGAACGATAGATACAAACTGGTTCTTTGTCTCGCCTCTCTTCAACACGTGTTGGAATGCACCGTATGATTCTGTAGCATTTTCAGTTATAACTTAAATTCTTAAACTTCAAAAGTGAAATAAATAGTAAGATGATGCTTGAAACAAAAATGGAATTGATACCCCAAAATCCGTTATCATCAAATTTAAAAAATAAGACTATTATTACAAAATATTTTAGTATGTTCATTTCCCGAGAAATTCGGGAAACTGATACATTAATCCCGGGAATCCCGGGAAATATGATTTCCCGGGAAATCGTTTCCGGGAATGGAAGTCCTAAGCCATATGAACGATGAACTTTAGAAATTCTAACCTGCAAGCAGTCAGACCGAAATGAAGTCGATGGTGAATGACGAATTGTCAAGTGGTTGCTTCTTCTTCTTCTTCTTCTTCTTATTGGCATTACATCCCCACACTGGAACAGAGCCGCCTCGCAGCTTGGTGTTCATTAAGCACAGTTATTAACTGCGAGGTTTCTAAGCCAGGTTACCATTTTTGCATTCCTAACACGATGATACTTTTATGCCCAGGGAAGTCGAGACAATTTCCAATCCGAAAATTGCCTAGACCGGCACCGGGAATCGAACCCAGCCACCCTCAACATGGTCTTGCTTTGTAGCCGCGCGTCTTACCGCACGGCTAAGGAGGGCCCTGGAGAGTGGTTGCTGGACAATGTAAAAAAAAGGAAAAAAAGGCTTCCGAAGAATACGGACAGTTTCAATCAGCACAGCCCATTTTATTGTAGCGTTCTTGTTCTTGAAGCTTTATTCGGATATTTCTTGTCGAGTTTTGAGTCCACTACAAAATACTGCCGTCTCTGAGCTACGAATAAGATTATGTTTTACAGAAATCTGTGAATACTTTGTAGAAGTAGTGCTTTCCGGTGTTTTAAATAATACTGAAAAAATCACCTGTCATAAGACGAGTTTATACAATCCCATTGAATTCCACCACTTAATTGTATCTTGACAGATACGTATTTCGACCTCAAAAGTAAGGCCGTCTTCAGTGTCTCGTACTTGACTCGACTTCGGATTGTATAAACTCGTCTTATGACAGGTGAAAACATTCCACTAAAAAGCTCAAAATAATTTTCTTATCATACTGAAAAAATATTCAATTTGAATGAAACATCAATACGAACAATTCCAAACAGAGACATTGTTTTGGAAGATTCAGGTCAAAATAAAGACCTAAATTACGGTAAAAACTGAATTGGATGTAAAAATTACGTTGAGGGTAAAGTGGGAAACTTTGATAGTGAATCGTATCTGTCCTTATCTGTGGTACCTCATGTTACTGGGCAGCTAGCATTAATGTTCATGATAAGAAAATTATTTTGAGCTTTTTAGTGGAATGTTTTCACCTGTCATAAGACGAGTTTAAACAATCCCATTGAATTCCACCACTTAATTGTATCCTGACAGATACGTATTTCGACCTCAACAGTAAGGCCGTCTTCAGTTTCCCTCTTAGCCTTACTTACTTCTGCAATATGTTCTTTGAACCTTACATCTAACGATCTTTTTGTTTGACCTACATATACTTTATCACACTGTGAACAATTAATTTGATAAACCCCGGCCTTATTTAACATTTCTACTCTATCCTTTGTGGAGCCCAACAGTGTCTTCAGTTGATTGCTTCTGCTGGAGAATACTAAATCGATGCCGAATTTTCTCAGTCGATGGCGTAGCTGGTGGGTGATGTGTCGATCATATTCTCCAGCAGAAGCAATCAACTGAAGACACTGTTGGGCTCCACAAAGGATAGAGTAGAAATGTTAAATAAGGCCGGGGTTTATCAAATTAATTGTTCACAGTGTGATAAAGTATATGTAGGTCAAACAAAAAGATCGTTAGATGTAAGGTTCAAAGAACATATTGCAGAAGTAAGTAAGGCTAAGAGGGAAACTGATAAGGGATTAAATTATGAGTTTAGGTCTAAGGTAGCTGAACATGTATATCAGGAAAATCATTCAATTACGACATCAAACATTAAAATTTTAAGAAATGTCTCTTCTCCGTGGAAACTTGATGTTGCTGAGAGCTTGGAAATCTACCGACAGGTACAAACGCGGTTGTTGAATAAAGATCAAGGAAATGGTAGCTCCTGGCTCTTCAAGTTTATACCTAAGCATTAAGCGCATCAAGCGAGTAGAAATAAGCACCGTAGTAAGATAAGTACCTAGATAAATTATTATACCTACGCATAGTATAAATAGTGTAAGCAGCGATCATTTTCTTCAAGTCGAGTCAAGTACGAGACACTGAAGACGGCCTTACTGTTGAGGTCGAAATACGTATCTGTCAGGATACAATTAAGTGGTGGAATTCAATGGGATTGTTTAAACTCGTCTTATGACAGGTGATTAATGTTCATGTTGAACCCGAATGGTAAGTGAAACAAACCAAAAAGCAACCAACTTAGCTATACTAAGGAAATATCATTCATTGTATTTTAAATTTGGAAGAAAATAACATTTTGTGAGAAAAAATATGTCTGATATTAACATCTCCAAGAAATCAAATGTATTTCGGGTGATAAGAATAAGGAACACGAATGAACGGAATTAGGAACAATGCCATTTCAGATGAACCACAGACTTGCTCAAGTTTGTTTTCACTATTGGAACCTAAGTCTATGAATGCATCCCAACATATAGAAAATGACACTATGTAGCGAAATTGCAGCTTAAAAATACTTAACGGCTTTTTTAAGAGTTTTTAGGGGCCCTCCTGCGGTAAGACGCGCGGCTACAAAGCAAGACCATGCTAAGGGTGGCTGAGTTCGATTCCCGGTGCCGGTCTAGAAATTTTTCCTGGGCATAAAAGTATCATCGTATTAGCCTCATGATATACGAATGGTTACAAAAACCTGGTTTAAAATCCTCGCAGTTAATAACTGTGGAAGTGCTTTATGGACACTAAGCTGCGAGGCGGCTCTGTCCCAGTGGAGGATGTAATGCCAATAAGAAGAAGAAGACATAGCTCATTGTCTTAGGTGAACGGAAAAAGGGCACAGCACGGTACATTTATTGTTATGATGATGATCATATGGATGATCAAAATTTTACAATTCCATGCCAATTGTACGAAAAACAATTTTATCGAAAAGATTGAGTTTTGATTTTCAAAGCATTCCAATTTCATCATAACATTTTTCCTCGTAAAAAGAAGAAGAAAACGAATATAAATTAGCAAAGATTTGGTTGTCTATTTTTGAGTGATGCGCGGTCGTACAAATGCCAACTTTGTTTTATATATATAGAAGATATAATAACAAGCGTGAGATTGTGACCTTAATAAAAGATCTCACCCCTTTTGTTATCTTTTCCTTAGGATAGAGAATGTGTGTACCAAATTTGGTGCAAATCGGTCCAGGGGTTCATAATTTACTCTGAATTTCCCGTTTTCTTAACAATACCCCTCCCTCCAGACCCCTACCCCTTTCCCAAATTAGTCACCCATATAATCGTCTCCTCAAAGTGAATATGTGTACAAAATTTGTTTGAAATCGGTCCTGGGAGTTGAAAGTTACACAGAATTGTTCGTTTTCTAAACAAAACTGTAACAAAGCTGTAATACCTTCGGAATTTTTTAGTGTTTGGTGTAATTTTTTTGTATTATTCTTTCAAAAATTCAATTCCATCGGAAACTAATTAATTTTTTAAGGATTCCCTGGAAGAAATTCCGGAAGAATTTCTGAAGAAATCTACGAAGGAGTCTCGGAGGCTATTCGAGGAAACTTTTAAAGAAATCCCTGAAGAAATATCCGAAGGAATTCTTGGCGGATTTGTTTAGATCATTCAATCCTTTCAGGCCCAATTTTTTCTAAGCGGTATTACGCAGTAAATTTGACGTGTTCCATTTGTTTTCGTGATTAATAATGGAGAACTGAAAAACAAGTTGAAAAATATTTTTTCGGGATGTACTGAATCATCCAAACTGTCCTTGAGTCCGGAACTTGCGATCTACAGTTACAATGCGAGCTTTTATCGTCACTTTAAGCTTGGATATGTATTCAACCATATCCATAACATATTCCTAAAGATCAAAAGACATGGCCAGATGGTTTTCGGATATCCTGGGTCATGAAAACTGTCCTTGAGTTCAAAATTTGCGATCTAAAGCCACGGCACTAGATTTTTTCGCCACAAGAAGTTTGGATATGTATGCAACCATGCTTATAACATACTCCAGAAGACCATAAGACATGGTAATATGGTTTTGGGGTATCTAAACCGTTCTTGAGTTCAGAACTCGCGATCTACAGCCCCCACTGTAACTTTTTTCGTCGCTCCAAGCTTGGATATGTGTTCAACTATGTCCATAACATATTCCAGAAGACCAGAAGACAAGGTGAGATGGTTTTGGGACATCCTGGGTTATCAAAACCGTCTTTGAGTTCAGAACTTGCGATCTACAGCCCCCACTTTAGCTTTTTTTGTAGCTCCAAGCTTGGATATGTATTCAGTCAGATCCATAACATATTCATGAAGATCAGGAGATAGGGTTAGATGGTTTTGGGAAGCATTTACAAAATCCGAACGTGCGACTATTATGCTGTCTTAGTGTAAACATGCTTTATACTGGCTTATAGAGCCTGACTTATATAGCTTTATAATGCAGAAAAGGCAAAATATAATCACTTGTCATAAGACATTTAATTCCACCACTTAATTGTACCTTGACAGATACGTATTTCGACCTCAACAGTAAGGTCGTCTTTAGTGGCTCGTACTTGACTCGACTGGGACTGTAATTAAATGTCTTATGTCTTCACTAAAAAGCTCAAAATAATTTTCTGAACAAAATATTAGTTAGTTTGGGTTTCCGTCACTCAAATCTCTGATATATCAGCACCAACATTTCTAATTTTCTTAAAGTTGCTATATGTTTGTGCTGATTGCCGTTGAATATACCAGCACCAACATTTCAAAAGATTTTTTTGCAGCTATAGATCTCAAATCCCGATCTCAAAGACAGTTTGGATTGTCCAGAATATCTCAAAACTATTTAACGATATCCGTTGACGTCCAGGGAAGTATAATGAATATAATTGAACCGATATTGAAACTTTAAGTGGAAATTTTAAGTAGGAATTTTTAAAGGAATTCCTGGAGGGTTTTGTGCAGGAACTTCCAAATGAATTTCCGAAGGCATTTTTAAAAGAGAGAGCCTGAATGGATTTTCGAAAATAACTCCCGTTGGAATTGCTTAAAGAGTTTTTGGAGATATTTCTAGAAGACTTGCAAAAAGAATTCCTAAAGGAATTTCCGGAGGAATCCATAAAGGAATTTTGAATGATTTTTTGAAAGAATTTTCGGAGGAATTCTCAAAGGAATTTATAAAGAAATTCCTAAAATAATTTCAAAGGAAATGCCTATTGGTGTTTCCGAAGTAATTGCTAGATTTCCCCAAGAATTCCTTCGGAATTTTTCCCAATAATTGATTCGTAGTTTCCTCCAGAACTTCCTGTGGAGATTCGTCCAGGAATCTTTCGGAAATTCTTTCAGGTATATCTTGGAACTTCCCACAGGTATTCGTTCGGAATTTTATTTACTAAAACCTTAGGAAAATCGTTAATGTATTCTACCGAAAATTCCTTCAGAATTCCTTCTAAGAACTATTTTGTAATTCCTTGCAAAGTTCTAAGACAAAATTTCCTTAAGAATTCCTATATGATTTTTCGAAGTAACTCATGAAGGAACTTCCGACAGTCTTAGATTTCTCCGAAAATTCTTTTGGACATTTTGTCAAAACTTCGCTCAGAAATTGGGATATACTTTCTGAAAATCCTACGCCAATTTCTTCTGAAATATCTACGGATAATGTTTTAGTAGTTCCTTAGGAAATTGTTTCAGAATTCCTCCAAAAAATCTCTAAAAACTCCTTCAGAAATTCATTTTTCTCAGCTTTGGAAATTTGCCTAAAAATTTCGTCGTATATTAATTAACGAATTCATTCGGAAAATTCTTTTAGGAAATCCAACGGATTTTTTTTAATTTCTCTAGGGGTTCCTTAGCAAGTTCCTTGACAATTTTTCCTGAAATTCACATAGGAATTCTTTCAAAACTACCTTAAGCAATTTCTAGAGAATTTTTACGAGTAATCCTTTGAAAATTTCTCCAGTAATGTTTTTGGTAACTTTACTTACAGGCACTGGTAAAACTAGCTCTGTACACATAATTGATTCGTCCAGTCTCCCTGTACGGCCATTAATCATGGACGAAATTTTCTTAATAGATTTCTACTGATTTATCTTCAGGAATTCCTTCAGTTCCCAAATTTCTTCCGGAAATTTCTTCAAAAAATTTCCTGAAATGCCTTCATAAGCTCTTTTTGACATACCTCCAGGAATTCCCTCGAAAAGTCATTTAGAAAATTCTTTAAGAAATTTCCCAAAGAGATCCTAAATGGATTTTAGACAGAATACATATATAAATCCCAAGTAACATTTTAAGTTTTATAACGCTCTTGAAGGCCATAATTTACTCTACAAGAGTGTTATAAAACCACAATAAAACCAAAATGTTACTAGGGATGTCTCATAGAATTTTATGGAGGAATTCTTAATGAAATTTCCTAAGAAATGCATGTAGAAATTTCCAAAAAAATCCTAGTTTCCTCCAGAAATTCCTTCAGGAAATCCACAAAGAACTTTTTTGGCAAATTTAACCAAATTTCAGGAAAAATATTTCATTTGCTTGGTCATTGTACCCTAGTCTTACTTAGCTATAGTACTCATTTTCAATTATGTTGATCATCTATTGAGATTTGTGCATACAAGAACGCGGACCCTCCGCAGACTGCGTGGATAACGACGTGCAGCCATGGACCGAGCTGAATGGAGAAGACTTTTGTGTACTGCACATGCCACTCCGGCCTTAGTCTGGTAATAAATAAATAAAAAAGGATAAAAGATTGCGAAGCGCAGAATAAACTGTCCATTGTGGCTGTTATTAATGGATTATATCCTGTATGTCCTTCCAGGATCCAAGAGTCACAGCAGGTGAACGAAGTAGCACTGCAAATTCTCTAAAAAAATAAATATGCAGCCACTCAAAGAACCTAAATACTTGCCTTACTCAATACAAAAATATGTTATTTTTGCACGACTGACTTCAGGTTAATTTATAAAGAATTATTAAGATTTGACAATAATCCTATTTGGTCTTTCATCAGAATTGAAACAACTTGAGAATCAGTTTAATCAAAGTTAATTGCCTATTTCCGGGGATTAAACCACCCGACTTGGACATTAATTTACAATGTTCTGAAAACTTCTGAATATGTACATTATGTGGAAGATGATGATTTGAAGAATGTATTGGAGGTAACCACTTTCCTTTCGGTGGGACTCGAACCCACGACCCTCTTGAGAATGTTCACCTCATGGAGGGATCGATTCTTCCCGATATTGGGATCGGGTCTCCCGCAAGTTTTGAAAATGCCAAATTTTCTATCTTTCGGAAAAATCGATATCTTGATAACTTTCATGAAAAAATAATCACTTCCAACGATGTTTTTGAATAACTAATATAATTCTTTGATAAGTCTCTTTAAAACCGTAAACACTTATATTTACATGTTACAACGAGAAATATCCGAAACAAAACGTGGGGGTCATGTGTGTCCATAGTTGATGTGAACGAAAACTCAATATTTCCATTCACAGAATAATAACAAAAACATAATCTGCATCAAACTATTTTAATTATAGCCATAGCTTCAATTATGGGCAAAGCATAACCCGTACACCAAAAATTAACCTCGCCTCATTAAGAGTCGTCTGATACCATGTAGCATAATTTGTGATAATTTGCTGCACTATCAAAGCATGTGACCATAACTCTGTGCACGATGCGGCCCGGACTCATTTTATTTATCCTCAGGCTACCTGTATTAAAATCAATTACGTATGATAATAAACCTTAATTTGATTTTAATTTACAACGACGAGTCCTGCAGACGTGAAAGGATTTTGGATCCATCTCGGCCCAGTACCGATAAGCACCCATGTAGCTGGGCCACCGTTATTGTCAGACTCATCCGATTTCGCTCATGAACGCCTAACCTTACAGCAGAATAATTTTCCCGTAGTGGTTATGTCCAATAAGCATAGACAAATGGCCTTGGCGCACGTTGAAAGGGGGACCATTTTGAGCATTCCTACCATGCCATGCCAACGGTAAACCATAAAACAACCTAAACCACTCCTTTGAAAACGATACTGGGACAGGATGGTGATCGGATCAGCAGCCGCCCGCCACCACACTCACCAGCAGTGCCGAGTTGACAAGAGCGTATACGAGTGGCACATAAGGGAGAACAACGTCAGAAACGAAAATATGTATGCGCCGTTTGAATAAAAATCAAAATAATGAGTCTTTATGTTTAATTTACCAAAGTGATGGTGCAACTTGACTTGTAATAATTGTGGACAAGAAGGCTACGATTTTAACTTGGAAAAAGGTTTGAATAATCATACTTCAAATATATTTCAGTCCTGACTCCGTCCATGCGCGTTGGAGTTAATTCCGGATCCAAATCAGTCGGTGTTGTAAAAGCATTAGGTATCCTAAAAAGCTTCAGTAGAATGAAACTCAATCCATCCATCCAACTCTCGGATCCGAGCTTGCAGGTTGCTTGTAGCCACACGTGTGTGAGGGTGCGTTCTTTGTTGTCGCTGGTGCTGTCGAAGTTAGGTGTGATGCTTGCGCAAGCAGGTGATAGGAAAGCCGTAAAAAGGGATTCTCTTGCTGACTCGGGTCATGTTTCGTCACTCCCTCTCGTCCAGACATCCCGGAGTCTAAGAGCTCCAGTGGGTTGGGTGACAGCGATGCTGTCGTTGCGCCCAAGCCTACGTCAATATAATTTGCATGCATAAATTGATTAAAGGAAAAGTCGATGAGCTGTGAGCTTAAATGGTGTAATGCAATTTATTCCGCATGTAAATTTTGTGCCAAGCAAAATGAAAGTATTTTTTATTATGCTTCTCAATTTGAATACGGTTCTACCTTGCTTGCTTTATGACGGAAAAACAAGAGGGTGAATGAAACCTATTCACTGAAAAATAATTCGGAACCTTTAAACTAGGATAATTCAAAAACAAGTTTATTCATCTCACAATCAAACCAACCTTTTAAACAACATTCTTTTTAATTAGTTTAAGAATCTCTCTTAACGTAATGTTTAATACAATACATATGCTTTTTTTTAATTAATAATATTGATAAAGTTCATGATCGAAAAGAGTGGTGGGTGATGTCTGGCCAACGCACTGAGGAGTATTTCAGCCCAAACCTTGGCCAAAAGTCAAAAACAAAAAAAAAAGATATTTTTTTTATTATTATTCGGTTTTGAACCCTCAAATAGTAATACTAATTTGCCATGGGATTTTTGAAAAAATATTATTTACTTGTTAGCGATGCTGGCTGTCAAAACTTCACCATAATTTTAATTCTAGTTTTATCGCAACTGTGCATTAAAAAAAGTTCACATTTTATCATGTTTTTCTTGGTTTTTAATGATTTTTATAATAAAAATCAATTCAGGTATCAATAATGAGGGTAAGTGCAACGTTTTGAAACATGATTCGAGATGGAACCGATTGCAGGGGATATATAATCATAATATTATTTCCTAGCCTTTTTATACATTTTTTACAAAATAAAACTTTCGATTAGGTTCAAAACCAGTCCAAGTAACAAAATTGTCAGCGTTGGAAAGATTGATTTCTTCTCATTTCTCACTTCACACTTCTCGCTTCTCATTTGGCCATCATTTGGTACATCAAAGTAAATAATAATCAAAAAACGAACAGTGGGTAATGTCTGTGACATAACCGATAAGGGGACGTAGGACTTGACTTGACCATGCCTTTAAGATACATAATATGTCCAAATTTCTCACATGAACTATTTTGGATAAATAATCGGCGTTGCATGCCATTCCTTTCCTTGGCAAAATCTTCTCATCAAACCGACACAGAAATCAAATCTACCTCGAACAAGAATCAACAAAAAAATATTCAGGAAAAATTCCCACTGATGGACTGCCTGAAATAAACCACAAGTTGGCTCAGCAGGGGAGGTAGACTGTGTCTCAGCCCTTCCACTGAAGAGCTTTCTAATCCGTGCGATAGCGACTGAAGAAGAACATTATTTTTAACTGTTAGAGCCTTGAAAAAGGCTGCTTGCTTCGGCTAAGTGCAAAAAATAAGAAACGATTGTCTCGGCTCATCACCGATGCCGGCCGGTCTCGGCTCGACTCTGCTGCTGCTGCCGGTATCTGTTCAGCATTGCTGCTTTGTCGGGTCTGTAGGGTGTACTGGCTAGGTTTCGGCTGATGATGGTGGCTTCGATGGTGTGGTGTGAGTGCTGTTCAATCGATGATGCGGTTGCTTCGCTTGTCCCGGTCAGAATGAAAGGAAAAAATCGCGTTGCGCTATTTTATGGCTTCTCGGCATACCCAGCGGCTGCTCATTCGCTGGTGTCTGCACCAATCAGAACGTGGTAATGGAATGGTGCAAGAATTATGCGGTACCCATATTTATAGGTTCCCTTGATCTCAATGTTTTTCATTGAAAACAGTTTCATGCCTATTGAAACAAGTTTTTCGGGTCTTATTAAGCATGGACATGAAAAGCATACTTGAAATCTGTCGATTGAGGGGCTTACCACAGAAATTCGTCCACTGAGACGAACGCTATTAACGTTTAAAATCTTTCAACACAGCGTAACGCGGTCGATTTGAATATTTTGAAATGACACCCGGTATAGTAAAGAGAGACGTAAGTCCTACGTCAAAACTAAGATTAACATAAGAAAGATCATGCTCACTGGCGGAGACAGAGGTGGGCACCACTCGTCGCAAGCGCGCTGTAGACCCCAAAGACAGTGCTCTTGCGCCAAGTGGTGTTCCACCAAATAACAATAACTGAAGCCGTCAGTGATCTTACTTCACTGCTTTTTTTTAACTTTATATTTGTTTCTTAGTTGTTAATGTTAATATAAAATATATAGTTGTCCAATCCTAATACATTTTCAAAAGTTTCTATATAATAACTGAAAAATTGATCCAATTGTTTTATAATGCAATTAGAGATGTGCGTCCGATATTCGTCGGCGGCGGCGTTTGTCAAAATGTTGGCCGTCACGCCGAAAGCCATTTTAGCCAGCGGCGGCGGCGACGTGAATCGGCGTGGCGATTTTTATGACGTTTTTCTAAGATTTTTTTTTTTGCATTTTTCGGAATATTTTTAAGACATTAAAAGAAGAATCTTTTGAATTTCGCATGAAAAATCTATAAGTTTTTACAAAATTTGGAAAATATTTTCGAGCAATCTTTGGAATTACCTAGAGAAGGTCTTTGTAATTCCCAAAATAAAATTGTTTGGAGTTTCAGCAGTAAAATCGTCGCAATTTACATAAGAAACTTTAGAATTTTCACAACAAAATGTTTTTAACTTCTACAGGAAAAACTTCAGAAATTTGCAAAAAGTTCCTGTTGAGTATTCTTCAAATTTTTCACAGGAAATTCTTGATAATTGTAGGAGAATGCGGTTGGTAGAATGGGTGTTTAACCGTTGGCTTTCTCAGTCTAGAATAACGAAGACGGCTAGCTTGGCATGGCCAACAATAAAACAGTAATTTCTTAAGAATTTCCGCGGGAGACTCTAAGGAGTTTTCAAGAAAAAATCTCTGGATTGTTCACGAGAAATTGTCCGTAAGTTTAACGGAAACTTCTTTAGAATTTCCATGGAAGTTGTTCAAAGTGTCTCAACGAAAAATTGTTCGAAATTATTGGATTTCTACGGGAAATTCTTTGTACATTAGACGTTCGATAACTGAAAGTAATTTAACTGCAATGCTTTTAACAGTATTTCGATAGTTACATCAGTTTTGCAGTTATCGGATAGCTGAGCTTCAAAATGATATCAAATTCGATGATAGCTGCGTAGCGCTAAAAAAGCAGGTGCACTTCTATTCTGACGTCGTCTGACAATTGTTTACCGTCTAGAATGCGTCGCAGTTATCGAACGCCATTCGCTAACTGAAACGAAAACATGTTGCAGTTAGCGAACGACTCGTGTATTGTCCATAAGAAATTCTTGGAAAATCCCATTGGCCACAAGCCACAGACGGCCGAACTGGTAATTTGGCCCCAATAGTTATTTGCCCTAACAGGTCGTTAGGCCGAATAGGTCATCAGCCCAAAAATGCTGTTTGGCCGAAATGGCCGTTTGGCAGAATGGAATATTTGTCCAAAAATATAGTTTAGGCCAACAGGTTATACGGTCAAATGTCAATAACTGAACGGGTAATTTAATCCAAAATATACATCCATTTGGCCTAATGATATTTACGTTTAAAAGGACAATTGTCAAACGACCGTTGGACGAAAATTCGTAACCTCTCTACTTTTGAAGTCGATACTGGCCTATAAGTCAAAAGACATCTAACCAAATCCCATTAGGCCGAATTGAACGTTTATCCGAAACTGTTATCAGGTCAAACATGGTTTGACCATAAATGTAGTTTGGCCGAAAACGACATACAGCCGAATTCGATATTCAGACGAACTGGTAATTTGGTCGAAAAAAAACGTTTAACCGAATAGATCATTTGACCGAAAATTCCGTTTGGTAGGAATGGTAATTTGGCCCGAAAATGTCCTTTCTGCAAAACAACCCTTCTGGCCGAACGGCATTTTTTGTCAAATGACCTATTCGGATAAACGTCTTTTTGACAAAATAATCAATTCAGCCGAGCAACACTTTTCAAAGAAGGTTGAAGAAAGTACATTTTTGGGCCAAATGGCTCTTTCTACAAAATGACATTTTTTACCAAACGGCATTTTTGGTCAAATGATCTATATTCGGTCAAACGCCCAAACGTCTGCCCAAATTTTCCTTTTGCTATTGCCACAGCCATTGCTATCGGCCAAACTACATTTTACGGTCAAGCCAGTTTTGACCTGATAACAGTTTCCGTGAAACGTTTAGTTTTGCTAAATGGTCCTGGTTAGATGTCTTTTGGCCTAAAGCCCAGTATCGACTTAAAAATAGAGAGGCCACAGATTTTTGTTCAATGGTCAATAGACAAAAAGACCATTTCGCCAAACAAATGGCCATTTCTGATCATATTACCCGTTCAGTACGAGGTTCAGTCATTGAAATTTGGCCGTATTACCCGTTGGACCAAATGACTTTTTCGGTCAAATGGCCCATTCTGTAAAAACAGTATTTCTGCAAAATGGCATTTTTGGCCAACGATCATTTCGGCCGGACAACCTGTTAGGGCAAACGGCTTTTTCGGCCAAATCGCCAGTTCAGTACGAGGAACTGGAACTTACCAAGAATTTATAATCGAAAATAAAAAGAATTTTCTGAAGAAATCGAAAAAAAAATCCTCTAAAATTCCGAGCAGTTTTATCGATGTTTTAAAGTTGGCTATGCCAAACTAGCCGTTTAGTGATGAACTTCTCCCTGCGAAAGAAAAACACTCTAATAAAGGATAAAAAAAAAACTAATCGTCTAACCCGTGAAAACTCTGAAGATATTCTCATGTAAATCCCAAACAACTTTCCTTGGTAAATCCAAAGAGCTCCTCTTGAGAGTTCTCGATACTTGAAAGTAGTTTCCGTGGAAAATCTGAGAATAATTTTCAAATAAATATTCTGGAAAAACTGGAGATCTTTAATTAAATTTTTGAGGCGAAATTCAAAAGATTCTCCCGTTATTGTCTTGAAAATATCCAAAATAACTAATTCAGCTGAACGACACTTTCGACCGAATGTCCTTTTCGATCAAACGACTATTTCGGCCGAAGGACATATTCACGATTTTTTCAGCCAAAGGAACTGTTCGACCAAATGACATTCTCAGCCAAATAACTTTAGGCTAGATATCCTAGCGAAGTCTGAAAACATAATAAGATCTTATAGAAAACATATTTTGATTTTGACATCAAATTGAGTCATAATTGGTTTTCAAATATGCATAAATCATCATGATTGATTACATATATATTTAATCTCATTTTGCTTTGAATTATATGACATCAAACTGTGTGCTTATTTTGTTATCGGAAACCAATATCAAAACTAGTTTTCGATTGGCTTTCATCGACAGCAGGAATAGTTTATGATTGAATGTCACAGAAAGATATTTCTGCTATTACGTTTTGTTATTTGAACCGTTAAAACGACCATAAAGATATCAAACTAAGTAAACATAATCGATGATTGCACAACTTTAAAAAAAATATCGATTTGCTCGGAAAGGCTTTTACCAAAAAGTCTTTTCGGTTAAACGACATATGCAGCCAAACAACTTTCAGTCTTGTGGCTTTCTGCAGAACGACTCTTTTCTGTTCAAAAATTAAATTTCAATTAGATTTTTTCGAAATTCAACGGGAACTCCTTCGTAATTTTCACGCCTAGTTTTTACGGAGAGCTTTTCAAAATTTCAACAAGATATTGTATGGGATTTTCATGGAAATAATTGGTACTCTCTGGAGTTTCAACATGATGTTGTAGAGATCTATTAGGAAATTATACGAAAATTGCACTGAATCTTTGTAGTTTCCACTGAAAATTTGAATCGGCGTGGAAAATTATAGATCAGCGGCGTAACAAATTTGAAACGGTGGCGCGCCGATGCAAAAATGTCGGCGGCGGCGTGGCGCGGCGGCGCACATCTCTAAATACAATCCCTTGACGTTCTATTGAGGTTCTTCAATTCTGGGTATGCCACGCTTTTTCACTCCTGTGTGCAACGCATGAAGCCAAACACCTCTTAGTTGGCATATCTCAAGGAACAATGTACCATGCGTCCACATTATTCCTTATTTTCCTCAAGGACAAGCCTCCCTGGAATCAAAAACTTAAATCACTCGCGTTTTCAAGGGCCCACCAATCAATACGAAAGCAACGCACAATTGTCATTTTTATTATTCCATCCGTGAGGAAATTTCTAAGATATTTGTCTTGTCTTGTCTTAGCACATGCACAGCCAGTATTGAAAAGCATCCTGGAAATGTTGGTTGTATTTCCGAGCATTTTCTTGTCTGCATATAAGATATTTCCAAAGAAATTTTCAAAAGAATTAAAAAACAATTTCTAAAGGAATTTCTAAAAAAAACGATAATAAACAATGAATTGCAATAAAAATGTCGTGATATACTATAGTCGCTTTTTACGCGGGTCGCTCTCTACGCGATTTTTTTTACGCGGTTTTTAGCATTTACGCGGATTTTCAAAAAAATAATTGATTACCCAATTTTCCAAAACAGTCTTGAAATCACGTGAAAATCGTGAAAAGTTGATTTTTGATCGATTGATGCAAAAGTCGTCAGTCCCGAAGGTCATTTGTCCACAGCCGTTAGGCCGAATGAGAGGTGTGAAATGAGAAATGAGGATTAATATGTGAGATGTGAAAAGTGAGAAGCAAGAAGGGAAAAGGGAGAAGGGATCAGTAATAAGTGTGAAGTGAGAAGCGAGAAGTGAAGAAGTGAGAAGTAAGAAGTGAGAAGCGAGAGGTGAGTAGTGAGAAGTGAGATGTGAGAGATGACAAGAGAAAATTGAGAAGTGATATGTGAGAAGTGAGAGGTGCGAAATAATATGTGAGAAGTGAGAAGTAAGTGGGGAGAAATAAGGAGTGACAAATGAGAGGCGAATAGAGAATAGTGAGAAGTGAGTAATGAAATAGAGATGTGAGAAGTGAGAAGCGGAAAGTGATAAGTGAGTAGCGGAAAGTGAGAAGTGATAAGTGAGTAGCGGAAAGTGAGAAGTGATAAGTGGGAAATGAGATTGAGAAGTTAGAAGCACCAAATGAGAAATTAGATACGATAAGTGAGATTTAAGATGTAGGAAGTGAGCAGCGAGAAGTGAGAAGTAAGAAGTACTAAGTGAAAAATGAGAAGTGTGAAGTAAGTAGTGTAAAGTGAGAAGTGAGGAGTAAGAAGTGAATCGTGAGAAGTAAGAACTGACAAGTGAGAAACGAGAGGTGTGAAACGAAAAGTTAGAAATGAGAAACGAGAAGGGAGAAGTAGAAAATGAAGGATGAGAAGTAAGATGGGTGAAGTGAGAAATGAAAAGTGAGAAGTGGGAAAAAAGAATGGGAGAAATGAGAAATGAGAAGTGAGGTGTGAGAATTGGTAAGTGTTAAGTAAGCAATGATATGCAAGTAGTGAGAAGTAAAAGGTGAGCAGTGAAAAGTAATTTTTGAAAAGTGGAAAGTGAGAAGTAAATAGTGAGAAGTGAGACGTGAGGAGCCAGAAGATAGATATGAGAAGTGAGAAGTAATTGGGCTTATTCTACGAGTGGAGTGACGTGAGATTGCTCGAATGACGTGAGAAGAGTCGTATACCCCCATTTGAATAACATGGTCACCTCACGTGAGAATTGCTAAAATCGACTCACCTCACGTCACTCGACTCGTAGAATAAACCCAAATATGTGAGATGTAAGAAGTGAGAAATAAGAAGGGAGAAATGAGGAGGTAGAAATGAGAAATAAGAAGCGAGATATAAGAAGCGAGAAGTGAGAAGTAAGAAGTGGGAAGCGAGAAGTGAGATGTAAGAAGTGAGAAGGTGAGCAGTGGAAGTAAATAAATAAGAAGAGAGAGATGAGTGGAAGCAGGAAATAAGAAATGAGAAACGAGAAGTGAATAGTAAGAAATGAGAAATGAGATAAAGATGTGGGATGTGAAAAGTGAGAAGTGAGAAACGAGAAGTGATAAGTGAGAGCCGAGAAATGAGAAGCTAAAAGTGAGAAGTGAGAAGTGAGAAATTCGATACGAGAAGTGAGATGTAAGATGTGAAAAGTGAGAAGTGATAAATAAGAGCCAAGAAGTGGGAAGTTACAAATGAGAAGGGAGATTGAGAAGTGAGAAATTCAATACGAGAAGTGAGATGTAAGATGTGAAAAGTGAGAAGTGAGAAGCAAGAAGTGAAAGCAGAGAAGTAAGTTTTGAGAAGTGAAATTTGAGAAGTGTGGAGCGAGAAATGAAAGCAGTAAGATGTGAGAAGTGAAGGTAAGAAGGGTGAAGTTAGAAGGGATAAGTGGGGAGTGTAAAGTGAGAAGTGAGAAGTAAGAAGTGAGAGCCGAGAAATGAGAAGCTACAAGTAAGAAGTGAGATTTAGAAGTGAGAAGTGAGAAATTTAATACTAGAAGTGAGATGTAATATGTGCGAAGCGAGAAGTGAGAAACGAGAAGTGATAAGTGAGAGCCGAGAAGTGAGAAGTGAGATTAAAAAACGAAGAAATCAATACAAGAAGTGAGATGTAAGATGCGAGATATGAGACGGGACGCCTGAAGGGTCAGACGCACCAAGACCGGTGAAATGATCTGGGTGCTGAAACGTGGAGCGCAAGCAAGTGCTACGGCTCACAGTGGGACCAATTCAAATAAAAGACGGTTATAAATGTTAGAAGTGAAAGATATTCAATTTGCAAAAAAGAGCTAACCGCGGTGGAGGTTGGTACTCGGATTCTGATGGCTTTTCCGCAAACGTGACCTTTAAGTGGTCTTGTTGTGTAGGGGTTATCACACCTATCTAGAGAGTAGGAGGTTGAGGGTTCGAGTCCCTCCAAGACACGTGGATTCTTTTTCGCAAATTTCATATCAATTTGTCCATTTCGAAACATGTGCTGTGCATATGCATAGCCAAGATATTTAACAAAAAAATGGTTTTCGTACGGCCGAGTTGCCGAATAAAATGCAATTAATTGTTGCTTTATTAGTTCTAGGGTTTCTTATTCTTCTTCTTATTGGCATTACATCCCCACACTGGGACAGAGCCGCCTCGCAGCTTAGTGTTCATTAAGCACTTCCACAGTTATTAACTGCGAGGTTTCTAAGCCAGGTTACCATTTTTGCATTCGTATATCATGAGGCTAACACGATGATACTTTTATGCCCAGGGAAGTCGAAACAATTTCCAATCCGGAAATTGTCTAGACCGGCACCGGGAATCGAACCCAGCCACCCTCAGCATGGTATTGCTTTGTAGCCGCGCGTCTTACCGCACGGCTAAGGAGGGCCCCACTTTTTAGGGCTACACTTTGTAATGGTGCCAAATTAAATCGGTTTGGGCGATGTATACGTTGTGGCCAACATAGTGAAGCAGTAAGATAAATGTTACAAGATTTAACAGAATTGAAAATCGACAACATGCTCAACTTGTATTGACTGTAGATAATAGATTTATCGATTTTTTCGCTTTATTAACGCCAATTATAGTTCTTTGCCACTGACACCAAATTATAAATTAACCTGGTGCCCCACCATTAACAGAGCGCTGGCGCCGCCAGTGGGGGTCTGGTCTGGGTCACGAGGCGTATCATGGTTCACCTGATTGTTGGGCAATAAGGGGCCATCCAGAAACCACGTGGTCATATATGGGGGGAGGGGGGGTTTTGAAAATGACCACGATAAGCCACATGGGGGAGGGGGGGTGTTGCTCTCGAGCCACGTGGTTTTTTTACCCGAAAAACTTTTGGTGAATATCTTCTTCTTCTTCTTCTTCTTCTTAGTGGCATTACATCCCCACACTGGGACAGAGCCGCCTCGCAGCTTAGTGTTCATTAAGCACTTCCACAGTTATTAACTGCGAGGTTTCTAAGCCAAGTTACCATTTTTGCATTCGTATATCATGAGGCTAACACGATGATACTTTTATGCCCAGGGAAGTCGAGACAATTTCCAATCCGAAAATTGCCTAGACCGGCACCGGGAATCGAACCCAGCCACCCTCAGCATGGCCTTGCTTTGTAGCCGCGCGTCTTACCGCACGGCTAAGGAGGGCCCCGAATAGCGGTGAATATCAATAGCGGTTTAAAAAATACAAAGCATTAAAATTTAATGATTCAATCATTAAACGCAAAGCACATCTTAGAGATGATGCCCACGTAGCGTTTTTTCAACTCAGCGTTAAAAAGTCGTAGGTGTGCATCGGGAGAAACCGGTAACGCAGCGTTGGTCGCAACGCCGATCCATATCTGCGTTATTTGACCATCTTAGCCTTTGATCCTATTTCCATAAAAAAATTAACGAAAAAATAAATTGCGATTCAGTCTCAATTTCCACGAAAAAAAAATTGGAAAGTAAAAATGGAAAAATATTTTTAAAAAATCTCGCCGCGCCACGCCACCGCCGCAGATGGTTTTTGGCATCACGCCGCCGACACTTTTGCATCAGCGGACTACAACTACAATTTTGAAAATTGTTCATGTTTTTACAAAATGTACTATGAGAGTTCATGTTTTTACGAAATGTAGGCAATGAACTGTGCATAACAAGTTTAGCGCCTTTATTTAATTGTTTCTAATGATTGTGCAAAATCTTAAACAGTTTGTCGATCGATTGATAAAAAAATCATCAAAATCGGTTGGAAGATAGCGGAGCTAGTTCATACTTCCTGACCACTTTTCGTGACGGTCTTAAATTTGATTCTGCAGAATGACCCCCCTATATTTTCCCGTAAGACGTATTCTACGTCAAAAAATTTCCATTGGAAATTTAGAAGAATTTCCTTTGAAGATTCATTAATGTTGCCCAGGATTTTGAAATTTTTTTTGTGATTCTGTAAAAAAAAATCAGCTGGATTTTTTTTCTAATTTATACTGGGAATTCTTCTGAATTTGATGTTTATTGAAATTTTCATCGTAAAATGCATTTCGGATCCTTCTACGGATTCTTCTAGTCTTCAAAATTTCTACCGAACATTTTTCGGAACTCTTCCACAGAATTTCGGAAAAAATGTCGTTGAAATTCTAAAGATTTTTCCGTGAAGACTCCGAAGAATTTCTTGTCAATATTCTGAAGGGTTTCCCTTGCAACTCCAGAATAATTATTCTTGAAAATTCAGAGGATCTTGGAATTTAAAGTTGATTCAACAACATATGTAGGCAATAATTTAGGCTTAAGAAGCTTAGTTTTATGATATTGAGCAATTAGGATAATTGATCGAAAAATTTAATAATGCACCTAAATGTTCTACACGCACAAAATTCTAGTAATGCGTATGAAAAAAAATATGACATAGAGAAGCTTGCATTTAAAAAATCAACATGAAATTCTAATTAATAATCATGCTTTCTAAATTCATAAAAGGGTCTTAGAACGAAGGATATTCCAGAAAAAAACTTTCAAATCCCCAAAACTATCTAGGTTAAATAATAGTGTTATAATAACGATTGAAATTGAATTCCAAAACAAATCTCAGCCCTTTCAGGACGGATGGGTCATATATGCCCAGCGTTTTAGATTGTCTATAAAATCACAGAAGAAAGCTACCCAAGTAGCACATTTCTATCGAATCTGGTTATAGTAACTTGATTATGACCAAATTCGGTCGAATATCGGTTACGGCAACCGACCTGGACCATGTGTGCTACTCGGGTAGGCCACCATTTTCTTCAGCAAAATTATTCATCTTTACAGAAAAAATATGGGAGCTCAAATTTGACTGACCCTGAAAACTCAGATATCCGAGACCTTGGGAAGATTTCGATTCTAAGAGCATGCAAATGAAGTTGAAATGTTTGTTCATTCATTCATCAAACCACATTGTTTCATCATTCTGAATACTCAGATAAGATGGGTCATCCTGAACGTTAAGCCAGTGATTAATATTCAGGAATACGAGATGCTCAAGGTACTCCAAAACGTTCTAAGATTCAGCCCACGATATCTACCAGATCAATCAAGACATTTACAATGTCTTCGTCATCGGTATATACTCAATCCGATGCAATAATCATATGATCCTAATTTCCATTAACATGAGATCCAAGAGACAAGGTACCCAAAATTGTCTTGAGTCAACATCAAGTTGCATAATGACAATGAGGTTTGTTCGCAAACTTTTTTTTATAGGGCCTTAGAAGCACTGGGTTCACGGACTTGAATGATTAAGTAGTTCAAATTACGACTTCCAGGACGTTTTGTATAACCTAAAAAGTCTGTAATAGCTTGTATAAATAATAATTGAAGTCATATCAACCCAATGGACCTACTGGGATATTATATCACACATCATTCATATGTTGGTTAATTGGATAAATCGAATGATCCGAACTCCAAAATAATAATAGGTCTATAATACAATCATTACTCTAGGAGTGGCTTATGAAAGGACCATTGACTGAAGCATATTCGATATGTGGAATAGAAGTTCCTTGGAAAATTATTCGAGTAACTGAGAAAATATGTTTATGATGACATCATTGGCTTCCACGAGTCGATATTAAAATAAAATTTCAATGGAGAATTAGAAATTTTGAGAGATGAGCCAGCTCTGGACTAAAAATCTATTTAATAAAGAAAAATAGAAATTTTACATAATAAAATAAATTTACAATAAAGAAATCAGGGCATGAGTATTAAATAAATACAGAATTTCTATGCAAAACAGTAAACAGTTGAAAATTTTCCACAAAACAATAATAAATTAACACTTGTGAAAGCAAAAATTGCAATTATAAAATAAGATATATTGAAATATATATAGAAATAGAAATCCATATAGAAATAAAAATGTTCCACGAAAAAAATAACAAAATTTTCATGAATAAATCAATATTAGCTTATTTAGCAATATTTCCAGAAAAAAAAATCTTTTCCACAAAAAATATTTTTTTCCACAAAATATCTACATAATAAAAATGAGTTGAGATTTCCTTTCTGACGATTTAACACGCGATCGGATTTAACTCGCGGATATGTATAATTTTTCCCTAATCGATTCGTTTCGGGATCCGCAAGGTTTGTATATACAAAAAGTTGGTGAATTTAACGGGGAAATGTAAAAAGTCAATAAAACACAATTTCGGGTCAGCTGTTGAGGAAAACAAAACAAACGCACGGAAATTGATCTAGAGTGCGGTGCTGCAAATAGTTCATTGAGACATTTGCAACACCTGGGCAATGCTGGGTTTCTTTCACATCAATAAAGAGCAATGAAAAAATAAGAGAATTTACATTAGGAAAATACTAAAAAGCAATCAAATTGAGAACATTTTCCATGAACTTCAAACGCTTTTAAAGAAGAGGTAATCTATGGAAAAATGCTCTTTTTATATATTATTTTATATTCTTTAATGGAAAATTTCCTTTTTTAAATGCTCTTTATTGATTTATTTCTGATTTATTTCTGATTTATTTACTGATTTATTTATAGAATATTTGTATTTTTTCCCGTGAAATATTTCGATTTCTTTATGGAAAATTCTTTTTTTCATAATTGCAATTTTTGGTTTTAAAAGTGTTAATTTATTTTTGTTTTATGAAAAATTCTTAATTGTTTATGAAAATTTTGCATTATTTGTAGAAAATTTAATTTTTTTTTATTGCTCATACCATGATTTCTTTATTGGAAATTTCCTAATTGTTATGGAAAAATTTTATAATTTTTTAAGCAGGGTTTCTACTTCAGACGATATCGTATCTTAGACCATCGACTCATGGAAGGTCTATTGTAGATTGTGAAAGTAATAAATGAAACCGCATCGGCTCAATGGACCTGCTTGGATGCTTAGCGATGTACGGATACATCGTTTAGAACTTGGTTGATCGGGTCGTTTCAAAACTCCGTAATATCATGTCTCATGATTACATAGATATTTGTGGATATATTCTCAGCTTAGGACATTTTGTTTCTTGGCATGATTTTTGATACTTTCGAAGATATGTACTGTACAGAGCAGTTTGGCCTATGACACCCGAAAAAAAATACGACTTTTCAGTTCTTTCTATACTAGTTTTGGAAAGAACGAGTAGAAAACCCTAAATATGTAGGTTAAATCCTTTTTACATCGTCCTGAAAGGGTTAAATACCAAAATATAACAATAAATTCTAGAATACCAAAAGAAACCCAAAGATATTAAAGACTGTAGTTTTAAAATGAAAACTAGCATTTTATGCCAAAAAATAAAAAAATATAGAGATAATTTGGAAAGACGCTATAATAAATCCATAAAATAATTCGGGAGATTCCATAATTTTATGACCAATAAATCTTTAAAAAATGATCCATAAAAGCTATATTTTGATACACAAAATTCCGAATTTGCGCAATTTTTATCCTGATGATGATTCATAATTTCAGTAATACGATCCAGAATATTGATCTATGGTCGGGGTTCAGCCAAATCACACCAAGCGCCAACGAAAAATTACCGATTTTTCTGCTCAAACTTTCGTTTAGCAGATTTAATTGATCGCAAATCGCATCGAATATCCCTCAATCTCATAACTGAGGATATCCTACTGCAAATATATGCTTAAATTGATATGAAACTATTTCCGTTGTCCTTGTACGAACAAAATATCACAAGTCAGTCGAAAAGCCGCTTGGTGCGGTTTGGCTGAACCCCGACCATATGATCCATAATTTTGTTTCTATGATCCATAATTTTGAAAATGTGATCCATAATGCTTGGAAAGTATGCCAATGAAACTATATCAATTGATCCACACATTTTTAAAAATCAATGGAGCATTTAGCTAAATTTACGGATCATATCACCAAAACTATGCATCATTTAAACAAAGTTATGGATCAAATAGCCAGAATTATGGATCATATGACTAAAATTATGAATCATATTACTGAAATTATGGATCATGATCACGATAAAAAATGCGCATATTTGAAGTTTTATGGATCAAAATATAGTTTTCTATAGATCATTTTCTAAAGATTTATGGATCATTTGTCATACGTTCATGGGAAAATAGCAAGAATTGTATTGTTTTTCTTGACCATGTTAATGGAACATATTTCCCTATTAATTACTAAATTTTAGCTTAGTTATGGGTCGAAAAATTATTCTTTATGGAATCTTCTGAACTATTTTATGGATTTATGGTAGCGTTTTATGGAACATTCAGATGTTATTTATGAATCGTTTTTCATTGTTTATATGCAAAAGTATGTTTTGCCCGTTACCAATCTTAAAACATAGTCTGTAAAGGTTCAAACAACTGATGGTAATTGAAAAGCATGCTCTCTGGATAGGTACTCCAATTGAATCAATAAATAGCTTTTACTTAGTGCCCATTTTTGCAATGGAAAATAAACAAAAAGCCACTTGAAAGCTCCCTTTGCCTTTCGTAAAACCACAATATCACAGCAAGAAATAGAAGAAACAGACGAAGAAAAAATTCATTAACGTTTAATTCCTGCCAAATTAAGATTTACGAGTAAACAAACGATCCTATGCCACGTGCCGAAGAAAAAGCACTCACCGGGAGGTTCGTGGAAAATTTCCTTCGAAAGCTTTCTTGTCTTCGTCGTCGTCGTCGTTGCTGTCGCCAACAAAGCCGTTTCCCAGCAATAATTAAGACGAACCAAACCGCCCAGCATCAAGCGTTTTCAAGAAAAACAAAAAGCGAAAGCAGTTGTTGGTGGCACGATTTCGCCATCGTCATCGAGGAGCTCCAATACGAAGGCAACCGAAAGCAATGAAAAATTCATTAAACTTTTATTATGTTGGTTTTCTTCAGGTTCTTTGTTTCGGATAGATTTCACTCGAAATGAAATTGAATGTCCTATCTCGGGAGGTGGACTTAAATATCAGCGCAACCACCGGACCACAACAACGGCCGTCCAAACAAATGGAAATGAAATGCACGAGTTCGTTCGAGTTTCTTTTTCTTTTTTTTTTTGCTCGTTGAGTTCGGAGGACTGAACGTATTTTATAGCGTGGGATGTCCTTTACCTCTGTGTCATACCTATCTCCAACGATTACGGTGTAAATAAAACAATCCAATAAAACTTTTACTGCCACAAATCAGTATCCCACGGACATTGGACATTGAGTGACTTCTCAGCGGTAATAAAAACGCTACCTTGAGGTCATCAAATGAACAATTTTCTTATGGTTGATAATGAAATTGATTGAATGTTTGGGTCCTCTAATGGCAAAGTGCTCGTCATTTGAGTCGATATAAAGTACCTATTTGAAATCAACTCTACGCAATAGAAGGCTGAAGGAGCCCTTATTGTAACCACAATTAAAGGTGTTTAAAGGCGAAGATTGATCGGGTGGTAGTAGTGCCAGGTAGTGCAATACATCCGAGTTGGCCAGGCTCCTATGCCCAAGCTAGGAGAGATTTCGAAGCCCAGACTGGCTCCAATCAAACTCGCTCCTACAAATGTCGAATGCAAGCAAGGACTAGGAGATTAAGGGGCCTGAGGAAGATCATAGTGAAACTGCAGAAGAAAAATCGGCGACAAGCGAGGATGAAATGTAGGCAATCGAATGGAAACAGTCCAGAAGAACGGCACGATTGAGGAGCTAATCAGGAAGTTCACGGACCCCACAGAAATGCCCAACAAGCTCCAAGCTATTCTCGAAATAAAACGATTGGTGCGAGCCCAAAGGACCCGAAGCAATCAAGCAAGAAAGTTGGAATTACGCAGGAGAATGCGGACACAACCATCTATAACATATTTTCGGCTACATCGGAAGCAGAAGCGAACTCCGAGGCAGGGATGTGCTCCAAGCTCCGGTGAATGCAAGGATCCCGCAAACGCCACCCCGTAATCAAAAGGTGGATCAACACGCAATTCTGACAAGAAGGGTAGCAAGTAAGAGTGATTACAAGCACAGGCAACATTTCATAATTAGTTTGTGCCTAGTTTAAGACCTTATTATCTATCATCTTCGGTCTCCAGTAGCCTTGCAATCAAAGGCGTTGGATTGCCAATCCGGAGATGGCGAGCTCGATTCTCGGTCCGGTCTAGGATGTTTTCGAGTGGGTAACATTCTCGACTCCCTGAGCATAGTGTATCCATTGTACTTGCCAAACAAGATACATACTCATGCAATGCGGACATAGAAAGCTTTCAATTAATAAATGAGGAAATGCTAATAGAATACTAAGTTGAAAAGCAGGGTAAGTTCCAGTTGGAATGTAAAGCCATTGAAGAAGAAGATCTATCATCTTCGATAGTACACACAATACCTAGAACTATACGAGAAATATGTTGGCTGATCTTTCCGATCGTGCACTAGTTGCTTAAATCACAGAATATGAACCCATAAACACACATCGCATTAAACACCCAAACTTCAAATGTTTTTACCCAAAAATCTTCACAACATCGCAATCTTTGGATAGCAGAGGCCGGTCAGCGAGAAAGGGAAAGGGACCGACATTGGGGGCTTTTCCTCACTAGGACCTTTATCAATATCACCCACCCTTTAGGAAGAACATATGTTTAGGCTCTGCAAGCACAGCGAAATTATCTCCGGTTCCTCCGGAAATAATTTAACCCACCAAATATTACCAGCTTCCCCTCCGATGCAACAGCTACCCAACGGTGACGTAGGACCTGTCCCGATGGAGCTCTGAGAGGGAGTCTTCAGCCCAGTCGTCTTTTTCCCCATTGCTCCCCCCATCTTCGGCAGATGTTGGTCCTAGGCTAACTAGGCAAACTAGGTCCTAGGCAAACCCCAGCAGCTGTTCTTCCTCCTCCATCTTCAGGAGTCTCCAAACAAACCACTATGGCCTTGCAGTAAAATATAAATGGATTTTAAGATAAAATACCTTCCTCTCAAATCGACGGTCGATGCAAGCTCCCTATCGTTGCGGTGAAGCTGGAAAGACTCTTTGCCGTCACCATCGCGTCGGTCTATCACGCCAGCGGAAAACTACCTTTTTTTCACAGGGAAACCAGCGTAATTCAGCGCTTGTTGGCTGATCACTTCCGAGATCAGTTCTCCTACGGAAATAAACAACGCCCCCACCCCTCCCATATGCGCAGTAAACACCATCATCATGCCTCCGTTATTCTGCCTTCCAGGTTCCTACTGACACCAACCAGGACTTCAATCAGCCCATTTCCCTGAGTGGAAAGGACTTCACCCTGCACAAAGATCAAGGCAAATCGGCGGAAATAGGTGAAACGCCTGCGTACAAGTGAAAGACTCGCCCTCAAGGAGGGCATCAACAGTGAGTAGCCCTTAGTCACCTTCCTCGATCAGTGAACAGCAAGTCTCATTGTTCCGATTCCCAAATACTGAGGTTCCTTCAGCGATGCCAGGAAGCTGCCGGGATTCACCGATCCATTTCCCTCACGAACGTCAAGGAGAGGATGGTCAACATACTGCTTACGGATTTCGTGGTAGCCAAAGGGTAGTAACAGAACCTGGGCTCCAAGAATCATGGAGAAAGTGCAGCTCGGTACACACAATTGCATAGGAAGAGACGGAAGCTCCCCAGGGCTCAGTCATAACTGTGACCCCCTGTTCCTAGTGGCCAGGGAGGAGATTTTTGCCGCAACCATCCCAAGGAAATTGGCTGATAACTCAGTCGTCTTACAATCGATTTAGGAGATTTTAGATTCAATCGAACGAATACACTTCTTTTCTTTTTATTATTCCATTACTTTTCCTTCTTCCTTCTTTCTCCTTCATTTTTCCTTTCCATGCTGGGAAAACTCAAATTATCAAATCTCATGCGCGAATAAATCAAGCGTGAGTGAAATCCAACCAGAATCGATTTGCATCGTCGCATGATTTTTACGTGTTCTTCTTTGATTAATATAAATTTTTATTTGGAAAATAATGGATAATATATCCAAAGGTTAACAGAAAAGTCCGGAAAACTCAAGCACGGTGTTGCTCACGAAGAATCGCGAGCGATTTGGTTCACGCATGGGACCTGTGTGGTGCCAATAATTAATTATGAATTTGAATTGAATAACGCCCTTAACTATGTCCGACCTTGTATATATATACATCTTGGCACGTTATGATGAATCTCTACACGTAACGCTCGCCAAAACGGCGCAGTCTCTTTGGTGTGATGCCACTGGCATCGAGGCTTTTCGTACAGTGGCAGTCGTACAGGTAAGACGTATTACAGCCCCAGCGTGTTGGGTGATTCCTCTGTTAGGAAGTACACATTTTGGCGATCCATGCCAGGCTGATTAAATATCATATTTCTTATATACTGTTTTCTATTTTGAGGAATCACCCATCGCGCAGAAACATCGTAAAAGTTCATTGCTAGTAAAATTTGAAAACCACTTTAAAAATCTATCGCGGAAAAGTGAAGTGAGACAAAATGGCCACCGAGATCATATTGCTTTAGTTTCGTATTTTTCAATCGATGTGGCAACAAAATATTTTGCGATGGTACTTACCACTAGGAGAATTGACGATTAATACAGAATATGTGCAACCTAGAAATTGATCCGAGAGTTTCTAATAGTAAGTGAATCGTGATGATCAGAATTGCTACGCTGAGTTTGGAATCCAAATATGGCCGCGATGTTTTCGTCTAGCGATTCTGAATAGGTGCATTTTATGGGAGGCAGATCGAAATGATCGCGCACTTCTGCGGCTGGAAGTTGCCATGTTGGTTTTTGTCGGAAGCGGATCGGGATGACCGCGTTTATTCGCGGACCTGAAATGGTCCCGATGTCCTGATTTAAATGTATTCAGATATAACTCATGGCAGTGGACAAATTGAAACGTGTATTAGTTCCTAAAAGAAGAGAGAAAACAAAAATTAGCCATGTACTAAGACTGGATTATAGAAAAGAAATTTTTGATTTCAGATTTGAGCAACATTCAATTTGAGTTTCGAAAACTATCCACAAGATGTCAACCGGGGGAAAATACGTTAGGGCTCCAGAGCCCCATAGCGACTCAGATGGTACAGACGATCATATCGACGAATGGTCGGAACAAAGAGTTCAAGTTAAGCAAGAACAGCTAGAAGAAAGTGACAGAAGTACCACGACCGAAACACTGGAAAGTGATCCGAGTGCAGATGAGAGCGAGGAAGAGGTCGACACAACCAGGACCATATTCTCAGGATGGACAGAATGCAGAATACGTTGAATAAATTAGTCCAAGACATGAGCACGTATCAAGCCCGTTCTGCAGTCAGACCGACCCATCAAGATGACGATCGTAGCTGGAATATTGGACACGAGACCTCAGGACCGTCGACCAGCTCTGGTATTATTCGTTGGGAGAACATACAACCATTCCCGAACGACGTCCCCGCAAACCAAATGTGGGAACAATGGAACCGGTTCATAGACCGCTTTGAAATCGCCACCTCGCTATCCAACGTTAACGATGCTGCGAAACGATCACAAATTTTGTTTCTATCCATGGGAGAAAAACTTCAAGGAATCATTCGGGCAGCAAGACTACGTCCAAGCTTACGAGACCCCAACTGCTATGGTATTTTCGTTAGAAATATCGAAAATTACCTACAGTCTATGGTTGACATAACGGCAGAACACGAAGCTTTTTCAAATTTGCGCCAACAACCAGATGAACCAACGATTACGTTCCATGCAAGATTAATGGAGAAAGTGCGTCTCTGCCGGTATAGCAACGCCGACGAAGACAGATTTGTTCGTATGCAGCTATTAAAGGGGATGCGTAACAAGGAGTTGGCCAAAACTGCACGGACGTTCGGGTACGAAACAGCTTTCATCGTCCAATCAGCAACACGCGAGGAGGCATTTGAAGCTGAAACAGGCCCATCCAGTTCCACTAATGCTTTCGCAGTGACTCGGAATCGTCAAACAACTTTCGGTGACAGACTTCCAGCGAAACGTCGTTTTGTACCACTCAGTAACCGTCAAACGCAAGTCAAGAAACAGAGAAGAGAAGATGATAACAGTCATCGTGGAGTAGGGCGACGCTCTCGTTGCCCAAAGTGCTACCGTTTGTACCACAACGAGATACCGGACACTTTGCCGTGGCATGCCGCAAAAGCCGTAGCAAGGACGCCAATTGCATCCAAGACCAAAAGGATCACATTCCGGGATGGACAGATGACGAAAATGAGAAGAAGCATATAAATGCTCTCTCGCTGACAGATGTACTTGTTAATTGTCGAATTGGTTCATCTGATCCGATCAAGTTTCTCATAGATTCAGGAGCAGATGTAAATATCGTCGGCAGTGATGACTGGACCAAGTTGAAGCGTCAGTTCCATGCAGGCAAGGCCATGTTAGAACCGATAAAACTACCTTCCAACAACGACTTACGATCGTACGCGTCAAGCAAACCTATTCTAATAAAATGTGGGTTTAAAGCGGAAATCGAAGTAGTTGATTATTGTAAGCCTTTGCTTACCGCAGAGTTCCTGGTTGTAGCAGAAGGCCGTCGCTCTCTTCTCTCAGACAACCACGAACAGTTTCCGAACTTCGCAGCTTTTTAGGATTAGTTCCGTTTGTCAGCCCGTACATCAGAGGGTTTGCAGATATCGCAAGTCCATTGTGGGCAGCAACTAGTGCCGATAGATGGATATGGGGTCAGAAGAAGCTTTTCAAAATCTGAAGGAACAAATTATGAACTGCACAACATCCCAAGGCTACTTTTCGGAAGAATACACGGATGCCTCCCCGAATGCTCTGGGTGCAGTTCTTGTTCAGCAAGCCAGTAGTCAACCACCTCGTGTGATTAGCTTTGCTTCAAAAGCCCTTACAGCGACTGAAAAAAGATATCCACAAAATCTAGTTGCAACAGTTTGGGCTGTCGAGAATTTCGCGTTTTTCTTGCTTGGCAGGCCATTTGTTATTCGCACTGATGCGCAAGGTGTAACGTTCA
Organism: Armigeres subalbatus; assembly: GCF_024139115.2. NCBI lineage: Eukaryota > Metazoa > Arthropoda > Insecta > Diptera > Culicidae > Armigeres > Armigeres subalbatus. Next base: position 302,801,768 of record NC_085141.1, read on the forward strand.
TTCTCAGAAGAACACGTGAAGACTCGCGCTTTATCTCGCGCTGATGTTTGGGCCCTAAGGCTAAGCCCTTACAAATTCGATGTCGAGTACGTGCGTGGTCGAGAAAACATAGCCGACCCATCATCGAGACTGTACGAAGGCGAGGACAAGCTATTTGAAGAAAACGTCAGATTGCTGTTTTGGAAGCAAACCAAATTCTATTTTTGACAGAAGACGAAATAAGAGAAGCAACTGCTGAAGATCATGAACTGCAGGAGGTAGTGCTTTTAAATTAAATCAATCGTTGATCAGAAGTCAAATATCTCTTTTGTTTTTTACGACAGGTAACAGACGCCCTCGATTCTGGAATGTGGCCCACGCATTTGAAAAGATTCAAAGCACTAAGCAGCGACCTTGTTGTACATGCAGGAATTCTTTCCAAGACCGGCTGTGCCATAATACCGCTAAAACTGAGACAGAAGACACTTGACGTTGCTCATTCAGGACACCCGTCAAAAGCGAAGTTTAAAAGTATATTAAGAGAACGCGTATGGTGGCCCGGAATGCCCAAAGAAGCGGAAGCTTGGGTAGATTCTTGCTCTGTTTGTGCAACGAATGGAAAACCTGAAAGACCGACTCCAATGGAGCGAATTTTTGCACCACGTACCGTATGGGAGACAGTAGCAATAGACTTCAACGGACCTTATTCGAAATACGGTGGTATTTCTATCCTGGTTATAGTGGACTATCGTTCTCGCTATATCATTGCAAAACCAGTTAAATCAACCAGCTTCGAAAATACAGAAAAGGTCCTTGAATCAGTTTTCGAGAAAGAAGGTTTCCCACAAAGTATCAAATCTGACAATGGTCCTCCCTTCAATGGTGAGGATTATAGACAATATTGTGCTAAACGAGGCATAAATGTTATCTTCTCAACGCCATTGCACCCGCAGCAGAACGGGTTGGTTGAAAGCTGCATGAAACTGATCAACAAAGCTATGAACGCTGCAGCTTCTTGTCAAACGGATTACGTCGAGGAACTTAAATCTGCAGTTCAAGCGTATAATTCGGCCGCTCATTCTGTTACCAAATTGCCACCGGAAGAGGTTTTAATGGGTCGAAAGATAAGACGTGGCCTTCCCTTATTACATCGCGGTAAGGTATTAATTGATGATAACTTATTAAACGAAAGGGATCGGTGTTCTAAATTGCTATCAAAGGACCGGGAAGATCATAAACGAGGTGCCCGCCTATGCCGAATTAAACCTGGTGATATGGTCGTGATTGAGAGACAGAGTCGTAAGAAAGCAGAATCGCGATTTGACCCTCGAAGATATACCGTCAGAGAAGTGAAGAACGGTATGCTAGTTTTGATCGATGAATCTGGACAGATCTTGAAACGACACGTATCACAAACTAGAAAGGTCCATGCTTGGAGAGACACTAAACGGCAGACTAAAGTAGATACAGCAGAAGGTAACATTCAAACAAAATTACCTCCACCACCCATCGATACATCCATTGACAAAAATGCCGGATCTAGTCGTTGCACATAGGAGTACGCAGTGTAAAAGCGTGGCCAAAAGTATGTCAATCATTGTGTCGTCTGTAAGTGCATTCAATAGAAACAGTAAAGTATATTTTTTTGTTTTTATGTTGTTTACATTCATCTAGCAGCGAAGTATGACCACAGGCGGCGTCAGTTATTGTTTTTTGATAGAGCACCACTTGGCGCAAGAACGCTGTCTTTGAGAACTACAGCGTGCATGCAACGAGTGGTGCCCACATCTGGCTCCGTCAGTGAGTATGATTTTCCTTATGTTAATCTTCATTCTTTGATTATTACTTAATAAATTTTCCAAAAAGATGTACTTTGTTTGTTTACTTCAACAATATAAATTTGTCATCGAATCATGTTAAAGTTCCCTGGACAATATTTTGTAATATCAAATGGAGTTGATCTTATACATCCGAAATGAAAATCAACCGCTATCCGGAAAATGCGTATGCTTTTATGGATCGTGTGTTCATCAAAGTCTCACTCTTCTTTGGAAGCGAAACGTAATTTATGTGAGGTCTGGCACTCAAAACCATGATTTTTTTCTAACATTTATATCCAAACTTTAATAAATAAAAATAAAAATAAGTCACGATTGCGTGAGTATGCGTGAAATGTTTTTTTAAGGAGCTTATTCAGGAAACTCCAATCTTTCCAACGCTGACAATTTTGTTGCTTGGACTGGTTTGGAACCTAATTAAAAGTTTTACTTTGTAAAACATATTACAGTCGACTCTCCACATCTCGATGTTCTATATCTCGATATCCAGCTTTTTACGCTAGCCATAAATCTGGTAAGGGATGATTCAACTATGACAGGTGCTGTGTACATTTTTATGCCAGCATCATAGTAGCCTCAGCTTCTGAAGTTTATTTTGCAACCTGTCAGAATACCTTCAATACATTTTTGAAATCACTGTAAGAGAATACTAAATAACAATTCTTTATTTCAGATTTGCTGAAGTCACTCCATGGCGTACACTGAAGTACATGTCTGTTTCATGGGTGTTTGTCCCATTAACTTTAAATTCGGATCAGTTGATCGGTGACGTGAAGAGCCCTCCTAATACCAAAAACTCAGGGTTTTCTGTGGTTATACGTCATCAAACGATACAGTCTGTAATAGCGAAGAACCATATCTCACGAGCTACAACTTTAGGTATCTGCAATATTTTCATCTTTTATAATAATAAAAACCAGATGGGAGCTCCATCATTTTTTGACCATAGATGAAATCAATGTAATGTCAAAGTGGATGCTGGAAAACTTGTTAAAAACTTGATTTGGCCTTTTCCTTTAAATTCTATGCATGAATTATGAACCCCCACCCAAAACGAAGTTTTTTTTTGTGTGGAAGGTTTCTAAAATTCAAATGGGCCGTAACACACTAACAGACCCCTTTGAACTCTCTGAAAAATTAAAGTAATTTGCATTACATGCAATGCAAATGCATGCAATCTGGCATGTATACAAACTTCTCCGCAAAAAACTTGGAGTAGACTATCAACTATGATATATTGAATATCTGCTTATCTCATTCTATTGAGAGTTTGCACGATTTTAATGAGCTGCGATAGACTAAATATCGCCGTACGTCTCATTTTCCTGACGTTAAATTCTTCACTTTAGAGAATAGAATCTGAATTTAGGATATCTGCATTAATTCCTCCGAAGAATCAGCAATCAGCAACTTTCAATATAGGTACCTAAAACAAATGGGAAAATGTGTAGATAAATTGAAATACGCGATTATGAAAACTTCTCAGATAAAACCTTGTTGTTATTTAATATACGTTGCCATGCAAGTTGTTATATAAATTGTAAACAATATCGACACTGTTGTTTCATAAGGGCGAATGTCGCAAACGTAAACAATGCCTTTTCCTGCAAATTCCTCAACAACTAGGACCGCTCCCAGCTTACAACCACTTGGAACTGGTGGCGCTCCGCGCCTTCTATCGAACGGAAGTGGAAAATACCGCCAGAAGTCTCTAATCTTCCTGAAATCAGCAAAAGAAGTCAATGTTTACGTTTGCGACTTTCGCCCTTATGAAACAACAATGTCGATATCTTTGCAACTTCTACTTGAGCCTACTTTGATCCAATTATAAAAATTATAGTGTACAACGTAAATGTCAAAAGGGGTGATTCAAATTTTATAGCAAGGCCTGCTTAAAAAGCTGGATATCTCCCTATGTCGATGGTTTCCTCAGTCCCTTCAATCTACATACATTTGGGCTTTCTACATCTCGATAACCTCCCTATCTCGATATCTCTCTATCTCGATGGGTTCTGATCAAATTGTGTTCAGGATTCACTCTTCTTATGTCGATATGGTCAGATTTTTAGGCTACTAGACCATATTTGGACAATAACAAACACATCAACAACAGGAAACGACATTTGTTTTGTTGTCGTTTTTCATAGCAACGAGCTTTTTTGGATCTAGTACCCATTTCAATTTTCCTTCCATTCCTCGATCTCTCCCTATCTCGATGGTCCCTTCAATATCGAGATGTGGAGAGGCGACTGTATTGTAAAAATGTAGAAAAAAGCTAGCAATTAATATCATGATTATGGATCACCTTAAAAAGGTTTTAGATCGAATCATGCTTGGAAAAGTTTTAAATACCCTCTTTATTGATACCTATATTGATTTTCATCTTGAAATTCATTAAAAATCAAGAAAAACTTGATAAAACGTGAACATTTTTTAATGCACAATTGCGATAAAACTAGCATTGAAACTATGGTGAAGTTTAGACAGCCAGCATCGCTTACAAGTAAACAATATTGTTTCAACAGTCCCATGGCAAATTAGTATCACTATTTGAGAATTCAAAAACGAAAAATAATATGGAAATTTCTAAAATTTTTGTTTTTGACTTTTGGCCAGGATTTGGGCTGAAATACTCCTCAGTGCGTCGTTCGACCAGAGGGAAGAAACCACCGGCGTATCTTCAAAACTTCGTTCAAGTTCTTGAACAGCAAAGCACAAGGGAATAATCTTTACAATCGATGATGTCTGAAATGAAATAAACTATTTGAATTCAAACTGTTAAAATGGTCATGGAGGTTTACTTTTAGTTGAAGTTGCAGATATTTTCGATTCCGTATTTTTTTTAATGTAGTTGTCAATCTTTTCTAGAAGGAAGTGTAACGAACGTCAAGTAAGTGAGCAAATGTTATTTTATTGCAAGACATGTTTTTTTTCTTTTGAGCAGAAGGAGGATGTGTGGTGCCAATAGTTAATTATGAATTTGGATTGAATAACGCCCGTAACTATGTCCGACCTTGTATATATATCTTGGCACGTTATGATGAATCTGCGCCAAAACGGCGCACTTCCTTTGGTGTGATGCAACAGGAATCGAGGCTTTTCGTACAGTGGCAGTCGTACAGGTAAGACGTATTACAGCCTCAGCGTATTGGGTGATTCCTCTGTTAGGAAGTACACAGGACCTCGTATGATAAATGGGGTTTCCCCGCACCATACTTGAATTAGGGTGTCACTGAAAAACAGTATTTTGGTTTCTGTGTGTGAAAAAGCGTGATTTTTTTTTGAGGAGTATTGACATAAATGTTCTACAACATTGTTGCGCAACTTTTTCCAAACAACTTTGCTCTATAAACATTTAGTGTAGATCTTAAGCTCACTTATTTAGAGCAATTTTATTTACTAGGATTAGGGTGTCCCTCAAAAACAAATATTTTTGACCTGCTCTGCTTATCTTTTTTATTAATCAAACATAATTTTTTTACTTGCTGAACATACTATGCCATTCATGGAATCAATTTTTCTTTGATGCACATGCAAAACAAGCGATAAAAGAGAACCAACCACAAAGCTTGGTTTTTTTAGGAGATAGTAGGGGGCCCCAAAAGAGAGAGGCCCCAAAACGCCCCCCCGATGCAAAATGCCTTTTGTGGTTTCCCTCATATTTACCGTCATTAATATGTCCATAACAAAACTAGATCTAAAATTATGTAGGATAGGCGAAGAAAGTTTCAAAATAGTGCATTAGAAGGTCGGAAAAACCGAAAATTTCCACATTTTGAAGAAACATTTAACATTTTGGCGAGGCAAAACGCCCTAGTGGCAATAACCTACAAAGTACTTGCGTCTCCACGGACTATCCATACTAGAATGCTGATTCGCCGACGCGTGGTACTTTGTTCCCTAGGAGCTGCCAGCTAAAAGGCGTTTTGCCTCATGAGTTTTCCGGCAACAAAATATCACCACTTTTTTGAAATGTAAATATTATCAATATGATTGAGATTTTTGACAATTTTTGAATGGCATCAACTAGCTATCTTGTTTAACTGATGCATAATGTGAAAATACCAATGAATAGCGTTACAAATAAGATAATAGAACAGTCGAGTCAAGTACAAGACACATAAGACGACCACACAGTTGTGGTCGAAATACGTATCTGCAAAGATAACGAAAATTGACTGGTGGAATTAAATGGACAGTACTTAATTCGTCTTAGACGGTTTAATACATTCCACTAAACGAGCTTAATATATTTTTCTGAATAGAACAGTGTTTGCTTAGCTAGGGCATATTGCCCCCCCTTCCCCTAATGACGAAAAATCTTGATGAACATTGAATTATATTGTTTTTCTATAGTATCAACTGAATTGCCTTATTGTTGTTCCAATAAATGTACAATAAAATCTATCGACAGAAAAATGTTAACAATAGAATTACAATAAATTCTATTGTAATGAAAAAAAAAAATTCGGAAGAAATCGATATTTATATTGTAACGGTAACTAACAACCCCTATTTTCTATTGTAAAAGTGCCATTTACAATAGAATTTATGGTGGAAAACAAAATTTTGAATTGGTATTCTATTGTGTGCAACATTAGAGTTTATTGTAATTACAATTAAATTTATTGTATTGTTACAATAATTTCTATTGTAATTCTATTGGACTTTTTTATTAGGGTGTTGCTAACATTTCACCCCGTTAATTTGTACTACCTCTACAAAAAAAAACAGTATTATTCTATCGTAGTTTCTGCTTTTATGAAAATATTCGAAAATCTAACTCTGATTACAAATATAGCATCGTATTCTCAGAAATATCAGAGCATGCAAATCATTCTTGTCATATTATGTTCTGGTTCTAATAAAAGCTTGTTGCAAGGTGCGTTTGTCAGTAACAAACTCTGTTGATGACAAAGAGTATATTGTTAAGCGTTGCTCGAATATTGATTCCCTTGCATCATTAAAACACGATTTCATATCGAAATAGCTGACGATCACGATCGGGATTTTAACCACTGTGCAGTGTAGGTAGAACGATATACATTTACCAACTGAACACAAGCGCGGCGAGCCCAGTAGCAATTGCTTTCTAATGATATACGTGAAATTTGCATAAAAATTTTGTATGTGTCATGCGTCTCCATATGCTTTTATGCTTATATGCTGCTGAACAGTTTTCAAAATCACCACCTATCGTTTACTCTGGGAGGCCCATGTTTGCCCGAAAAACACTCATGAGAACATTCAGATATAACTAGGAACAACAGATATCTTATATATAAAAATGAAATGGTCTGTGTTCGTATCCGCATAACACGAAAACGGCTGGATAGATTTTCTTCATTCCTTCAGCGGAAACGTTCATTACTGTTTCCGACGGGTTTATATGATATTTCCTCATGCCAAAATTACGAGTAAGGTCGAGCAATACGTGAAAAACTAAAATCAAGATTCATATGGAAACTTTGCATGGGCAGTTCGGAACGCGCATTTTCGCCTACTATGCAGGACAACGTCTGCCGGGTCGACTAGTAACAGATATAACGTATTTTAACTTATCTCAACATGCAATCATGCAAGTGACTTCAACGCCGTTAAGGCGAAACCCTTTTCAACTTTGTAACCAAATAATCTAGGAATTTTTCCAATCAAACAACAAACTTTTAAAATATCTGCAGATTTTCGAGATCCCCACTGCCTGCGGTCCCTGTACTGTTCGCTAATACGATCCATTCTAGAGTCAATACTGTTCTAGCCTGTTGTCCTTTTCACGCTAAATGGATTATCAAAATTGAAGCAATCCAGAAAACAAAACCGTTCGGTATGCCCTTCGCTTTTTCCGTGGAACGACCCTTCCAATTTGCCACCTTACAGGGAACGCTGTCAACTTCTTGAATTAGAAACTCTCGAGTGACGTTGTTCAATCGCGCAAGCTGTATTCGTAGTAAAAAGCACCGTAAGGAGAAATTGATGCCCCGACTATTCTAGCCGTCTTCTTACTTCACATAAAATGCTGGTCCTGAGAAGAACCGGTTTTTGTTCCACAACACTAACAGCAAATTTTAAATAACTCAAAAATCACTATAATAAATAATAAAAAAAAACTAACAGCAAACATTTGTTTGAATTTTGCGTTGATTTCACTTTTTGTAGCTTACTTTCTGAGAGCCACTGGCTGTTACCGGCAACATCGTTGCGACAAATGAGTGCTGCTGTCAGCGACGGACCCTCGCCACTGCTACTGGTCGAACACGACGCTGCTGACCAATGAACAAAAGCTGCCCTCATTGAGGTTGGATGATCTACAGCAACCATCTCGACGACTGTCATCGATGCGATAATATTTCGTTGAGACTGCTATCAGCGCCTTCGTGCTGCTACCTTCGCTTCGCTGCGTCCGCTTTACGTGAAATCTTGTACGAACTGATGATTAGATCCACAAGTTTAATATTGATGTCTGTGTTTGCGATGCATGTATGGGATTGCTTGTTTTATTTTTTCTAAGCTGTTTGTCAATTTTTGATAATGAATGGTTGAAAATCTGTATTTTTAAAACAAAACAATTAAGCGACTCTTCCTTGAACGAGTGGTCCAAAAAAATTAAAATCCTTCGAGAAACGGCTGAGTTACTAACGTTCAAAGTCTGTCATATTTTAGCGACGGGCTCTAAATTTCGCAATCGCAAAGTGTACTTACTTACTTACTTAAGAGTCCTGTACACCTCCGGTGTTGCAAAGGGCCGACTTGAAAGATCTCCATCCCGAGCGATGCCCAACTATCGCTTTAACCTGTTGCCAGGTTAGGTTTCGGTCGACTTCTTTTATTTCTTTTATTGAGGCTTCGCCGCCATGAGTCTCTGGATGCGATGTCCCGCTGGGTTCCAGTCTAATGCTTGTTTACAGATTTCGTTTCCGCCCCTACGTAGAGTGTGGCCGACCCAGCCCCACTTTCGATCCCGAATTTCTGTTGCTATCGGCCTCTGGTGACAACGACAATGAAGCTCGTTGTTTGAGATCCAGTTGTGAGGCCACCAGGCCCGAATAATATACCGCAAGCATCTGTTGATGAACACCTGCAACCGTTGACTGCTCTCCACTGCTACACACCATGTTTCGCTAGCGTATAACAACACAGATTTCACGTTAGAGTTGAAAATTCGTATTTTAGTGCGTTCACTTATCTGCCTGTTTTTCCAGATATTTCTTAAACTCGCAAAGGCAGCCCTTGCTTTCTTGATCCGTGCGCCTATTCGATCTTGGTCGACCGCCGTCTGACGCCATTTGGCTACCAAGATATTGGAAGCTTTCAATATTCGCCACTGATTGCCTGGCTACTGTGAAACTGGAAGGAGTCACCATGTTTACATCCAACGATTTGATTTTGTTGACGTTGATGACTAAACCTGCCGAAGGCGCACGGCAAGGTCGTTGAGCTTACTCTGCATATCAGAGCGCGAGGAGTGCAACGTCATCAGCCAATTCGAAGTCGTTTAGGTACTCCATGGTTATAGGCTGCCATAACAGCCCGCGGTTTGGTTCACGGTCAATCGCATCCAACACAATCTCGTCGATTACGATGAGGAACAGTAACGGTGATATAATACATCCTTGCCTCGCACCAGCTACGACCCGGATAGGGTCGGACAAGATCCCATTGTGCAGTACTCTACACGAAAAGGCCTCGTACTGTACCTCGATGAGGCCGACGATTTTCTCAGGAACCCCCATGCATCTGGGCGCGTGATTGAGACGGTCGAAAGCTTTTCCTAGTCAATGAATACCATGTAAAGGGACTCTTGAATTCGTTGACCTGCTCCAGAATGATACGAAGGGCGTTAATATGGTCCACACAGGATCTTCCGGCACGGAATCCTGCCTGCTGCCGCCGGCTAGGATAATTTTGCATAGAACTTTGAGAGCGGTACACAGCAACATAATGCCTCGCCAGTTATCGCACACAGTCAGGTCACCCTTTTTGGGCACCTTCACTACGATACCTTGCATCCAGTCGACCGGGAAAGTTGCGGTGTCCCAGATATTACGAAATAAACGATGCAGTAGTTGAGAGGATGTCATGGGGTCAGCTTTGAGCATCTCGGCTGATATGCGATCGACCCCTGGGGCTTTATTCGATTTCATGCTTTGAATGGCTGTTTGAATCTCTAGAAGGATGGAGCATCGGTATTGACGCGTGTTATACGTCGGATCCTAGGCAGATCATGCCAAGGTAATGATAGCTGGTTGGCTGACACTTGCAAAAGTTGCTCGAAATGCTCGAACCAGCGTTTCAGCTGGTCAATTGGGTCGGTCAATAACTGATCATTCGCGTCTTTCACAGGCATCGTTGCATTCATCTTCGCCCCGCTTAAGCGTCGTGAGTTATCGTAGAGGAGGCGAATGTCCCCGGTTGCGGCGGCTCTCTCTCCTTCGTCGGCCAGAGAGTCTGTCCACGCTCGCTTGTCCCGTCGAAATAAGCGTTTTACTTTCTTCTTAAGAGCCACGTATCGTTGACGGGCTAAGACTTTAGCTCCTCTGGTTTTTGATCGCTCTATCGCGGATTTGGCTTCTCTTCGCTCCTCTATCTTCCTCCAGGTCTCATCGGTGATCCATTGTTCTCTCTGGATGCGTAGTTCGCCCAGATTGTTCTCGCTGGTGGCGATGAAGGCATTCTTGATGGCGGTCCATTGGTCTTCCACGCTGCCACCTTCCGGAATATCTGCAGCACGCGTTTCCAGTTCTTCAACGAAGGACCGTTTCACCGTGGCATCTTCCAGTCGGCGTGTGTAGAATCGTCGTCCACCTCTTTCCTCCTGCCGACGAATCCGCGCAATGCGCAGGCGTATTTCGCCGATGAGGAGGTGATGATCAGACGCGATATCGGCACTACGTTTATTCCGTACATCGAGAAGGCTCCGTTTCCATTTTCGGCAGATGTATATGTGGTCGGTTTGATTTTCTGTAAAGCCGTCACGGGAGACCCACGTGACCTTGTGAATCAGTCGATGAGGGAATTGCGATCCCCCAATCACCATGTCGTTATTACCACAAAATTCTGCGAACAGCTCTCCGTTTTCGCTCATTTCTCCGAAACCATGGCGTCCCATAATGCGCTCATGGTCCGTGTTGTCGGATCTGATCTTCGCATTGAAGTCGCCCAAACGGATCTTGATATCACCCTTCGGAATTCTATCTACGACGGCATTGAGTTGACTGTAGAAGTTTTCTTTGTCTTGCAATTCGGCAACATCGGTTGGCGCATAACCCAATATATAAAACACAGACGTAGTTCTCCGTCCAAAAACGTGAGGCTGTGGGTCCCCGGATCCCAAAGAAACGGGGAAATTTAGTCCCTTCATCTGCCGGGAGGTCCCAGCGGCGGATGCAAAATGCTACGACCCGGGGACGACCTACCCAACCACCGCGAACAGGTGGTCCTGTCGCGCCTTTGTTCGGGGCATACTAACGCCACCCCGAACATTTAAGGAATGTTACTGCATTTCTCCGTTAATCACATAGTTGGCTCTTGTATTTTTTTCCACGGTGCCCGTTTGAACAACAACATCTTCAACGCCTTAACCGTTCTCCGCAACAACCCGTTTGACGAGAGGAAGATAATAAACTTCCTCAAGGATTGCAACTTGTTTGATAAAGTTTGACGATCTGGCTATGGATAACTCTGACCTCCTGGACGCGAAATACCAACTGACTACCACTACTAAAAAAAATCCGGCATACATCCCCTCGTGACATTCTTGGACGACAAAATACAAACCTGAGCCTCCGTATGGACCGAATCACGCAAAGAAACAAAGAACTTTCCAAACGTATATCTATTGATTTACTTCCTCACCGCACAAACTACAACGATACCAGATCGTTCGACATGTATATGAACCGAGCATGACGACCGAACCGATGTGCAGTATTCTGTACTTACTTGTCCTTACTTGACCGAAACAAAGAGCAATACAAGCGCATTATCCGCCGAATATCAAAAAGATATTTTTTCCTCCGGCTTGCGACGGTTAATACACGCACTGTACTTAATTTCCCGATGGCTACTGCAAGCTATAGAAGATCGCACTTGTCTCGACCGGATCAAAGCGCAATACCTGAAACACGAGAAATCACGCACTGAACTTATTAACTTCCGCGCAATGCAGAACACAATATTTCGGCCGATCGCGCGATCGTTCTGCTGTCCGAAAACAACACACATTCTTTATCTTAAGGACACTCATCCATTTTACTCAAACTCCAGGACAATTTAGAGATCTTATAACATCTCATATGCCGGCGTTTAAAAGGCAATTTAAAGACAAATATTCAGAGGACATAACTGGCCATTTGATTTAAACTCCAGGACAATTTGGAGATCCTACAACATCTCATATTCCTGGATTTGAGACGCAAGTGAAAGATAAACTCTCTTGTTTACTTAAGTAGTTTCGCCCTTTTGAAATGTTGGTGTCGATTTGTTTTAAATTTGGTTAAAATCTGTCATGGGGTTCAGGAGTTACACTGAGGCTGTGAACCATTCCACTGATTCGTTTAACTTTTAGTTAAAATTTGACAGTTCGATAATTATTTTCTCATAGTGGTTAAAATTTTACTCCGAAGCCGACCCATTTGAGTTTTGACAGATTGAAAGTTATTTGGAGCGAAATTTTCTCGCGAACAAAGTTTAACTATCGAACTGTCAAATCTAACCACGCTCCGGAGGAGGGTTATTTTTAACCACGGTGAAATAACCATCGAACTGTCAAATTTTAACTAAAAGTTAAACGAATCGGTGAAATGGTTCACAGCCTGAGTTGATCAAAAACTAAACAATCTAGTATTTTGCGCACGATATTGACGCCGAATGAGTACCTTTTTGATATAGTAGTAACTATTAACATTTTTTATTCAATGTAGGCCATGATTCATAAAAAAAATATTGGCACTCATCTGGTATCTACAAACAAATGTCAAATATTCTCCATTATGTTATTCTAGGACTTGGTAGATTTATTATAATTTTTTTGTAATAATTTTATTGCATTTGAATGGAATGCAATGTGATCAATATATTGAATACAATATAATGAATATAATCATCTCCTTAAGATAAAGAATCTCCAATCCAAATTTCAAAGTACTCGCGTTTTCGAGGGCACACCACTCGATACGGAAGCAACGCGTTTTGCGTTAGCAACGAGTTGTGCGTTAGTTTGATCCCTTCTTTAAATATCAGCTGAGATGAGATAAGACATCTCACTGTCCCTTTTTGCAACCAATTGCCTGTCAGAAAAGGCCAGTTTTGATTGGGAGATTTGACAGACGCCGGCAAGCGCAGCGTTGCTTTATTTTGCTGGTGGGTGCTTTGTTATTACTTTTGCGGTGTTGCTAGTAGTCGGGGATTTTCCAACTTCAATTTCTAAAGAAACAAGTAAACACGAATAAACGTTTGTTTCATTGATTTCAACGTGAAATAGAATGAATAATAAAAATGTTGTAATTATAGTCAGAACTGCAATCATGAAGTACAAATGAACAACTCAGTATTTGGTAATTATTGATTGAACTTTATGCGGCTGGTTCATTTTCGGTTAGTTAAATAAGATGGTCACATGGAGCTGCCCGTTGCATGGATTGTGGATAATTTGTGTGAGGGCATTCAGCTCCGAGATATTTTATCTCATCTCAGGATATCAGTAAATCTAGATCAACATTTGAAAAGGGCGTAACAGCCAAATTTTATTCCTTCTGATTCTTTGATCACATATATAGCTATTAGACCTGTTCACCATTTTCAAAAGTATTCCAGATTCAAAGTGCCACCCCTCTATTTCAATGAGTACCTTAAATGGAGTCTCCTGACCAATTTTCAGCCAAATCCATGGAAATTTAGAGGTGCATCAAACGAGATTTGTGATTTTTCAGACTTTTTCATAGAAATGTCGTCTGAATGCATCAATTTTACTCCACATAATAGAAGCATTAGTCCTTAATAGCTTTTTTAGACTATTATCTACCACTTTGTCATTGATACTAGGATGTTTAGAGTGCTTATTCTATGACTTTTTAGTAGGTTTAGCTGAAAAATTTGCCTAAAAACTGATAAAAAATTGGGTGCTTCTGGGGGTAGTATAAATTTTCAATATATGCCCAATTAAATTTACCCGTTTATTTCCTTCGAGTGTTGCGGAAGTTTCGTCCATACATCACTTTATTCTGAAAAATAATCTTCGGCATGTAAAAATGCAGTTTTCATAAAATACTCGACAGAATAGGGTAGTCAAGCAAGACCATTCCCCCCATGCTAGATCAAAGTTGACTATGATTTATGAGCAATGTCATCCAGTATGCTCAACCCACTAGGGTAACCGTACCCTTAGTGGAGGTAGCACCAATAGTGGAGGTAGTGGGGTTTTAATGAGATTAACCATATTTATACACTTTACGATGATTTCAGTTGATGCGTCGTGCTTTAAATATCCTGTTAAATGCAACTTATCCTAAGATTTCACTTGAAAAACTATTGGAAACAATGATTTTCCTTAATAAAATTGACTCCCTTGCACCTATAGTGGTGCAACTGTACCAATAGTGGCGAGTCTCATAAGAAATCAATGGATAGCACCACTATGGGAACCAAAATTAAATTTTATCGCCACTAAATAGGCTGACCATACGTACCGTATTTAACGGGACAGTCCCGTTTTTTAGACATGTTTGTGCTGTCCCGTCGTAATCTGAAAAATTCTCAATTTGTCCCGTTTTTCATTGATTCTGCATTGATAATTTTTTCGTCCCTATTAGAGAGATTTACAGCTCTCGGCTGGCTCATCTCTCAACAAAAAAAGTGGATAAAACCCATAAAAAAAGTTTGAGATTTTATGTTATTAGTGTTGCTTAAAAATAATGCTTTCTATGCCGTTTTGTATTTTCCACTTTTCTTAAGCTTTTAAACGGTTAATGACAATAGGTGCTTCTCCGGGAGATTTTAACACATCCAATGATTTTTTTTGCTTATTCCGGAGGCATTAGAATTTGGCCAATTTCATCAGTGGATTGAACGGAATTAGTAACTTGGTAGACAAATATTTCCTTAAAATCAGGTCACGTCTCAACGTCAATAAAATGAAGCTAAGAGACAGATATTCTAATTTTCAGATTAAGTTTATTTTACATTATTCTGTTTTAAATCTTCCGAAGTAGGTACTGTTGTTCAATAGTTTGATTCTTTTCGAATCATTCAAAGTCTTTCTTAATAATTCTGATTATTTCGAAATCATCCACTGTAAAAAAACCGACAGCATGAAACTAATAATTTATAATAAATCAACTGACAAAATCGAGTTTAAGGCAGTTTCAAACCGAGGGAAAATTTGATCGTATTATAGGCTAGATCTATGGTCCACACGTACTTTAAGGCTTGTTCACACATCAGGATCTTGTCTGCTAATTTCGCTCCCATATGTGTGGACGAGATTTATGGGATTCCGTTATGAAAATTAGAAATTCGGCTCGATTTAAAATACAATCCGGCAGAAATCTGCGAGAGTCTGAGCTTCAAATCAGGCTATAAATAGGCCAGGATTTTTTACCTTTCCGCGACGAAATTGCATGAGTCCCGCTGTTTTAGGAGCACATGGGAACAAAACCAATTAACAAGATTCCCGAAGTGTGAGGTTACTTTAAGCGTAATCGAACATCAATTTCGATCAAAAAGGACTGTGAATTGATTAGATTGGTACTTTGACTATTGTTTGTTATTTTCAAATGTTCAGAATTGAAAAGTTTTTGATATTGGTCAATAACAAAACCTTAATGCATGTATAAGAGTAGATTAAAATAAAATGTCAAAATTCCCATTTTTTTATATTCCTTCGTGTTTTTTGGCTGCTTTCCATTGAAGAGTGAAATATTTGTAGTTTAGTATTTTTCCACAAATAACTTAGAATACAAAATTATGGTGGTGAATTATTCCCTCTAAAATATTTCTAATTTCTTACAAGAAAAATGAAAATTAAGCCCCTAAATATTGCAATTTCCACAGCTCTTGAGGTTTTTTGACATGTCCCGTTTTGCAAGCGTGTTTGTCCCGTTTTTTCACCGAAATTATCTGGTCAGCCTCACTAAAGGAAAAGTGTACCCATAGTGGTGCAAGCAAAATTTTGTAGTTATTGATGTTACTAGCTTTATGTACCCGGCCTTGCTCGGAATTGCCAGTTTGGTTTTCAGTTTTTTATAATCAGAAAAAGATTAAACCAATTGGTCAACAGAGTAATTGTGTTAACTTATTGATACTTCGTCATTTGACTAATAGAAGGCTTTTGGAAGCATTGACTGATCTAGAAAAAGGGATCGTTGGTTTGAATAGGCTTATTCCTGGCAAACGTCATTTGCTAAAGAAGGAAAAACATCCACCGATGCTTTATTCCGGGCAAACGCCCATTTTTAAAGAAGGGATCACACTCACCATTGCCTTATTCCGGGCAAATGCCTACTTTTAAAAAAGCAATCACATCCACCATCCAGAAGGAAACACATTAATTATTGCTTTTCACTGGGCAAACCATGATTCCGATGAAGGATAACAATAATCATTGCTCTATATATAGTTGATCAATAACTGAGCAATACCCCTCCCCCCACACCCTCCCCATTTCATAGCAAATAGCAAAGCATTCATAATCCCCCTATCATCGTCTCCTCAAGATAAAGAATATGTGTTCCAAATTTGGTTGAAATCGGCCAAGGGGTACAAAAGGTACACTGAGTTGATCAATAACTTAGCAATACCTCTCCCCCCACACTCTCCCCCTTTTCCAAAGAGCACCCCTAACCACCTCTATCATCGTTTCCTTAAGATAAAGAATGTGTGTTCCAAATTTGGTTGAAATCGGCCAAGGGGTTCAGAGGCTACACTGAGAAGATTAATAACTAAGCAATACCCCTCCCCGCACATGCTCCCCCTTTTCCAAAGAACATGCTTAGCCCCTCCATTGTCGTCTCCTTAAGATAAAGAATGTGTGTTCCAAATTTGGTTGAAATCGGCCAAGGGGTTCATAAGGTACACTGAGTTGATGAATAACTTAGCAATACCCCTCCCCTCACACCCTCCCCCTTTTCCAAAGAGCATTCCCAACCCCCCTATCGTCGTCTCCTTAAGACAAAGAATGTGTGTTCCAAATTTGGTAGCAATCGGTCAATGGGTTCAGAAGTTATGCTGGAACATACATACAAACATACATACAAACATACAAACATTGAGTTCTATATACAGGGGATGGACAAAATAATTAGGATAGGCAAATTTTGGGTAAAATTAGATGTGTTGTAACTATCTTAGTTATCATCCGATTTTGACAATTCAGGCATGCCTGAACTAGAAAATTAATGCAGTTTGACGGTATGTCCATTAAACCGACTATGGCCACCGAATTCCGGACATATTCCGGGTTTTTCGGAGGTTGGTTCAAAACCGTAAATTTGAGGTGGATATTAAGAGAAGTTGTTGTTAAAAATTGAATAATATTAGTAACCACAAATGGAGTAGGGCTCTTGCTGATTGGAACCATATATTGATATTTGGAATCGGACCAGAATCTAGTGAGATATGGCCATTTCTCTATAATCGGTTCCGATCGATACTTATCAAAGGGGTCAGGCCACAACTTCATTTGAATCTCGCTTTTTTATAGATCGTCCACTATGATTTTATTCTAGAAGGCCTCTAGTGTGTCAAGAATGAAAAACCAATTGAATAAACGGATCCTGGAGTCGCTGGGATGTCCCCGGGGAACCTGTGGAAGGGGACATTTAAGTTTCAGCACCAAAACCAGTCATTCGACGGCTCTTTTTCCATGGTTTCCAATCAGGAGGCAAAGTATGAATATAAAATGATCCATTGACGGCTCTGACCGCTTCCAGGATCTACGGATTGGCCCCGAGGAACCTGTGGAAGGGGACATTTTAGTTTTACCACCAAAACCAGCCATTCGATAGCTCTTCATTCATGGTTATCGATCAGGAAGCGAAGTACGAAAGTAAAATGGATCATTGGCGGCTCTGACCGCTTCCATGACCCAAGGATTGCCCCCGAGGAACCTGTGGAAGGGGACATTTTAGTTTTTACACCAAAATCAATCATTCGACAGCTCTTCTTTAATATAAGCAAAGTATGAATATAAAATTGACCATTGATGACTCTGACCGCTCTCAGCACCTACAGATTCCCCCCGGAAAACCAGTGGAAAGGAACATTTAAGTTGCAGCACTAAAACCAATAACTCGACGGCTTTTCGTGATTTTTGATCAGAAAGCGAAGTATGAGTATAAATTGGACCATTAATGGTTCTGGCCGCTTCCAGGACTTACGGATTGCCCCCGGGGAACTGTAGAAGGGGACATTTTAGTTTTAGCACAAAACCAATCATTGGACGGCTCTTTTTTCATGGATTTCAATCAGAATGTGAAGTATGAACAAGAAATGGACCATTGACGTCTCTTACCGTTTTCTGGACCTACGGATAGCTCACGGGGAACCTGCCTACTTCATATTTCGCTTCCTGATCCAAAGCCATGAAAACAGAGCAGTTGTATGACTAGTTTTGGTGCTAAAACTAAAATGTCCCCTCCAACAGGTTTCCTGGGCCAATCTGTAGGTCCCGAAAGCGGTCATAGCCCTCAATGGTCCCTTTTATATTCATTTCTCGATTACTAATCGAAACCACTAGAAAAGATCCGTCGAATGACTCGTTATGATGCTTAAAATAAAATGTTCCCTTACACAGATTCTCCAGCAGCAATCCATGGGCCTTGGAAGCGGTCAAAGCCGTCAATGGACCATTTTATATTCATACTTCACTTCCTGATCGAAAATCGAATGACTGGTTTTAGTATTAAAACTAAAATGTCCTCATACACAGGTTCTTCGGGGGCAATCAGTAGGTCCTGGAAGCGGTCAGAGCCGTCAATGGTAATTTTTAATTCAAATTTCGCTTCCTGGTCGAAATTCATGAAAAAAGAGCCTCCGAATGACTGGGTTTGATGCTAAAACTAAAATGTCCCCTTCAACAGGTTCCCCGGAGCCAATCCGTAGGTCCTGGAAGAGGTCAGAGCCGACAATGAACCATTTTATATTCATACTTTGCTTCCTGATCGGAAACCATGAAAAAAGAGCCGTCGAATGACTGGTTTTGGTGCTAAAAATAAAATGTCCTCTCCCACAGGTTCCTCGGAGGCAAGGAGGAGTAGGTCCTGGAAGCAATCAGAGCCGCCAATGAACCATTTTATATTCATACTTTGCTTCCTGATCGAAAACCATGAAAATAGAGCCGTCGAACGACTGGTTTTGGTGGTAAAACTAAATTGTCCCCTTCCACAGGTTCCCCGAGGCCAATCCGTAGGTCCTGGAAGCGGTCAGAGCCGTCAATTGACCATTTTTTATTCATACTTCGCTTCCTGATCGAAAGCCACGAAAAAAGAGCCGTCGAATGACTGGTTTTGGTGGTAAAACTAAGATGTCCTCTTCCACAGGTTCCCCGGGGCCAATCCGTAGGTCTTGAAAGCGGTCAGAGCCGTCAATGGACGTCAATGGATTATTTTATATTCATACTTCGCTTCCTGATCGAAAACCATTAAAAAAGAGGCTTCGAATGACTGGTTTTGGTGCTAAAACTAAAATGTCCCTTTCCACAGGTTCCCCGGAGCCAATCCGTAGATCCTGGAAGCGGTCAGAGCCGTCAATTGACCATTTTATATTCATACTTCGCTTCCTGATCGAAAGCCACGAAAAAAGAGCCGTCGAATGACTGGTTTTGGTGGTAAAGCTAAAATGTCCCCTTCCATAGGTTCCCCAGGGCCAATCCGTAGGTCCTGGAAGCGGTCAGAACCATAAATTGACCATTTTATATTCATACTTCGCTTCCTGATCGAAAACCATGAAAATAGAGCCGTCGAACGACTGATTTTGGTGGTAAAACTAAAATGTCCCCTTCCACAGGTTCCCCCGGGCCAATCCGTAGGTCCTGGAAACGGTCAGAGTCGTCAATGGACCATTTTATATTCATACTTCGCCTCCTGATCGAAAGCCATGAAAAAAGAGCCGTCGAATGACTGGTTTTGGTGCTGAAACTTAAATGTCCCCCTCCACAGGTTCCCCGGGGACATCCCAGCGACTCCAGGATCCGTTTATTCAATTGGTTTTTCATTCTCGACACATTAGAGGCCTTCTAGAATAAAATCATAGTAGACCATCTATCAAAAAGCGAGATTCAAATGAAGTTGTGGCCTGACCCCTTTGATAAGTATCGATCGGAACCGATTTCAAAGAAATGGCCATATCTCACTTGATTCTGGTCCGATTCCAAATCTCAATATATGGTTCCAATCAGCAAGAGCCCTACTTCATTTGTGGTTACTAATATTATTCAATTTTTATCCACAACTTCTCCTAATATCCACCTCAAATTTACGGTTTTGAACCTACCTCCGAAAAACCCGAAATATCTCCGGAATCCGGTGGTCATAGTCGGTTATATGGACATTAATGCATTAATTTTCTAGTTCAGGTATGCCTGAATTGTCAAAATCGGATGATAACTAAGGTAGTTACAACACATCTAATTTTACCCAAAATTTGCCTATCCTAATTATTTTGTCCATCCCCTGTATATATAATATAGAAGATAGAAGAAGAAGAAGATATAGATATGACATCAATCTCATTTTTGTTAGAAAATTTATTAGTTTATCTATTGTCTAAGATATTAAAGCTGTAATTTTTCAATAGTTATCGATTTTTAAAGCATATTTTCTTTCGCGGATCTACTAATACCTCCACTATTGGTACCGTTACCCTAGTATAGATAGAGTGGGCTATGTGATAGTGTCAGGGCCTACAGATCAAGAGGTCTACGGTTCGAAGCGCAGAGTAGATACAATTTTGGGGAAAAAAGATAAAATATGGGAAAGTCTGAAAAATCACAAATCTCGTTAGATGCACCTCTAAATTTCCATGGATTTGGCTGAAAATTGGTCAGGAGACTCCATTAAAGATACTCATTAAAATAGAGGGGTGGCACTTTGAATCTGGAATACTTTTGAAAATGGTGAACAGGTCTAATAGCTATATATGTAGACGAAGAATCAAAAGGAATAAATTTTGGCTGTTACGCCCTTTTCAAATGTTGGTCTAGGAATGTTCTCAAACGTGAAGTCTATATGTCAAGTCTATTCAAGATGAGGTAAGATGAGCATAAATACAATAACCCTGGTGTTCAACTGTTTTATCATTTTCTGATTAAAGAAACTGTGAACCAATCTGGCGATTCCGAGCAAGGCTAAAAAAAATACGAGAAAGGCAAAAAACATTATTGTTACATTTTGGCTGTAATTCTTCTGGTAGTCATTCTGCTCTAACCTGCATTGTAAACAAAGTCAATGTGATAACACATTTTCAAATATTTTTCACACGAGATAAGCCAACCTCGGGCTGAAAATCTTGTTAATAAGAAGTGAAAAAACGAAAAAGATCTCAAGGGCACATTGGCGCGATGTGTGCATCAAAAAAGCTACAGACGATTTGCAAACCCTACAAAAACGTTAGATCCATTAATCAAGGATAATCTGGAATAATTGCATGGTTGGTTATACGAGAAAGGCAAGTTTTAGATAATTTGTTTTCTGGAAACAGCTTATGAACCAAACATATTCTCATTTTCACGGAGTTTTATTTGTAGAAAGGCAAATAATTCCAACATGAGATAATTGAGTAATTTAACTCCAATCCTCCAATCAACGTAGGTTATGTTGCCTCTTGAAGAAGTGAAGTTTCCCACTTGTTCCGTTTGATTGCACAGGGCATACGATTGCAGATACCGCTGCTCATCAAGCGAGCACTAAAGTTACAGAAAGTACATTCCTGATGAGCCTGACTTGGCGTGCAACATACCTCGACTGCCGCCGGAGAAAACTGCACCTCTAAAGATATGAACTTGTTTCCGGAACTGTATGGCATTCCGGCAGTCAATGCTAGGGCGAGCGAGTACCCTCCAGGGAATTTGAAAGGAAAAATGTTCTGCTTTATCTTAGAGCAGCTTCCTTTTTCCTAGCGTGGATGTGTGTCGCAGTACATCTTCAGAAGCCATGTATCGTCGGTAACGATGACTAACTTTTCCGTATACCGTTTTCTTGAAGCGGAGCGTAACCCTTCTGGCGACTCAAAGGATGTGCAGTTCCCCCACTACCGCTGAGAATGAGGTGAAACGTAAACATTTCATACATTATTCATTTCACTCTACATTTATTACGTTATTCTTTCATTTCCAGAAAATCGCTCCCAGGTACTGAATATGAACGCTGAAAGCACCGTAACTATGAGCGAAATGGCAAAGAAGGTCGTTTCCCCAACGATGGAGATTCAAGGGCAGTTTGGATTTTCTTTCGATCTGAGTAAGGCAAAATCCTTGAAATTTATGTTTGACGTGTGTAGAGTCTTACATATTGCTTCCCCTTTCGGTAGATTCCACCGATATTCTTAGACACACCTCCGCGAGTCACTTGGTGGAGGATAGGGAAGCGATAGCGAATGCCACTGCCGACTAGAGGTGAAGCACACCCGGAAAAACATCATAAATATGATGAAGAGTCCAAATTGCTTTCTCTGTTTCGCAGGCACCCTGCTTGGAAATACCACCCACCGATAAGAGGAGCCATAACTAATACGGGATATACGTTTTCATCCCTATCTATCTCCTCTAGGTCCCGGCCAACGTACACGGAAACAAATGCATACCCACAGGCATGAATAAAAAATCATGAAATCATGAATCAGGTCAGTTCATGAAACCATGATTATAATTCATGATTTCAGGAACATTATTCATGGTACTAGGCAATCCTCATCAGCCGACAGTATGTATAACCGGTTATACTTCGAACACTCCATTCCCAAGAAGTAAGAACGGCTGAGAGGTAGCACGCCGGACTCTCGCTCAGTGTACTCGAGTTCGAATCCCTTGTTGAACTTTTTTTTGTTCTGTCGATTTTAAAAACCAAATTGTAACCAGAGCATTAGTGATTAATCATAGATTTAATCATGAATAATGAATAATGGGATATTTATTCATTATTCATTAATCATAATCACCCAAAAATGAGATTTAATCATTAATCACTAATCATTAATCAGAGACTTTTACATTACATCATTAATCATTAATCATATTCATAATTTTGTAGCGTTTAATCATTAATCGTCAATTTTAATCACAATATTCATCGTGTTTATTCATTAATCATTAATCATAATCATACCTTTGAAAGTACCTTTAATGAATTTCTGAATCTTAAAACTGTAAATGTTTTCGTTGTACGTAATATTTCTTATTTTTTCAGTGGGTGTAATCTCTAATCTGTAATAACTATGCAAAGCATTAAATTTGATTAATCATAAGTATTAATCGTTAATCATATGGATAATTAATCATTAATCATACACATATTGTGTCGATATTTAATCATAATCGTTAATCGTTATTCATTTTCGAAACTTTTTATTCATTAATCATAATCGTTAATCATTGTCAAAAAGGTATTTAATCGTTAATCTTAATCATTAATCATTGTCGACAACTGATTAATCATCAATCATAATCTTTAATCACAGAATTAAATGATTTAATCATAACAAATTTAATCATTCATTGGAAGCTTTATTCATTAACGCTCTGATTGTAACGCATTGGTTGCGTTACGCGAACATAAATCATGAAATCATGATTTATATTCATGGTGTATTTTCATAGCATGAAAACACGACGGATTCATGGAATCATGAATTATTTTCTCATTTCTGGGAACGGATTTTTACCCGTGTAGAAGCACCAACATAGATAGAGCAATCGTTTGGGAAGGAGGCCATTTCTCCCA
Organism: Armigeres subalbatus; assembly: GCF_024139115.2. Taxonomy (NCBI): domain Eukaryota; kingdom Metazoa; phylum Arthropoda; class Insecta; order Diptera; family Culicidae; genus Armigeres; species Armigeres subalbatus. Next base: position 302,825,511 of record NC_085141.1, read on the forward strand.
AGCAACCGAAACCCGCGGGCGATCGTAAAAGCAAAGCAGCCCCATCCCGAGTAATAACACAGCAATGCCTTTTAGGTAAAAACAATGTAGGGGGCAAGTGGTAAAATGCACTTGCACACGCAGGGAGAATAGTGATCTGCAGTGTATAAGTACTAATTGTCAATTGTTTTTAACTATCAGTTTCTTATTAATGAATTTAATGCATGTTATAAAATGCGTTTCCATAATGCTTCCGCATTCAATTGAAATGCATAGTCAGTCATAGATCTCATGCCTAATTAAATAGTAAATAAGCAATTCCGTAGTGTCAGATCACAGCATCAAGAAAGTGTATAGTGACCATACTTTGATTTTACTCGTATTTTTAGACCAACAACAACCAACAACGTTAACAGCCAAAATTTATTCTTTCCGAATATCCGTCTACATGCCCAGCTATATACAATACATAGACAAAGAACTGGAAAGAATAAATGTTGGCTGTTACGCTTTTTTTAAATGTTGGTCTAGATTTATCGTGAAATCAACAAGTGGTGCATATTGGAACGATTTCCCCTGAAAAGCGTGGTAGTGCCCACTGGTGTCTCTGAAATGGAATGCTGCGCCTTTGAGGTACGATTTATGGCTGCATTGGATTTTCATATCTTCGAACCAAGCTAGCCGAGTGTATCGAATTATCCAGCTAAGTGATATTGTATGCAAGTGATGGCTCATTCGGAGATATGGTCTATGTGTGCTTGAGCTCTCCAAGATATGTATAATGCATTGATTGAATGGTGTTTTTTAAGTATCGGTCATCAAAGCTCATAATAATCATCTCCATAAAACAAACTTTACTGGTAGTGTGCCACTTCCACTGTCCATCCTAAACACATCTATTGATGTATCGTCAGTAAGACGATCGCTTTTCGAATTAATCCCAAATTCCTCGGGCTACTGCCTGGTCGTGGTCTTCCATGTTTTCAAATGCGCCCACTTAGACTACAAAGCAAGAAACACACCAGTACCGAAGGGCCAACGGTGAATCAATAACAAAATTATTTAGAATTGCACTGTCAAAGCACTGGCCAGGTTGTTTTTGTTCTGCCTAGATTTAATTACACACACGGGGTTGACAATAGACCTGGGGTGGGATTGGGCCACCGCTCTAATGATTTCGGGCACCATTTTTCAAAATTTCCTCGGGAAATTCTCCGGTATTTAAAAAAAAAACACTCCCCGGAATTTCTAAGAGTAGTTCTACCAAATTTTCTTATAAAATTCTACGGAAATTTGTCGAAAAATTCTTCAACACCGTTTAGGAACATTCTTCGCTAAACTCGAAAAAATTTCGGAAATCTAATCGATTTTTTTCTAAATTTTCTCGAAAATTTCTACAAAATTTTCTCGGAAAGTAGTTTGAAACTCAACTGGAAATACGAATTTTCTAGAAGTGCATAAATTGGGTTTTTTCAGTAACTAGAAATGAGTGAAGATCTTGTTCTCCTTTGAAACGATTTGATACGTTTTCAAATGTGATTGGACGTGGCTAAACTCTGCTCAGTTTTAATGGTTGCAAAAGACAAAATCTAGCAAAATTTTGGAGCATGTGGTGCGAAAAGTGCTGGAAAGTTTTCAACGCAAGCTGTCAAGGACGAAATTGTTCTGAGACTACCAGGAGGTAGACGCTTGAAGAAAATTGATTCTAATCTGAGCACGGTACCAATACCAAATTGTAGAAAAGAAAGAACTTTGCCATGTGCTTAGGAGAAACGCCAAAAAAACGCTAGAAGACTTGAATAGCGGTGCTGATCAAGGGTGACAATAATCATCGTCGCAATACGAAACCTTGACCCAAGTATCTCAAAATAAAATATATTTTTGAGTGACGTTAAATTGAAATTTAAGAAGAACAATTAGATACATCAAATGCGGAACTGAGATCCATCTGCGCTTTCGAAGTAGAGGTGTGCGCCGGTCCGATATTTGTCGGCGGCTGCGTTTGTCAGAATTTTGGTCGGAGGCGGCGACGTTTTCGGCGTCACGCCGGAAGCCATGTTTGCTGGCGGCGGCGCACATAGGGGTTTTTAATTAATCTAGCCGGAATAAACTATTTTATTTGTTGAAACCACTTAAATAACAAATTTTTTGGTTATTGTGATATGAAAACAGTTTTAAGGATAACATCACCTTCATATACACCGAGCTCGCTTTTTACGCGGTTGATTTTCATCAATTTTTCGGTTACCTCAAATTCCACGACGGGCTTGGTAGTAATATGGCTAGTGTTTCTGCCTCATACGCAGGAGGTCGTGGGTTCAATCCCAGGTCCGTTCCATTCTCCTACTTTGTATCTTTCTCAATATTTCTCATGTTCTAGCAATCGCTAGAACTGGAAATGGGCTTCCATACCGTTTCTGTCCTTCAACTTGACTATTCTAGTAGTAGCTGCTAGAATTGGAAATGAAATAAAAAGCTCGTTTCCTACATCCAATAAGAAATTCCATCAGTTGCTTTCTTCTATCTATCACATTGGCAGCTCGTTAACCAAGACGAACCTCTGCCTTTTGAACATAAACCAAAAATTCCAATAAATTCCGTATGAACTCGTGGCAAGTGCAGAGGTATATTCGGCTTGCAGTGGGCGAGTGATTACATCATCATTTCCTCCCCTTCCCTACATTAACTCGCATTCTGACGTAGCAGGTGCCAGTATAACCTAACAAATGAGATCACCAGTACTTGTACATTGAAGATGTGTGCTAATGCCAAGCAAACATCTGTTGGTTCTCTGTGCAATAACAGCTGATCTAGTCATAATGGAGTAGCAACTACGGGCAGTCAATCAAGCTCAAGCTATTGTGATATGAAAACAGTTTTAAGGATAACATCACCTTCATATACACCGAGCTCCCTTTTTACGCGGTTTATTTTTATCAATTTTTCGGTTACCTCAAATTCCACGACTTTTTCAATTTCATCTAATTTTTCCTTGTTTTTTTTTTGTAGAGCGATAAACGTTAAGCTTTATTAGTTCCAAGTTCCAAAAACTAATGGCGTGAAAAGCGACCCCAGTGCACCCCGTATAATAAATATATGACTGTATGTAGAATCCGATCAAAATGCTTGTTGATGGGGGTGCAGATTTCACACGTGCGCGGATGAGTGAGTAATTGAGTGATTGAGCAAGTGAGTGAATGAGTGAGTCAGCAAGTAAGTCAGTAAGTAAGTAAGCGAACAAGTGAATGGAAAATAATCGTTTATTGGCGTATGAATAAATGAATAAACGAACGCGATAAACCAATAAATGTATATCGTATAAGATAAAGAGTGACTGCTTAAGTGAGTAAGTGAGTGAGTAAGTGAGTGAGTAAATGAGTGAGTGAGTAAGTGAGAGAGTGAGTAAGTGAGTGAAAGGGCAAGTTATTAAGAGTTAGTGGGTGAATTACCCAAGCAGCACGCGCAACATCTTTCAAATAGGTATTTGTTCCTAATAAATTGCATTGAAGACACTGGCAATACATCGAGTCACATTAAAGCCACTTTCCAGTTTCAGAAAATCACAATGTTTCATTTACGTTTAAGTAGCGTCGCAATATTCTACCCATCTGACTTCTTGGTGGGTTTAAAATTCGATGTGTTTCATATCAGAAACAAAACAGATAAGTTGCAGAATTAATAACACTTCGGTTCATTGCTGTTACGACAATGTTTCTGATATGTTGCAAAACACTTTGAGCTCAGCTGAGCAGTATTTTATTTTTGACAGTCCCCTGCATGTTCCGTATAAGGTGCAATGAGTTACAAATGACTTTGTTGTTTATGTAGTGCAACATTTGCAGAATCTCCAAATATAATTGATGGTGTGATGGTTATAGTAGAAGGTTGCAAATCTCAAGGTCCATGGTTCGATTCCCGATTGGTTTTTGTGTTTTTATTTATTTATAGCCGCAAGATGTTGCAAATAGGCTCCACCTCTTGCGCTTTTTGTGTCACAAAGGAGTTCCAAATACGACGCGTTGTGCATAAGTCAGACATTTTGTAGTCACACCACAGTTGTTGTTACTCACTGAGAAACAAGAGGTGTTGCTTGGGTAATAAGTGAGTGAGTCTGTGTAGAAAATATCCAAAACTTTACTGCGTTCACTTACTTCAGAATCAATTGGATCAATTGATTTGCTTGATTTTCAATATTTCCAGTAGTTTAAAATAAGCTGCGCTAAAGCATTATCACATAATTGAAAAAAAAGTTTATTTTTGTTAAAGTGAAAGAACTAGCGAAGCTTTTTAATATACAGCAGTTTTGTTAGAATTTGACATCATATAAAATATACCTACTCCCTTTGTAACAACATTTTAATACCGTTTTTTTTTTTTTCCTAACAAAAATTCTGTTCCATTCCATGTATTTTAATACTTATAATCATTTTAATGTAGTGGCAAACTAGAAGATCATATTTATTTAACAAATAAAATTGCTGATGCATTTTGCATTTTTCTCTTGCTCAATCTCTTGGTTTAATAATTGCTTTAAATATTTCATATCTGAAATCTCTTTGAAAACTTTGCTGAGATTCACCAATAATCATAATCGTAGCGTTTATAATCATATCATAATTATCATTATTTTTTTATATAATAACGTTGTTGTAGAAGGGAATGGAGTTTGCAAGTGTTTATATATCTCGTTTCAGAGAGCGATCAATGGCGCTTGAACCTAGGCTTATTAGCCAGGGCACAGATTAAATACCTTGCCCCATCCCAGGAAGAGGACGACAAAGGATAACGGAGTTACAATAACTTTCTTAGCAACGTAACTCCCAACGTATTTACGAAATGCATTCTGTTATCACTTGCTTATAGTGATGATTCCCGTACAACATCCCTGCCAACCAAACAAATCCTTGACATCTATGAGGGCGTCGGTGAGTCGCTGGACTCTTGTTAAGTAGATGTCATATCATCATTTCCTTCCCTTTCCTTGTAACAGAGAAGATGGGCGTGGCCAGCAATGGTAGTTTTCATGCTTTCTCTTCTCAGACCTCCATTTGAATTGCCATTAATTCCCAAATAGTATTCCATAAGCATTTGGAGTAAGGAAGTTAAAGATATACATGACAGCTATCAGTATGCAATCTACGAAATACTCCGTTACCAACGCAACGCAACGCAACGCAATTAATAAGTAAGTGAGTCAGTAAGTGAGCAAGTAAGTTAATGAGTGAGTGAGTAAGTGAGCGAGTTAGTGAATGATAGAGTGAGTAAGTGGGTGAATGAATAAGTGAGTAAGTTAATGAATGAGTCAAAAAGTGAGCGAGTAAGTTAATGAGTGAGTGAGTAAGCGAGTGTAAAAGTAAGTAAGTTAGTAAGGGAGTAAGTGAGTGAATGAGTGAGTGAGCTAGTAGTTAAGTCAGGGAATAAGTGAATAAGTGAAGAGTTAATCAGATGATGAGGAAAACTTGAGAGTGAGAAAATTTAATGAACAAGGGGAACGAAAGATTGAGTGAGTTATTAAAAGGACCAAGTAGTCAATTGGTGAGGAAGTAAGCGTGTGAAGCCGAGAGTGACTGAAAAGCTGACTTCAATCACTGACTGACAAAAACTGATTGGCAATCATGTTGTGCTCAACTTCTCAGTACTTTCTATGATAATTTTATTTTATCCTATTATTTTATATTATTGTTTTGGCGTCATTCACAAATCACAACCTTCCTGAACGCCCTTTATCAACTTTCTAAATAATACCAGAAAGACCTGTATTGTATTGGACTTATAAAATGAATTTAACATTAGAGTTGTGAATAATCGACAGTCACAGATACATTCCTTCCAGTCGTTATAAATTATGAGTCGTTTTTACCCATGTTCCCCAAGCGTAATACGGCTGATTAGAATCTTGTAAATATGAGATATATTTTGTTATATACTATCATATAGTTAGTCGACATCTACACGCTTAGAAAGTGGGATGGTAAGTTTATCGCACCTGGAAATACCTTGCATTCCACAGAAAAAACTCAAATTGTATCACAAATTTCGAGACCACGATTTTAAAATGGCGCAAATTTGCGCAAGATTTTATTTCAGGATTACAAAATATGGATGTATATCTAGCGGCTTTGTACCAAAATATTACCAAATATCACCGATTAACGAAATGCCAGACCAATGAAAATGTGAGTTTTTCATCTTTTTTTTTATTCAAAAGTAACAACTCTCGGGTACTTATTCAAAAGGACGTATGTGATTTTGTAAACAAAGATTTAAACGTCGATTTGTCCAATCTGATGGCACTCCCAGTCCTACGCAAACCAACAACACCAACGGGTAGCCGAAGCCTCCCCTCATCTGTCTATGGTGATGGTTTCCGTGGGAGGGCTATCAGATCGGACAAATCGATGTTTGAATCTTTGTTTACAAAATCACATACGTCCTTTTGAATAAGTACCCGAGAACTATTGATTCCTCCATATTAGAGCCCTATAAGAAGAGTAACGTCAAGTGTTGCGTTTGACAGGTCTCCTGCTCGTTTGGAATGCGCATTTGTATGAAACTGACAGGCGATTCTGTTCCAATTCTGACACTTGACGACACTGTTATTATAGTCACTGTACTCCATATATCTCTACACAATCGATTTTTTCTATGAATTAAATATGTTAAATAACCACCATAATCATCATTCATGGTAATAATGTGAATTAAGGTTATACAAAATGAACACTGAAATAACTTATTTCATGCTATGAAAAAGTAAGCCGCAAAAATAAAAATGTTGGTTAAAACCGCGAAGTTTCAAAGAGCGTAGCTGTCAAAATATCATTGCCAATAAAAAAAATGTATACAGATAGCAGGTCCCACACTATTCGGCTATTTTTTACATATTTTGCACTACGAAAAAGCCATTTTTTAAAAATCAACTTTATTCCGGCTAGATTGGCAAAATACCCCAATGTGCGGCGGTGGCGTGAATCGGCGTGGCGATTTTTTATTACGTTCCCTTACGATTTTTTTCCATTTTTTCGGAATATTTTCAAGACTTTCATTTTCAAAGGAAGAATCTTTTAAATTTCGCATGAAAAATCTAATGAAGTTCTTCATAAAAATCTAACAGTTTTTCCTAAATTTGGAAATTATTTTCGGATCTTCCACGGGAACTGCTTTGACGTTTCGAGATATCTTTGGAATTACCAAGGAAAGCTCTTTAGAATTCCCTAATAAAATTGCTTGGAATCTTCTCTTCTTCTCTTCTCTATATACATAAAAATGAATTTCTGTCTGTCTGACCCTTATAGACTCGGAAACTACTGAACCGATCGGCGTGAAAATTTACATGCAGAGGTTTTTAGGGTCGGGGGAGGTTCCTTTTGGAAAGGGGGGCTCCCATACAAATGGAACACACATTTCTGCTTAACTTGAGAACTAATCAGAGAATAAATCAATGTTAGGCGAAACAAAGTTCGTCGGGTCTGCTAGTTTCAGCATAAAATTCGTCGCAATTTACATGAGAAGCTTAAGAATTTCCACGTGAAATTGTTCTTAAAGTGATACGGGAAAAATGAACAATCATCAAATCGGCATCATTTTCATCATTGAATGCTTAACTTTGCTTCTACAGCAAATATGATTTGGAAAAAGTATAACCGGCGGTGCTCACTCGCAATCTACATGCTGATCATTTACAGTTACATCAAATAACTGAAAAACCGAAATATCCCGCTCCAAAATTACGAGGTGATAATGCTAGAAAGCGACAAAAGATACGAAAAATAACACGGTGTGTAGTGCCTCCCCGAATTGCCTTAACTTCTACAGAAAAATCTTCGGAAATTCACGGAATGCTCCTGTTGAGTTTCTGTTGAGCATTCTTCAAAATTTACACAGACAATTCTTCATAATCAAAGGAGAGTGCTGATGATTAGAATGGGTGTTTTAACGTTGGCTTTCTCAGTCTATAATAATTGAGACGGCTTGTTTGGCATGGCTAACAATAAAGCAGTAAATTCCTATGAATTTCCACGGAGAAGTTTTTTTACACCAATTTCCACCAAGAAGAACTCAAGGAAAATTCTCTGGAATATTCACAAGAAATTCTCCAAAATTTTAACGGAAACTTCTTTAGAAGAGGATTGTTCAAAATGTAGATTTCATTAAAAAAAACTTTTGAATTCAACGAAAAATTATTCGAAATAATTGGATTTCTACGGGAAATTCTTTGTACAGTAGACGTTCAAAAACTCGTCATTTAACTGCAATGCTTTTAACTGCAATTCGAAAGTTACATCAGTTTTGCAGTTATTGGACAGAGGAACTTCAAAATCGATGATAGCTGCATTGCACTGCACAATCAGGTGCACTTCTATTGCATCTGACGTTGTCTGACAATCGTTTGACGTCTAGAATGCGTCGCAGTTATCGAACGGCATTCGCTAACTGAAACGAAAACATGTTGCAGTTTCCGAACGACTAGTGTATTCTCCATAAGAATATCTTGGGAAATTCCATTGGCCGGAAGCGACATACGGCCGAACTGGTAACTTGGCCGAAAAAGTAGTTTGCCCTAACAGGTCGTTTGGCCGAAAATGCCGTTTGGTCGAAATGATCGTTTGATAGAATCGTTTAGGCCAACAGATCATACTGCCTAGTGTCAATAACTGAACGTCAATAACTAGTCAAGAATATCCGTTTGGTCTAATGAAATTTACGGCGAAAAGGCCTTTTTGTCAAGTGACCGTTGAACAAAATTTCGTAACTATTCTACTTTTTAAGTCGGTACTGGTTTTTAAGCCAAAAGTCATCTAACCAAATCCCATTGAGCAGAATTGAACGAAACTGTTATCAGGTCGAAACTGGTTTGACCAAAAATGTAGTTGGACCGAGAGAAACCACACTTAAAATAAATCGCCGAATTCGTAAAAATTTTACCGAAATCTCAACAGCAGAACTGTTCGGTAAATAATTTTACTGATTTTCGGTGATTTTGACAGTTGAACAATGGAAATAAAAATAAAGAAAACTGTCGAGTATCGATTCTCAATTTATGCATTTATGTTTTATTTCCCACCTGCTTCATCATCTAAAGTTCAGATCTGAATTCTTTCCAATATCCCGAATAATCATATGGATTTAATTATAGAGATGTCATGAAATATTTATTTTGGGCGCTTTGAATTTTCCTGTATTCCAAATTTTTCTTGCAATGCGTAATACTGTACCGCTCATAAACAAATCTACTCCTCCGCTTATTTTTAATCGCAACAGAAAGTGAGCGCCAAATATGTAGTCGCTTAAGAAAAACATACCGCCAGAAAAAAGCTACTTTGATATTTTTGAAAATTCGGTTGACACGTGGGGGATTGTGGCGATGAATGCTTTGATAGCACGTGCTATTCATCCTCATTTCATTTGTTCATTTATTTAGTCTATATCTAGGCAGATAACACTGAATCAACAATTTGACGCCACAATACACGGTTCGAGGCCACATCTCTCCATCCTCGGATATGCCCCACGCTCGCCAGGTCGTTTTGCACCTGGTCTGCCCATCTCGCTCGCTGCGCTCCACGTCGTCTCGTACCTGCCGGATCAGAAGCGAACACCATCTTTGCAGGGTTACTGTCCGGCATTCTTGCAACATGCCCTGCCCATCGTACCCTTCCGGCTTTAGCTACCTTCTGGATACTGGGTTCGCCGTAGAGTTGGGCGAGCTCGTGGTTCATTCTTCGCTGCCACACATCGTCTTCTTGCACACCGCCAAAGATGGTTCTAAGCACCCGTCTCTCGAATACTCCAAGTGCTTGCGAGTCCTCCTCGAGCATTGTCCATGTTTCATGTCCGTAAAGGACTACCGGTCTTATTAACGTCTTGTACAAGACACATTTGGTGCGGTGGCGAATCTTTTTTGACCACAGTTTCTTCTGGAGCCCGTAGTAGGCCCGACTTCCACAGATGATGAGTCTTCGTATTTCACGACTAACATTGTTATCAGCCGTTAGCAAGAATCCGAGGTAGACGAATTCCTCGACCACCTCGAAGGTATCCCCGTCTATCGTAACACTGCTTCCCAGGCGGGCCCTGTCGCACTCGGCTTCGCCCACCAGCGTGTACTTTGTCTTTGACGCATTCACCACCAATTTTTGTTGCTTCACGTTTCAGGCGGGTGTACAGTTCTGCCACCTTTGCAAATGTTCGGCCGACAATGTCCATGTCATCCGCGAAACAAATAAATTGACTGGATCTGTTGAAAATCGTACCCTGGCTGTTACACCCGGCTCTTCGCATGACACCTTCTAGCGCAATGTTGAACAACAGGCACGAAAGTCCATCACCTTGTCTTAGTCCTCAGCGCGATTCGAACGAACTGGAGTGTTCGCCCAAAATCTTCACACAGTTTTGCACACCATCCACCGTTGCTTTGATCAGTCTGGTGGTAAGCTTCCCAGGGAAGCAGTTCTCGTCCATAATTTTCCATAGCTCTACGCGGTCTATACTGTCGTATGCCGCCTTGAAATCAACGAACAGATGATGCGTTGGGACCTGGTATTCATGGCATTTTTGAAGGATTTGCCGTACAGTAAAGATCTGGTCCGTTGTCGAGCGGCCGTCAACGAAGCCGGCTTGATAACTTCCCACGAACTCGTTCACTAATGGTGACAAACGACGAATGATGATCTGGGATATCACTTTGTAGGCGGCATTAAGGATGATGATTGCTCGAAAGTTCTTACACTCCAACTTGTCGTCTTTCTTGTAGATGGAGCATATAGCCCCTTCCTTCCACTCCTCCGGTAGCTGTTCAGTTTCCCAGATTCTGACTATCAGTTTGTGCAAGCAAGTGGCTAGGTTTTCCGGGCCCATCTTGATGAGCTCAGCTCCGATACCAACCTTACCAGCTGCTTTATTGGTCTTCAGCTGTTGGATGGCATCCTTAACTTCCCTCAAGGTGGGGGCTGTTTGGCTTCCATCGTCCACTGAACTGACGTAGTCATCTCCTCCGCTGCCTTGACTTTCACTGCCTGTGCTCTCAGCGCCATTCAAATGTTCCTCGTAGTGCTGCTTCCACCTTTCGATCACCACACGTTCGTCCGTCAAGATGCTCCCATCCTTATCCCGGCACATTTCGGCTCGCGGCACGAAGCCTTTGCGGGATGCGTTGAGCTTCTGGTAGAACTTGCGTGTTTCTTGAGAACGGCACAGCTGTTCCATCTCCTCGCACTCCGCTTCTTCCAGGCGGCGTTTCTTCTCCTGAAAAAGGCGAGTCTGCTGTCTCCGCTTCCGTCTATAACGTTCCACGTTCTGCCGGGTACCTTGCTGCAGCGCGACCGCCCGCGCTGCGTCCTTCTCCTCCAGAATCTGTCTGCACTCTTCGTCGAACCAATCGTTCCGTCGACTTCGTCCCACATACCCGACGTTGTTCTCTGCTGCGTCGTTAATGGCTGCTTTGACTGTATTCCAGCAGTCCTCAAGAGGGGCCCCATCGAGCTCACCCTCTTCCGGCAACGCTGCCTCGAGATGCTGCGCGTATGCAGTGGCGACATCAGGTTGCTTTAGTCTCTCCTCGTTTGTCGGGTGAAGATCACTGCGTCCAGATTTTAGGACTATTGTGATATACCCTTTTACTGTGAAATACGCAAGTTATCTCAGTAACATGTTTGTCACTGAGATACCTTGGTATCGACTGAACTCAAGACCATCTATTATTGATGAATAGAGATCCTGAGTTACAGTATGTGACTCCCCCATTCTGGCGAGACTAGCTTTATGAAGCCAACCACGTCCTTGGGGGATAAGATCCATATGTCAGCAGGCCCTAAAAAGGGCTTGCTGAGAACTTTGAACCTACGTTGGGTGAGTGCACTGCAATAGCAGAGGATGTGTTCTGATGTTTCTCTCTCCTCGTCACAGAAGCGGCAATTTGAGGTTTGGATTGCTCCGATCTTTTGTAGATGGTATCTGCAGGGGCAGTGTCCAGTTATTAGACCGGTGTAGATGTTGAGATCCCTTTGTTGAGACCTAATAGTTGTTGGGTTTTCTTGGGTTAATCGTTACGAGCCTTTGGATTGGCTCGTATGGGGAAGTGCATTCCAGTTTGATGTGATTTGACTGACCATATATTTGTTCAGTTCCATTTTACAGAGCAGTCTGAGATCCCGCAGAAGGGCTCAGGGCCAATGAACCTTTCATTAGATCCATTCCTGGTTAGCTCATCAGCAATCTCGTTTCCCTCTAGACCCGTATGTCCTGGGATCCAATATAGGTAGACTCGATTGCGTATGGATAAGTTTTTCAAAGCCAGAATGCATTCCCACACTAGCTTTGAGTTACAAGTGTAGTTATTAAGCGACTTAAGTGCTGCTTGGCTCTCAGAGAAAATACATATTTTGCAAATCTATACTTTCTCCTCAGGCATAATAACACGCATTCTAATATTGCATATATTTCCGCCTGAAATATCAGGGCCACTGTCCTAAGTGGACAGAAATTTTGTTGTAGGGCCATAGATTCCGGATCCTGTCAGATTATTCATTTTCGAACCATCTGTGAAGAAATTTATAGAGCCTGTTGGAACGCTGGGTCCACTTCCTTCCCACTCCTGGCGGGAAGGAATGAACACATCGTAAGGTAAGTCATAATTGACTACCGTTTCCATCCAGTCACTACAAATTCCTATTGCGGGATTTATGGCAAATTCATTTAATATGCTGAGGTGACCCGTAAGGTCTCCCGACAGCAGTGTTTTTGTTCTCTTTAACCTTAGAGCACTTTTTCCACTTCCAGCTTTATGAATTGATCTAACTGGGGCAGGTGAAGCATTGCGTCTAGGGCCAAAGTGGGTGTACTACGAACTGCACCAGTGATGGCTATGCAAGCGGTGCGTTGGATTTTGTTGAGCTTAGCCCTTGCAGCAGCCTCATTAGTTTTAGGCCACCAGACAAGGAAGCGTAAGTTGTCCTGGGACGGACAATGGTTTTATATATCCACATGATCATACTTGGTTTTAGGCCCCATCTTTTACCAAGAGTTTTTGAACAAACCCAAAGTGTATTGAGACCTTTCTGCACAACTGATTGGAGATGAGAGTTCCAATTAAGCTTTGCGTCGAGTATGACACCTAGATATTTTACTTCACTTGAATAAACTAATTGTGTTTGATTCAAGAAAAGGGGTTTCAGTTGTACCTTTCTCCGTTTGGTGAAAGGGATAATGGAAGTTTTTGTAGGATTTATGCCTAGTTGATACTTTTGACACCAGGAAAAAGTGTGATTTAGGGCAGATTGCATTCTTTCCACGATAACACTTTCGAATTTGCCTCGTACAATAATGACAACGTCATCAGCATATCCAACCACTTCGAAGCCAACCACTCTCTAAGCTGTCTAGAAGCTCATCCACCACCAGTGACCACAACAAAGGAGAAAGCACTCCGCCTTGCGGACACCCCCTTGTTGCTTTAACAGTGATGTATGAACCGCTAAGCTCAGAGGAGATTTTCCGATTAGCTAGCATAGCATGTACCCAGGCAACAATGCATGGGTCGAATTTTCTCCTCAACATTGCTGACCCTATAGACGAATAAGAAGCGTTATCGAATGCGCCCTCAATATCAAGAAATGCTACAAGAGCAATTTCTTTTGCATTAAGTGTTTTTTCGATTTTTGAACTACCGTATGTAGTGCCGAGATCGTAGATTTTCCACTTTGATAAGCGAATTGGTTTTTGACAAAGGCATTGCTTTCATAAATTTGTGATTTATGTACTCGCATAGTACCTTTTCCATAATTTTGAGCATTACAGAGGATAAACTTATCGGCCTGAATGCTTTGGGGTTGGTTTTATCTCTCTTGCCTGCCTTCGGAATGAAGACAGCCCGGATTTGACGCCAATCGTTAGGTATGTGCCCCAAAATCAGACTCGCCTTTAAAAAATCTCAACCAAGGGTGGAACCAGTGTTTTCTCCTCTTTTGGATCAACGCTGGAAATATTCCATCCATGCCAGGAGACTTAATGGCTCGAAAGATCTCACAGCCCTCTCAACCCTGGCCCGAGTGAAAGCTTCCTTTGCAACCTTTATTGCGTCTTTTAGACCCAGAAACCCATGATTGGATCTCTTGTGGATCTGAGACAGCAATTCCAGTGCCTTGGTCGCCGATGCTCGACTCAGGGATTGTATCAGGAAGTGGATCTTTAACAATTCGCTCAGTGTATCGCTAGGCTCTACAGTGAGCGAACCATCCGTCTTTCGGAGGCTACCCACACCATTGGAGTGGTCTTTTGAAAGAGTTTTTGAGTCTGGCTACTACGGGTGTATTCTCTATGCTTTCACACATTAGAATCCACATTTCCGTTTGGCTGACCTTATTTCTTTGTTGTAGTTCGTCAGGGCCTTTCTGTATAGGCTCCAATCGCCGGTTCGCTTAGCACGATTGAACTCCCTACGCGCAGTTTTCCTAAGCTTCTCAAGAGTTTTATTCCACCATGGAACGTCTCTACTCGAACTAGTTGATTTAGTTGGACAGCTCTCTTGGTAGGCGTTAAGGATTTTGTTTTTAATGGATTTGGACGCATCTTCCAATTGTGTTATGGACTTGATGTGACTTTCTATGATGTACTCTTCGGATCGTAGGATAGCTGAGTAGGATTCCCAATCAGTTTTCTTAGGATCTTTAAACGTTTTTTCCATCGTTAGACCCCTTCCCATTCGAAGATGATGTGTTTATGGTCTGACATTGATATTTCTTCAGAAACATGCCAGTTTTTATTTTATCAGAGATAGACCGACTACATAGAGTCAAGTCCAAAACTTCCTGACGAATGGAGTTTTCAAACGTGGGCTTGTCACCAACATTACAAATGTCAATGTTCTTGGAAGAGAGAAACTGTAACAGGTACTCACCTCTGGTGTTTATATTGGTACTTCCCCATACGGTGTGATGTGCATTTGCGTCGCACCCTATGACGAAGGGGATGTTGTGTCGGTGGCTGTAGGCTACGAGCGCAGCTATTTCTGGAGGAGGGATTTCGTCCACGTCACCTGGGAAGTATGCCGAGACCACCAAGATCTCTACTCCCTCTGGCGGAAGGTACCTCCATCCTGACCGCTACGATGTCCCTTTTTATGAATTCTGAAATTGGAAAGTATTTACAGTTGTTATGTAATAAAATAGCCGCTCTAGGAGAAAGCTGGCTGTCATCATATACCAACTTACATGAGTGTTGTGGAATACCTTGTATTCTGGATTTATTGACCCATGGCTCTTGAATGAGGGCCACGGTTAAATTCTCTTTGGTGAACCTCCGACAGAGCACACCTGTGGCGCTCTCAGCATGGTGGAGGTTCACTTGCAGAACTTTAGTCGCCATTTCCGGGGTTCCTGCTTTTTCCGGACGACGACTGTCCGGCTTTGGATGTTGCGGATCATCAGGATGTCGTTTGGTATTACAGTCTGGGTTTTCTCTCTTCCCTGTAGCAACCTGGCCCGCCAGTTTCGCCTCTGTGGTCAAACTGTCGCTTTTTGCACCCCTTTGCCCTGTTTAGATACCTTTGGTTTGGTACCACTAGAGCAGGGGTCGCATGTAAGCTTCGAGCTTTTCCTTTAGAGGCGGACAGACTAGCCTTTATGGTGCTTTTGGGGTGAGATTTACTAACCTCGCCTGAACCGGAGGCTTCCTCAGATTTCTCTTGGGTCGGCCTTCCAGTTAGCCGAACCTCGCTCGAACAGGAGGCCTCCTCAGATTGCTCTTGGGTCGGCCTTCCAGTCGGATTGGCGGTAGCGGCAGTCGGTTGATCTGTAATCTTCCTTAGTTGGATTTCACCAAATCGGTAGTTGAGGTGTATTTGGACTTCTTCAACTTTTCCATCGACGCACTTCTACTGTGAAGATCCATTCAACATGAATATCTTTCAGAATGGATCGTTTCACAATACGCCAATTAGTTGTTGTGATGTCATTTTGGCTTTCTATGAGAGCCTTTATTCGGTCGTCATCATAGCTGGAGCTTTGTGGGAAGAATGCCCGGATCATCTCTGGACGTGGAATCGCCACTTCGTCCATTGCCATCAGCTCTGCACCTTCCCAGGGTTTCATGGATGGGGATATTCTCTTTAACCACTCAGCAGTCTCTTGATCCTTACAGATTAGAACCATGTAACCGGACTTGTAGATGAGGTTGTTGAATTTGGGTTTTATTGGCTCGTTTCGCTGTTGAACTACTCTGAGCAGGAGTGCTTCTTGTAGAAGGTCTAGCTGGGCTGTAGTGAGTTGGACGGTGGGAAAGTCTTTGGGTATTATCCCGACCTTCACGCTTTTGGCCATATCACTGTAGCTGATACCAGCTGTTTTCCTCATGGGTGGGTTTTGTTGTCCAGACACGTTTTTCTGAGGCGCGCGGTTTGAGGACTGTTGGGCGCGCTCTCTCGGATCCAGATGGTGCTTCACCCTTTTTTGTTTGGGGTCCTCTGTGGCGGATTTGTCCAGGTCGTTTCTCGAGCGTTTTGAGGAAGTGGGCTCGCTCTCCTTATTCAGGATTATGGACAAGGCCTCATTCCGGTCTTTTCCCTTCTCCCGGAGAGTTCTAAGCTGCTTCCTCTGCGAGCGTGTGAGTGTGGGGATTTTCTTTCTCGGAGCACCCTTGACTTCCGTAGAACCCTTGTTATCTTCGGATCCTTTGCTACTTGCTAAAGATTTTTGGGGGTTGATGATGATCCTTATACCATCATCTTCGTTATCTTCCATGTCCAACAGGTTGGAGTCGGTCGATGAGGGGGGTTGTAGATCTGGATCAGCTTTGTCGAAACATGTGCTGCTCCGGGAGATAGGCGTTGAGGGGCAGGATATTTCCATCTTCTCCTGGCTTCAGTCGCTCTAGGTCGTACCGCGGCGGTCGTCGGTACCGAACATTGTTGATGACGGATAGTTTTGGGCGCAGTTTAACCATCACCAGATATGTAGTGGTCAGAGTCGATGTTAGCGCCACGATATGTCCTGACGTCGATAATGTCGGAGAAGTGCAGTCCATCAATCAGAACGTGGTAGATTTGTGATTCTGTCTGCAGTGGTGATCTCCAGGTGTACCGATACGGAAGGCTGTGTTGGAAGGAGCTGCGAATGGCCATATTCTTGGAGGTGGCGAAATCAATTTGTTGTAGACCGTTTTCGTTCGTCAGCCGGTGAGCACTGAACTTCCCAATAGTCGGTCTAAACTCCTCCTCTTGGCCAACCTGAGCGTTCAAATCTCCTATGATGATTTTGACGTCGTGGCTTGGGCAGCTGTCGTACTCACGTTCCAGCAGCGCGTAAAATGCGTCCTTATCATCATCAGTGCTTCCGGAGTGTGGGCTATGGACGTTGATTATGCTGAAGTTGAAGAACCGGCCTTTGATCCTCAACCTGCACATTCTCTCATTGATCGACCACCACCCGATCACGCGCCTTTGCATATCGCCCATCACTATGAAAGCTGTTCCCAGCTCGTGTGTGTTGCCACAGCTCTGGTAGATGGTATGATTACCTTTAAACGTTCGCACCATTGATCCCTTCCAACAAACCTTCTGCAGCGCTACGATGCCGAATCCACGGTCCTTGAGCACATCGGCGAGTATGCGTGTGCTCCCGATGAAGTTGAGAGATTTGCAGTTCCACGAACGTCGCAGTGGTCTTGGCCGATGGTACCGGTCCGTACTCTCTTGTTGATTGTTCGTTGCGTATGTTTTTTAAAAGATGGCTGGCAGGGTCTGACACCAAACCCTCTAAATTTCCGGAGGACCATTCCTCCTTATTCCCGGTGGACCATGGTGCCCAGTTTCACTTAGAGTCCCTCGCTGGCACTCGTACGATGATCAGCCGCCCCTAACATGGAGAACAGACGATGTTGTGAGCCGATCCTGACATGGAGAACAGACGCTCAGGTACGTATTATATATTAATATAAAAATAATAAATTTATATTTGTGAAAGATCTTTGCCTGCTCGTATACTTCAAAAGCAAAACATATGAAAAATTGAGCAGCATACAACCAGTTCTACATTGTTTTGATAATTTAATTTCATACGTCCATTTATTATTTGCTTCAACTTGCACATTTGCACAAGCACAAGTTTGAAACTGCAACATTTTACACAAATCATGTGCTATTAATTTGCCTCCCGCCAGCATGTCGTGTTGAGGGTACAAACGTGCAACAGATTCATTGTCATAATAATAACACATATGCCATGGAGCTATTCTATACATTAATTTGCACATCCAGTCAGCAAATCGAATCGACCTACCGATCAACGAACAACAGCAACAACAACAAGAACAGCAAGGCACACCCCATTGAACCCGTTTCAATTTGTGTGCACAAAATAGTCAATTAAATGTGAAATGTTAATTGATAATTTATTTATTTTTAATTTGACGGATAATTAAATTGCATATTCAAACAAATAGTTCGCTGACCAACTGACCAGCTGTTCAGCCACTATTTTGCAGAAATGGGATTGGTTCATCTTATTTATAAATTGATTCTAAAATCCTGAAAGTTTTGCAAAAAATGAAAAATTCTGAATTTTCTTAGATTTTATAAATATTTGATTACTAGGATAGGTCAACCAATATGATTGTGACCCTTTAGATCACAGGAAGGAATATTGATTATTCATATTTGCAAGGAATTCGATGTGAAGAAATTTGCAAACTGATATCAAACTTAACTAATATTGTAGCTCATGTGAAAGTAAAATGATATAAAATTCAGTTTAAAATAAAATATTTATCCTTTGGATGTTAGTAATTAAATAAAATATGATACATATTCAACTTGCAGATGATTTATTTCAGCATTATGGTAATTATACACAATATTACTTTACAAATTAATACAATATAATAACTTTAAAATAATAAAATAGTTATTAGAAATATATTGAGATTCAAACTAGTGAGTAATGTATTTTAAAAAGTTGCATGATGATTCTTGCGGCAGGAGTTGTATGTTTAATTCGTTTAGATCTTCCAGTCAGCTATTCGTCCTTTGGAGAAATCATTTGGCTATACAATGCTCCAAAATACAACGCCCTTTCGCTGTGTCGCAAATTTTCCATGCAATAACATTTGCGACTGGGTAGGTATCGAACCTACACTCCACAGTACGGTAAAATATTTTCCAACGACAAGCAGCCCTCACAACGCAGCCTCTGCGGAAATCCGCTCATGGAACGACAGCACTCCTTTTGGTGACGCACGAATTGCGTAATGAATGAAAATGTACACCGGTGGGAAACCAGAGCCAATCGAAAGCACATTTAAATGGCGTTGGCAATCTTCGTTGCCCTGTGTAATTATTGTCCCCCATTGAACCACATTGGCATCCAACTGTCCTATCAGCCGTGCGACCGTGTGGTCCGTTCCCTCTGCAGTGAAATACGTGGTTTCCGACCGCGCTCGAATTTGGTCAAAAGTCATTTTCCGCGCGACCCCAACTCTCGCTTCATTGTAAACACTCACTCATCAAACCTCCGATTAATGGATTTTGGAAGTGTATCAACGGCTGGGTGGGTACTTTTGGTTGCTATTAAGTCACAATTTTTACAACGAAGTTCGTACCTCATTCATCAAACAGAAAAATAGAGTAGCTTGCAGTGTGTCAGTTTGTTAACGTCACCATAAATCGGTATTGAACTGCTATCAGCAAA
Source organism: Armigeres subalbatus (assembly GCF_024139115.2). Classification (NCBI taxonomy): domain Eukaryota; kingdom Metazoa; phylum Arthropoda; class Insecta; order Diptera; family Culicidae; genus Armigeres; species Armigeres subalbatus. The sequence goes on from NC_085141.1 coordinate 302,845,166, forward strand.
CATGTGATCATGTGAATGATTCCAATTTTTCATTTTTATAATTTTATTTTATTTTAGTTCTTATTGCAGACACATATCAGAGCAATGTCTTGGAACAGTTAACGTGGATAGCTTTAACATGTACCAATATGAAAAAAACCTAGCCAACAATTGACAAAAATAAACAATTTGACAGATTTTCATACTGTCTAAAAATGTGTATTTAAATTCGAAAAGTAGCCAATAATTAAAATAACTATGTTTTTGGGGATAAATTCTAAATCTAAAATCTAAAAATCTAAAAATAAAATTCAAACAAAAGGAAAAACCTTCTTTTGCTAATACTTCTTCTAAGTTTTCTCCTGGAATTTCTGATGTGATCCTGGAAGATGTCCTCCTGGAAGTCCAACAGGAGATCCAGCAGAAATTACTTCAAATATTTATCCAAGTGGTTCAGTGGTTCAAGCCAAAAGCTCCTTCGTAAACTTCTCCTGTATTTTTTTAAAGACTATTTATGAATTTTTGTTGACAAATCTTTAAAAAAAAATCAGTTTTTTTTTGGTCAGGTTTTCAAACCAGACATTCAGGAAGCCTCCAAGATTCGGAAAATCTCGGAGGGTTCCGAGCATCTTTAAAGGCGGCTTTTCAGCCTCTGAGCCTCTTTAAAGTAGGCTTCTAAGCCTATTGAAAGAATAATTCCGATCCCTTTGAAGGAAGTTTTCCAAGCCTCTTGAAAGGGAGCTTACGAACCTCTTGAAAGGAGTTTCCGAATCTCTTGAAAGTTGGCTTCCGCGCCTCCTGGTAAAAGGCCTCTGAGCCTTTTGAAGAGAGGCTTCCGAGCCTCTTTAAGGGCGGCTTTTGAGCCATTTTAAAGGAAGTTTTCTAGAATGTTGCAAGGACGCTTCTGAGACACTCGAAAGTGCACTTCCAAGCCTCTTGAAAGAAGAATTCCGAGCTTCTTAAATTCCCAGCCTCTTGAAAGAAGGCTTCCGTGCCTCGTGAAAGGAGGCCCTTGAAAGGAGTCGTCTGGGCCTTTCAAAAGAAATCTCCTGGCCCTCTTAGAAAGAGGCTTCCGTGCCCTTTGAAGGCGGTTCCCATCCTCTTGAAAGGAGGCCTCCGAGCCTCTTGAATGGAGGCTTCCGAGCCTCTTGAAAGGAGGCTTCCGGGCCTCTCGAAAGGAGGCTTCCGGGCCTCTTGAAAGGAGGCTTCCGGGCCTCTTAAAAGGAGGCTTCCGGGCCTCTTAAAAGGAGGCTTCTGGGCCTCTTGAAAGGAGGCTTCTGGGCCTCTTGAAAGGAGGCTTCCGGGCCTCTTGAAAGGAGGCTTCTGGGCCTCTTGAAAGGGCCTCTTGAAAGGAGGCTTCCGGGCCTCTTGAAAGGAGACTTCCGGGCCTCTTGAAAGGAGGTTTCCGGGCCTCTTGAAAGGAGGCTTCCGGGCCTCTTGAAAGGAGGCTTCCGGGCCTCTTGAAAGGAGGCTTCCGGGCCTCTTTAAAGGAGGCTTCCGGGCCTCTTGAAAGGAGGCTTCAGGGCCTCTTGAAAGGAGGCTTCTGGGCCTCTTGAAAGGAAACTTCCGGCCTTTTGAAAGGAGGCTTCTGGGCCTCTTGAAAGGAGGCTTCCGGGCCTCTTGAAAGGAGGCCTGGCCTCTTGAAAGGAGGCTTCCGGGCCTCTTGAAAGGAGGCCTGGCCTCTTGAAAGGAGGCTTCTGGGCCTCTTGAAAGGAGGCTTCTGGCCTCTTGAAAGGAGGCTTGGGCCTCTTGAAAGGAGGCTCTGGCCTCTTGAAAGGAGGCTTCTGGCCTCTTGAAAGGAGGCCTGGGCCTCTTGAAAGGAGGCTTCCGGCCTCTTGAAAGGAGGCTTCTGGCCTCTTGAAAGGAGGCTTCCGGGCCTCTTGAAAGGAGGCCTGGCCTCTTGAAAGGAGGCTTCTGGGCCTCTTGAAAGGAGGCTTCCGGGCCTCTTGAAAGGAGGCCTGGGCCTCTTGAAAGGAGGCTTCCTGGCCTCTTGAAAGGAGGCTTCCGGGCCCTTGAAAGGAGGCTTCCGGGCCTCTGAAAGGAGGCTTCTGGGCCTCTTGAAAGGAGGCTCTGGGCCTCTTGAAAGGAGGCTTCTGGGCCTCTTGATAGGAGGCTTCGGGCCTCTTGAAAGGAGGCTTCCGGGCCTCTTGAAAGGAGGCTTCCGGGCCTCTTGAAAGGAGGCTTCTGGCCTCTTGAAAGGAGGCTTGGGCCTCTTGAAAGGAGGCTTCTGGCCTCTTGAAAGGAGGCCTGGGCCTCTTGATAGGAGGCTTCTGGGCCCTCTTGAAAGGAGGCTTCTGGGCCTCTTGAAAGGAGGCTTCCGGGCCTCTTGAAAGGAGGCTTCTGGCCTCTTGAAAGGAGGCTTCCGGGCCTCTTGAAAGGAGGCTTCCGGGCCTCTTGACAGGAGGCTTCCGGGCCTCTTGAAAGGAGGCTTCCTGGCCTCTGAAAGGTGGCTTCCGGGCCTCTTGAAAGGAGGCTTCGGGCCTCTTGAAACGAGGGCTTCCGGGCCTCTTGAAAGGAGGCTTCCGGGCCTCTTGAAAGGAGGCTCTGGCCTCTTGAAAGGTGGCTTCCGGGCCTCTTGAAAGGAGGCTTCTGGCCTCTTGAAAGGAGGCCTGGCCTCTTGAAAGGAGGCCTGGGCCTCTTGAAAGGGAGGCTTCTGGGCCTCTTGAAAGGAGGCCTGGGCCTCTTGAAAGGAGGCCTGGGCCTCTTGAAAGGAGGCTTCCGGGCCTCTTGAAAGGAGGCTTCCGGGCCTCTTGAAAGGAGGCTTCTGGGCCTCTTGAAAGGAGGCTTCTGGGCCTCTTGAAAGGAGGCTTCTGGGCCTCTTGAAAGGAGGCTTCTGGGCCTCTTGAAAGGAGGCTTCTGGGCCTCTTGAAAGGAGGCTTCTGGGCCTCTTGAAAGGGCCTCTTGGAAGGAGGCTTCCGGGCCTCTTGAAAGGAGGCTTCCGGGCCTCTTGAAAGGAGGCTTCCGGGCCTCTTGAAAGGAGGCTTCCGGGCCTCTTGAAAGGAGGCTTCCGGGCCTCTTAAAAGGAGGCTTCCGGGCCTCTTGAAAGGAGGCCTGGGCCTCTTGAAAGGAGGCTTCGGGCCTCTTGAAAGGAGGCCTGGGCCTCTTGAAAGGAGGCCTGGGCCTCTTGAAAGGAGGCTTCCGGGCCTCTTGAAAGGAGGCTCTGGGCCTCTTGAAACGAGGCATCCGGGCCTCTTGAAAGGAGGCACCTGGGCCTCTTGAAAGGAGGCTTCCGGGCCTCTTGAAAGGAGGCTTCGGGCCTCTTGAAAGGAGGCTTCCGGGCCTCTTGAAAGGAGGCTTCCGGGCCTCTTGAAAGGAGGCTTCGAGTCTCTTGAAAGTAGGCCTGAGCCTCTTGAAAGGAGGCTTCTGAGCCTCTTGAAAGGAGGCTTCCGGGCCTCTTGAAAGGAGGCCTGGGCCTCTTGAAAGGAGGCTTCTGGGCCTCTTGAAAGGAGGCTTCTGGCCTCTTGAAAGGAGGCTTCTGGGCCTCTTGAAAGGAGGCCTGGGCCTCTTGAAAGGAGGCTTCTGGCCTCTTGAAAGGAGGCTTCGGGCCTCTTGAAAGGAGGCTTCTGGGCCTCTTGAAAGGAGGCCTGGCCTCTTGAAAGGAGGCTTCCGGGCCTCTTGAAAGGAGGCCTGGCCTCTTGAAAGGAGGCTCTGGGCCTCTTGAAAGGAGGCTTCCGGGCCTCTTGAAAGGAGGCTTCCTGGGCCTCTTGAAAGGAGGCTTCTGGCCTCTTGAAAGGAGGCTTCCGGGCCTCTTGAAAGGAGGCCTGGCCTCTTGAAAGGAGGCCTGGGCCTCTTGAAAGGAGGCTTCAGGCCTCTTGAAAGGAGGCTTCCGGGCCTCTTGAAAGGAGGCTTCCGGGCCTCTTGAAAGGAGGCTTCGGGCCTCTTGAAAGGAGGCTTCTGGGCCTCTTGAAAGGAGGCTTCCGGCCTCTTGAAAGGAGGCTTCTGAGTCTCTTGAAAGTAGGCTTCCTGAGCCTCTTGAAAGGAGGCTTCGGGCCTCTTGAAAGGAGGCTTCCGGGCCTCTTGAAAGGAGGGTTCCGGGCCTCTCGAAAGGCAGGTTCTGGGCCTCTTTAAGGGAGGCTTCTGAGCCTCTTGAAAGGAGGCTTCCGGCCTCTTGAAAGGAGGCTTCCGGGCCTCTTGAAAGGAGGCTTCCGGGCCTCTTGAAAGGAGGCTTCGGGCCTCTTGAAAGGAGGCCTGGCCTCTTGAAAGGAGGCTTCTGGGCCTCTTTAAAGGAGGCTTCCCGGCCTCTTGAAAGGAGGCTTCCGGGCCTCTTGAAAGGAGGCTTCCGGCCTCTTGAAAGGAGGCTTCTGGGCCTCTTGAAAGGAGGCTTCTGGCCTCTTGAAAGGAGGCTTCGGGCCTCTTGAAAGGAGGCTTCCGGGCCTCTTGAAAGGAGGCTTCTGGGCCTCTTGAAAGGAGGCTTCCGGCCTCTTGAAAGGAGGCTTTCGGGCCTCTTGAAAGGAGGCTTCCGGCCTCTTGAAAGGAGGCTTCCGGGCCTCTTGAAAGGAGGCTTCTGGCCTCTTGAAAGGAGGCTTCAGGCCTCTTGAAAGGAGGCTTCTGGGCCTCTTGAAAGGAGGCTTCCGGGCCTCTTGAAAGGAGGCTTCTGGCCTCTTGAAAGGAGGCTTCTGGGCCTCTTGAAAGGAGGCTTCTGGGCCTCTTGAAAGGAGGCTTCCGGGCCTCTTGAAAGGAGGCTTCCGGGCCTCTTGAAAGGAGGCTTCTGGCCTCTTGAAAGGAGGCTTCCGGGCCTCTTGAAAGGAGGCTTCTGAGCCTCTTGAAAGGAGGCTTCTGAGCCTCTTGCAAGGAGGCCTGAGCCTCTTGAAAGTAGGCCTGAGCCTCTTGAAAGGAGGCCTCCAGGCCTCTTGAAAGGAGGCTTCTGAGCCTCTTGAAAGTAGGCCTGAGCCTCTTGAAAGGAGGCCTCGGGCCTCTTGAAAGGAGGCTTCCGAGCCTCTTGAAAGGAGGCTTCTGAGCCTCTTGAAAGGAGGCTTCCTGAGCCTCTTGAAAGGAGGCTTCTGAGCCTCTTAAAGGAGGCTTCTGAGCCTCTTGAAAGGAGGCTTCTGGGCCTCTTGAAAGAAGGCCTGAGCCTCTTGAAAGGAGGCTCTGAGCCTCTTGAAAGGAGGCTTCCTGAGCCTCTTGAAAGGAGGCTTCTGAGCCTCTTGAAAGGAGGCTTCTGGGCCTCTTGAAAGGAGGCTTCGGGCCTCTTGAAAGGAGGCTTCCTGGGCCTCTTGAAAGGAGGCTTCCGGGCCTCTTGAAAGGAGGCTTCCGGCCTCTTGAAAGGAGGCCTGGGCCTCTTGAAAGGAGGCTTCGGGCCTCTTGAAAGGAGGCTTCCGGGCCTCTTGAAAGGAGGCTTGGGCCCTCTTGAAAGGAGGCTTCCGGCCTCTTGAAAGGAGGCCTGGGCCTCTTGAAAGGAGGCTTCTGGCCTCTTGAAAGGAGGCTTCCGGGCCTCTTGAAAGGAGGCTTCCGGGCCTCTTGAAAGGAGGCTTCTGAGCCTCTTGAAAGGAGGCCTGGCCTCTTGAAAGGAGGCTTCTGGGCCTCTTGAAAGGAGGCTTCCGGGCCTCTTGAAAGGAGGCTCTGAGACTCTTGAAAGGAGGCTTCCTGAGCCTCTTGAAAGTAGGCCTGAGCCTCTTGAAAGTAGGCTTCCGGGCCTCTTGAAAGGAGGCTTCCGGGCCTCTTGAAAGGAGGCTTCCTGGGCCTCTTGAAAGGAGGCTTCCGGGCCTCTTGAAAGGAGGCCTGGGCCTCTTGAAAGGAGGCTTCCGGCCTCTTGAAAGGAGGCTTCTGGCCTCTTGAAAGGAGGCTTCCGGGCCTCTTGAAAGGAGGCTTCTGGGCCTCTTGAAAGAGGCTTCCGGGCCGCTTGGAAGGAGGCTTCCGGGCCTCTTGAAAGGAGGCTTCCGGGCCTCTTGAAAGGAGGCTTCCGGGCCTCTTGAAAGGAGGCTTCCGGGCCTCTTGAAAGGAGGCTTCCGGGCCTCTTGAAAGGAGGCTTGAAAGGAGGCTTCCAGGAGTCTTGAAAGGAGGCTTCCGGGCCTCTTGAAAGGAGGCTTCTGGGCCTCTTGAAAGGAGGGCTGGGCCTCTTGAAAGGAGGCTTCTGGGCCTCTTGGAAAGAGGCTTGAGCCTCTTGAAAGGAGGCCTGAGCCTCTTGAAAGGAGGCTTCCGGCCTCTTGAAAGGAGGCCTGGGCCTCTTGAAAGGAGGCTTCCGGGCCTCTTGAAAGGAGGCTTCTGAGCCTCTTGAAAGGAGGCTTCTGAGACTCTTGAAAGAAGGCCTGGAGCCTCTTGAAAGTAGGCCTGGAGCCTCTTGAAAGTAGGCTTCCTGAGCCTCTTGAAAGTAGGCCTCGAGCCTCTTGAAAGGAGGCATCCGAGCCTCAAGGAGGCTTCCTGAGTCTCTTGAAGTAGGCCTGAGCCTCTTGAAAGGAGGCCTGAGCCTCTTGAAAGGAGGCTTCTGAGCCTCTTGAAAGGAGGCTTCTGAGCCTCTTGAAAGGAGGCTTCCAAGCCTCTTGAAAGGAGGCTCTGAGCCTCTTGAAAGGAGGCTTCTGAGCCTCTTGAAAGGAGGCTTCTGAGCCTCTTGAAAGGAGGCCTGGAGCCTCTTGGAAAGGAGGCTTGAGCCTCTTGAAAGGAGGCTTCTGAGCCTCTTGAAAGGAGGCTCTGAGCTCTCTTGAAATGAGGCCTGAGCCTCTTGAAAGGAGGCTTCTGAGCCTCTTGAAAGGAGGCTTCTGAGCCTCTTGAAAGGAGGCTTGAGCCTCTTGAAAGGAGGCTTCTGGGCCTCTTGAAAGGAGGCCTGAGCCTCTTGAAAGGAGGCCTGAGCCTCTTGAAAGGAGGCTTCCTGAGCTTCTTGAAAGGAGGCCTGAGCCTCTTGAAAGGAGGCTTCTGAGCCTCTTGAAAGGAGGCTCTGAGCCTCTTGAAAGGAGGCCTGAGCCTCTTGAAAGGAGGCTTCTGAGCCTCTTGAAAGGAGGCCTGAGCCTCTTGAAAGGAGGCCTGAGCCTCTTGAAAGGAGGCTTCTGAGCCTCTTGAAAGGAGGCCTGAGCCTCTTGAAAGGATGCTTCCTGAGCCTCTTGAAAGGAGGCTTCTGAGCCTCTTGAAAGGAGGCTTCCGAGCCTCTTGAAAGGAGGCTTCCGAGCCTCTTGAAAGGAGGCTTCCCAGCCTCTTGAAAGGAGGCTTCCCAGCCTCTTGAAAGGAGGCTTCCCAGCCTCTTGAAAGGAGGCTTCCCAGCCTCTTGAAAGGAGGCTTCCCAGCCTCTTGAAAGGAGGCTCCCGAGCCTCTTGAAAGGAGGCTCCCAGCCTCTTGAAAGGAGGCTCCCAGCCTCTTGAAAGGAGGCTCCTTGCCTCTTGAAAGGAGGCTTCCGAGCCTCTTGAAAGGAGGCTTCCGGGCCTCTTGAAAGGAGGCTTCCGATCCAGAGAAATTCCTGGAAGAACTTCCAGAGGAAATCCTGGAGGAATTTTCGAAAGAATTCCTGGAGAAACTGTCGAAGGAATTCCTGGAGGAACTTCCGCAGGAATTCATGGAGGGACTTCCGGAGGAATTCCTGGAGGAACTTCCGAAGAAATTCCTGGAGGAACTTTTGAAGGAATTCCTGGAGGAATTCCTGGAGGAACTTCCGGGGGAATTCCTGGAAGAACTTCCGTAGGAATTTCTGGAGGAACTTAAGGAGAAATTCTCGGTGGAACTTACGGAGGAATTCTTGGTGGAACTTCCGAAGGAATTACTGGAAGAACTTCTGAAGGAATTCCTGGAGGAACATCCGAAGGAATTCTTAGAGGAAAATCCGAAGAATTTGGAGGAACTTCCGAAGGAACTTCCAAAGGAATTCCTAGAGGTACTTTCAAAGGAATTCCTGGAAGAACTTCCATAGGAATTCCTGGAGGAACATCCGGAGGAATTCTTGGAGGAGCTTCTGGAGGAATTACTGGGGGAACTTCCTAAAAAAAATCTTGCCGGAATTTCCGAAGGAATACCTGCAAGAACTCCCAGTAGAATTCCTGGAGGAACTTCTAACAGATCTCTTGGAGGAATTTCCGTAGGAGTTTCTGTTGGAACTTCTGGAGGAACTTATGAAGGATTTTTCGGGTGAATTTTTGATGGCACGGAGAATTTCCTGGTTAAATTTTCGGAAATTCTATATTTTGAGTCCACAAATAATAAATATTATTTAGCAATTCCTTCCTATGGTAGCCTTTCGACAATCAGGATTTTCCTTCGGTTTTCGGTGACTTGAATAGTACGGTAAATTTGCTCTAAATTTCCTATTTACGCATCTTTGATTAAATTCAAATTTAAACATACAAAACTACCCACAACAATTCAAATTGGCCACAAATTGATCTATTCCAGTTGAGGGGGTTGGCAGCAGAGGGATGTAAGTGACATTTTGACCAAAATTGAGTTGACTATAGGAAAAAATGTAAAAAATGACAGAAAAGCAGTAATTTTTTGAACTTTGATATAATTTGTAAGGTACACTGGGGGAAGTGGAAAAAGGGGGTAAGTGTAAAAAACGACCCTAAAAATTGGAATTGTACATACTTTACAGTTTTTACCACATCATAACATTATGCAAGAATATACTTTGATGCTCACACTAATACTATGTTGAAATTTGTATAATACATATACAAACACGGTTAACGCTAGAACTGTAATTTTAGGTTTCGCGAAAAGTTGATTTTTGCATTCATAAAATCAATTCTTATTTGCACCAATTGTTCTTTTTTCAAGTGAATTTATATCACAAGTGACCGTTACAATACAATTAAACTAATCCCATTCAATTGGTAGTGGTTTGTACCAAGAAAGCAAATAATTCAAAGATTTTACACTTACCCCAGGTATCAAACACTGCGGGGGAAGTGGATAATGTTCTAATTACACATTTTTTTTCTTCTCTCCAGGGTTTATTTTGATAGCTGTGAATCTTAATATGTTCCTTCTTTGTTATCATTGTGATTCCAGTGGTGATTGGACTAATATAAATGAGAAAATGTCAGAATAATCCACCTATCGGTATTGATGCCTTTTACATGTTTTACATATGAATAAAAATGCATAAGAAAGTTAAAAATAGCACTGATAGGTAAATATATTGTATAATTCACATCAATTTTTATTCATAATAAGTTGCGCCGTTGAATGCAATTTTTTGTGAACAAATTGGTTAAGGCCAAGAGCTTAAGGATAGCTGATAATTTCGTACGTGCTTTGCGCATACACATACATACAAATATGCACATACAGACATCATCTCAATTCGTTAAACTAAGTTGATTAGTTTATAACTCTATAAGTCCCATTTTTCCTTTAAAAAGTTCATCTTTGGGGCGAACATATAGATTTTACCTACACTTAGTGTTCGAGAAGGCAAAACCAGCCCTCCTCTAGTTATTACGAGAATTCCTTGGGGACCTATTCCGTTAGGTTGATGAAATTATTCCACAAAAGATACTCAGAGCAATTATCATATTGATTTGAGTTATATGTAACTACTCATCACTATTGAAGGTCAAGATAACGTGGGTTTTCCACTTACCCCATTCCACTAGGGTAAGTGGAAAAACAACTCCTAATTTTAAAAACTATTTCCATAAATTTCAAACGACCAAAATGGTATGAATTACCGCACAGTTGGTGCAAAATTGACTGTCTTTGATAGCCCATTTTGATTGAATGCATTTAGATAATTTAAACTGGTTTTACACTAATTCAAACATGTACTATCGATTTTTCCTTTTCCACTTCCCCCAGTGTACCTTATGAAGCAAAAAAACATTAAGAAACTTTGCACCCATTTTTCTCAAAACTAACTTTTTGTCACTTACACCCCTTTACGTATCCACTCTCAAGATTAATTCTCAAATTCAAAAGAATTGCGTTGATTTAACCCACAGTCACAAGTCATTCCAAGTGTCCTAACTATTTGCCAATCTTGCAATGTGTTCCCAGTCAAACATTGGAGAATTTATGGTCGAATAAATTTAGCGTTTGGGTGGATTTCCCAATCGGCTGCCCACATCGACCGACCCGCCGAAGATAATCGTAACGCCAAGCCACGCCGGCAACCAATGCCGAACCTGACCCGCACTCCACCGAGAGTAGATTAATTTCAAACTACATAAATTTGTGTCACCAGGTAGGCGTCTGGATTAACCTCGATTTATTCGTTCGCCCCGATACCTGGATACTGGATGATGATGACGGCGAGAAAGGCCCCGTGCCAATCGGGCGACCAACACTACGTGGTGTGGGCCAAAATGCGGATATTTGTGCTGAGTAATGAATGTGTACGTTTTCCGCACGCCTCCACCAGGGATCCCGTCCGGTCCGCTTTGGGCCGGAGTTGGCTCCCGAGCTGGGACTCCAGTATTATTTTGTTCCACCACCGAGCGACAATTAATATTATCGGATCAGTAATTAGTTTCGAGTGCGGATATTGGCTCGAATGATGCAGGATAGCCGCGCGAGAGAGCAATTCCACACCGGGGCGCAGTCATAGATTTGCACCCCCGCTAACTGGGTACAATGTTATTCACTGCGACCGGCATCATTATTCATGCTAAGCGAGTAGGGGGATTAAATGTCGGTTTGAAATAGTGGTGCGGTCGATATGTGTGTCAATTTACGATTCGATTCAGGATTAGCGGGATTGTATTTTAATGAATGTATGATTGGGGATTGATGGCAAAAAAAAGTTGACATCAGTGGTGGTAGTTCCTGCTTGTTGTTGCGGTCTTGTTATCCACCCAATGCATTAACGGCTCAAATCAGGGTAGCAAAACTATATTTCATTTAGTAGAATTCTACCCTAGAGAACTAAACCATGATTTACATAATCAGCGTTTATTTCACTGGTAAATATTAGATAAATGTATGCTAACCAAACCAGTTTCAAAAAAGGTTCAAAAGTTTTCCATTATAGGCTGAACTATCGCCAATGAATAGCAATGCGCACTTCATTCAAGTTCAACAATGTTAAATGAGCAAACTTCATTTTCCACTTATTTTTTATATCGGCTATTGAATGGGGATATAGTCGCAGCTCAACTTCCACAGTTTTCAATTCTAAGATTTTTAAGCCAATCCAGTTTTGAACACGAATATTTTTTGGATTGCTTGGTGAACTCAACCCAAAGAGATCAGAAACATTTCCAAATTCGCAATGTGTTAACTTTTAAAAATCACATTGAAGGCATTCGAGCTAAATGTAACAAATATAGAATTGACTTGACGATTCCAATTCAAATTATAATCCATAAGAAGCCCTAATTTTTTTACAACATCAGCGTAATCAAAGGAATCATCTCCAACTGTTACTAATGGAGTCTCAGGTAGATACGTGCGTTTTGTACGGAAAATAATACATTGGGTTTTCTTTGAAATTAAAACCAAACCGTTAGAACTACACCATTCAAGTATGCTACGGATGTCAATGAAGGCTCAAGACTCTATCACAATGTTTTGAAAATTGATGACTGGATCACTTGCTTGTAATAGTTATGCAATGGTCCAATGCACCGAGTTCATCATTGACGTTTGAGCGGTGCGCTGTTTACTAAGAATGAATACTTTTTCATTCATCGAGTTCATGCAAGTGTTCATTTTTAGTAAACAGCGCCCGTCTCAAACGTCATTGTGTTCATTCGGTGCATTGGACCATTGGTACGGAAAAGTGCAGCAGCAATAAATAAATGTTGTTTACAACTGGGGTGGGTGGAAATGGGGTGGTAAAATTATGCCAGCTGATGCATAATGTTGCCAGACTTGACGAATTGTTTATTTTATATCAGAAGACATGTTCATGGTGTATCAAATATACACTGAGCTGATTTCCCATCTAAATTTTATGTGCAATGCACATATATTTTTGCAATCAAGCTTTGCAAATAATATTTATTAGTTCTGCACATAAAGCTAGAAATTATTTGTACATTTAATTTTATGTGCAATATTCATACAACATATATGATCCTTCCAATATATTTTATGTGCGGCTGCAGATAAAAATCAAATGCCTTTCTTTTATTATCTAGATGGATTCTGTTAATTGATTTTCTTGTTTAACCGTAAATAAAAACAGATAAGCTTGCTATTACTCATATTGAATTTATTAGTGAATTGAACATAAGTTTAAACATAAAATCGTAGCATGGGGAACAACACCCTGTACCGTATACGGTACAGTTTTTCGATCCGAGAAACATTCTGATGCGGAAATTCTGTTTTGAAGCACTTCATGGGGAAGCTGTATATGGATGCTGTTGTTGTGAGGACGTTGGGCATCTAAACTGGTTGCGTTAGAACTGGAAGAGGATTCTCAGATTAGCCGGATGGATGTAGAATGGTTCCCGAAAACATAATTCCGCCGAACGAAGGAGTAAAATTACAAACCGAACTGCCGTATCGGATGCGCATACGAAGCGTTGAGAATGTTCGCAACCAGGTTCGCCGTTTGAATGGCGTTTGCTCGTTTTTCGCTAAGGTAGTCCTGAATTTCATCCAACATTTCGTAATTTGGATTCGATGCTGAAAATGAAGTAAAAAGGGCTTGATCAGGTATTATTAATTATTAATAATGAAATTATTTAGCTTACCTCGCTCCGTCCTCGGATTAGTCGTTTTTTCCGAGCCGTCTCCAGGCAGCCATTTTGATATTTGGAAAAACTAGCTTTCCATTGCGCGCATTTATATTTTATGTGCCGATAATAATATTTATCAGCTATTTGTCGCTGCACATAAAATTCATTGTCAGATCAAATAAAGTATAAATAAACCACCATTATATTGTATGAATTTAGTTCTTAAGTATCAATGTTCAGTAATCAAATTCAAATGCTGCACATAAGATAGAGCTAAAGCCAGCCGAATCGTTTCTATATGATTACCGCACATAAAAAATAATGGAGATTTGATCTCAGTGTATGGGTATTTATCGATTTAAAAAAAAATCCACTTGGAATGTAATAGAAGCTTACATAACATGTTTAAATATTTATTTTTTGGTTTTTTTGTTCAATCCGACAAACAGCAATGATTTTTTCCAATAAATTAATCTGGCAACTGTGAAGAGATGATTATTTTCTTGTGTATGCACATCTTTGTTTGCGTGTTGGCTGGCGTATACGTTGTATTGTTCGGATTGAATGAAGTTGCATCGCGTACACGTAAAAAAATAACCTTATATGTTTTGGCAAAAAACCATTCGAAAATACTTATACTCTTTATTATGCCGCCTAATGAATGATCCCATACCAAAAAGCTAATAACATTCATAAGTTAATGAAAAGTATAAGTTTCGGAATGTATGTGACTAATGCGATGTATAAGTTTTTTCTTACACATATCATTAAACGCCTGATTTGGCAAAAAGGTATTAGAAATCTTAATAATAAATAACATTAAATTTTTTTACGTGTAGATTTTGTACTCACCATTTCACTTATTGCGCTAGTGAGAGTTCAGTGCGTGATTTCTCTTGTTTCGGATTGCAGAACGATCGCGCGATCGGCCGAATTATTTGTTCTGCATTGCGCGGCCGGTAATAAAAATCAGTTCAGTGCAAGATTTCTCTTGTTTCGGACTGCAGAACGATCGCGCGATCGGCCGAATTATTTGTTCTGCATTGCGCGGCCGGTAATAAGAGTAGCTAGCGGTTGTATGTCAAACTGCGGAATGCCATTCCGCGGAATTCCATTTCGCGGAGTCCGATTCCGCGGAATGCGACATATCCCGGAAAATCATTTCGCGGAATGTACATTGCGCGGAAACTGACCATTTCGCGGAATGACCCATTTCGCCGAAAATTTAATTGGGACATATTTTTTTTAGCTGAGTTACAAATGCCACCTCGTTTGTACTTTGTATGTAAGGCTGTCGAGGTTTTTCAGTGTTTTATTTGCCGTCAGACTATGAGCCACATATAATACTTGATATACCGAATGTTTAAATTAGACGTCATATGCATTATATCCAGTGAAACCTTGAAAATGAGATTTAAGAACATTTACATCAAGTTACTCTATCAAGTGATATAGCTCGTAGTCTGGGCGGCACATTATAGAATTTAAGTGATAAAGCGAACCTGACCAAACCAGAGTCTATTATATAGAGTTGCGCAAAGAGGATCTTCTTACTCTTATTCTGAATGATGCTCTTGTTATTATGTTGAAAACTTTCATTTTTGTTCAACCCTTCAAGTGACTTCACGGGAGTGATCACTTCTAAAGCTTTTTAATTCGATAACCAAAGTCACCTACAGAGTGCAAACACGTGAGTTTCTTGTTGCAACTTTATTGGGGGGTGTATTGAAGTTTTTTTTAAGCTGTTTCTAGAACAAATCTAATACATTTCAATTCATGAGTTTTAATTCGCCATAATAATCATCAGGCGATAACAATACTTCCGCCTTACCAACAATCATTTGTTTACTTTGCTCGATAGGTAGACGGTTTGACAGTTCAATAGGTAGATTTGGATTCACTCTTTGCGTAACCCTATATAATAGACTCTGGACCAAACATTTTGCCTCTTTGCCTTTTTAGCATGTATGCATTTTACCGACTTATGACAAAACACTGAATTCACCCTTCATTAAATGCGCGTATTAGCGCGGTATGAGGAAATCCAATTATATTTGTATAACATGCACGCGTTACTTCGGTATAAGGCAAACGACGAAACGGGTTCTGATTTCTTAAAATACTGCATTTTTTAAATGAAGGCATTTGGAAAAACAGAAAAGACAGAATCACCGTCTTCGATCAGAGGTCGCACAGACTGAACAGTCAACATCCCAGCATGAGACAACGGGCAGGAGCATTCTCACACAACACCCAATGGACCAGTGGAGAACTTTTCCCTTTACGAAAAGTTTTCTCGTTGCCGAGGCGGGAATCGAACCCACACTCCACAGCACATGCGTCTAGTTAGACGATTGACGTCGCTAACCGCACGGCTACGATACCCACTTCTTTATATACACGCGCTTTCTCGATACAAGACAAAAACTGGGTTCTGCGTTCTACAATGCACGCATTTGTCCGGGGGTACGCCGTTTGGCATAAAATAATTTGTCATAATAGTCGTTTGCCGTCGGAGACCATTTCTCAAAACGTATTATTCCCCAAAAAGAGAAAGTAAAAGTAATTCTATTTTATTGTATCATTTTTTAAAAATCAAACAAATGCTCGAGATAATGCGAAATACGTGATGTGGCCTTTCTTTTAAATCACGGTGCAATGCGAAAGGGGAGATCATTGCTTCTTTTATATTACGCAATAGCTCGGGGTATTGCAAAAGAGTTGATGATGCACACGTTTGTTTGGAGGAATGCAAAAGGGGAGATTATTCTTCTTTTAAATTACACGATTGTTCGTGATAATTCAAAAGAGTTGATACCTTCTTTAAAAGCACGCATTTGCTCGGTGCAATGCGAAAGAGGAAACTATTCCTTCTTTTAAATTACCCAGGTAACCATTAGCACTTTATTTCGCCTTTTCGGCTATATAGGGCTATTATGAAGCCAGTATGAAGTTTGTTAGCTCTGTAGTAGCCTTATAGTCGCACGTATGGCTTATTTTAATGCTTATGGTTACCTGGGTACGCAATAGCTCGGGATAGTGCAAACCAATTGATGATGCCTTCTTTTAAAGCACGCGTTTGTTCGGAGCAATCGAAAAAAGAAGATCATTCCTTCTTCAAAATTACGAGATTGTTTGCGATAATGCAAAAGAATTGATGCTGCCTTCTTTGAATAAAGCTCGCATTTGCTCGGTGCAATGCGAAAGGGGATATCATTCCTTCTTTTATATTACGCGATTACTCAGGATAATGCAAAAGAGTGGATGATGCCTTTAAAAGCATGCGCCTTCTTTATTGTCAATATCAAGAAGTCTATGCTCAAGTCCAGCTTTAAGTTGCGTAAAGAATATGATTAATGAAAATAAGATCATTTTCATTGCGTATGCCAAACGACCATTATGCCAAACGACTATTGTGCCAAATGACCATTATGCCAAACGACTTTAAGCCAAACGGTTTTATGCCAAATGACTTTATGCGGGGTAGCCCCCATTTGCCCGGTATATTGATTTTTTTTGTGTTTTGGCCTTCTTGGCCTTCTTTATACGCACGTATTATTTATTTTGGATTGGCCTTCTTTATATTAGATATTAGGCTAAAACTGCGTTCTGCCTTATTGAAGTACATGTATTTGCCCGGTATAAGGCAAAAACTGGGATTCGTTCAGTATTCGAGTTTCCTCGTACACAAGACATGAAAGCTGTATGAATTTTTGAACAATGTACAAGAAAGATGATTTCAATAGATAGCATTCGTTCAATGACATATTTTCAAATGAAAAAGTTGTTAATTCAATGATTATTGAATGCGAATGAGGTAAGTATTACGCAACATTGTACAAATGTATCATACATGCCAATCTTCTATTTCAAAGGAAACAATTTGGACAGCAAATTTTTTTTTACATTTTATCAAAACGTTGAAATTTAAGGAAAGATGTATTTCCTGCATGATTCTATGCTTAAAAGTATGTTACTAATAGCCTTTTTTTAAATAAATTTTCCAAATTATATTAAAATAATAGTCCGGGAAATGTCATTCCGCGAGATGGGTAATTTCCGCGGAATGCACCATTCCGCGGAATGTCGTACTCCGCGAAATGGGTTTCCGCAATGTGGTACTCCGCGAAATGGAATTCCGCGGAATGACATTCCGCAATTTGTCATACAATCGTAGCTATCGAACAAGTAAGTGCAGTGCGTATTTTAGTCGTCGGGAAAGAAATAAAATATCTATCATTTTGTGTTCGGTGGCTCATGCGCATGTCGCGCGCGGTCGAAAAAAGCGAGTTCTTTAATAGTTTGCTGTAGCCATCGAGCAAGTGAGTACAGAGTGCTGCGCTTCCGCGCGGTCGTCCAAAACGCGAATCTCCTTAGCTTTCATATGCCACCGGGTGTGCATGTTTTTTAACTTTTAACTCGTATTAGTGTTATTCCCCATCCCATAGATCGCATCGCTTACCAAAGTGAATCCAGATAAATTATCCTTTGAAACTAACACGATATCCTATCCCAAGACAATCGTGGAGATACAGAGGTATACTCGGTCTCTAGTAGCAACGAGAGTCGGACTAACAATCCTTCCATTCCTATATGACCGTAAGGACGTGGCCGGCGCCGTTATTGACTTTAAATATTTGAGCTCCCGAAACGTGTACATTGAGAATGGGTAGCTAATCCCAAGCCCCATTCATTGTGTTCTCTGTACAATTTCGCAAGTTCAGTCAATCACGGAGTAGCAACTACGAATTGTGCGGTCATAATGCTCATGCTCATGCTCACCATTTCACTTATTGCGCTAGTGAATTTTAGTCTTCCACATTTTATTGCATTCACAATACGGTCGTCAAATTTGTCTCTCACTTCGATTTTTGGAAAGCAGTTTTCGACAGTTTTTGGGCGTGAAGAGAATTAATTGGTAGTCAAGATTGAAAAATGTAAAACTCAGTTAGTGAATATGTTTTAGGAGTGATAAAGTCAAGTAAACAATGGGAAAAGATCAAGGGAAAAACCAAGTGAGTGTGTATATGTTTGATCCGAACGTTCGAACGTTAGTATGCGTTCGATGAACATACGAATATCGGCCTAGGAAAAACGCAGTTTTCAGCGTTTTTCCAGCAATCCCCCAGTAATTGCTAGTTTTGATAAGTGAAAAATTAACATGGGAATGCCATGAATATATTATGATGAAGGGTAAGTCCGTAAATAGCCCCAAAATATTGAATTTGGTTTAAAACTTTATTAGTATTAGTGCGGGTTCGAAAAAAAAAATCATCGTCATTACCGGATTGATTACGGTTTATAGAGCCTTTATTAACATAGAGAAAAGTAGTAGGCCGAGAATAGTCCCTTGAGGCACACCACTTGATATAGGGATTCTGTCGGATTGAATGTTATTAAAATCAACATATTGCCATCGGTTTGATAAGTAAGACCTTATCAAGTTCACGGAGAATGAATCTAACTTGAAATTGTCTTGTAATTTTTTGCAAAGTAGACGATGATTAATTGAGTCGAAAGCTTTACTGAAATCCAAAAGAACCATGACCGTAATCATTTTATTGTCTAGAGCTTCTCTAATATCATTTTCTATTTTCGTTAATGCAGTGATAGTACTACATACATGCTTTACAGTAGCCTGATTGCGGAGGGCACAATAAGTTGTTACGGGTAAGATAAAGATTTAACTGTTTTGAGATAATGGATTCAAACACTTTCGAGAGAGTGCATAGTATGCTTATCGGACGATAGTCATTATCGGTAGCAGGATTTTCAATTTTGGTATAATCTTTGCTATTTTCCAATCTACGGGGAACTTAGAAGTAGTAATACAACAGTTAAAAATATCGGTAATGTACGGTAGAGTCACACATAAAGATAACTTCAAAATGTGTAGTGGAATTAAGTCATTGCCGACTGCTCCACAATCTGCAGACCCGAATTCTGCAAGAACATCATTATTAGACAAACATTCGAAAGAAAAATTGGATGGTGCTTCAACGGCATTTTCGTTTTCATGAAAGGTAGAAGAAGTACAATGTGACCCAAAATAATTATTCAACGTTTCGGCGGTAACATCACCGCCGCCCATTTTGCTGCTAATATGTTTAATACCAAGTCGCTTTATATTCTTCCATAATTGCTTAGCCGAAAAATAGATGTTAGGTTGTGAAGAAAAATATTCCCTTTTCGTTCGTTTCACTTCACGGTTAGCTAGATTACGAAGTTTAGTAAAATTACAATTAATTGCATATTATTCGGCAACTCGGCCGTACGAAAACCATTTTTTGTTAAATATCTTGGCTGTGCATATGCACAGCATATGTTTCGAAATGGACATATTGATATGAAATTTGCGAAAAAGAATCCAGGCATAATGGACGTTATGCATAACGGACGTTAGGCATAATGTACGTTAGGCATAATGGACGTTAGGCATAAAATGACTCAAAGAACAGCCCATGACATAAAGAAGGCAGAATTATGCCAAACGTCCATTATGCCTAACGTACATTATGCCTGACGTCCGTTATGCCTAACGTCCATTATGCCTAGCGTACTTATGCCTAACGAACTTATGCCTAACGTCGTGGACCCATGCTTTTACACAGGGTGTGAGCCTGTGCTAAGCCGCCGAATGGGGTTGCCATAGTTGAATAGCCGCCGTGTGTAAAGTAAATAGGCGCGCTCTAGCGCAATTCAACGGAGGCTGATTGATATGATCACGATCTGAGTATTTATCTTGGGATGCACACGGAAGCTTTCATTTACCCATTAATGGGTACTTTCGTACCCATTTCAAACAAAAGCGGCATTACTCATTTAATGGGTAAATCGCATTTTTTTTTTTTTACAAGGGAGAATGCATTTACACACTAACCCAGTACACGTGCATTGTAGTTGCCAAACTACCACACGGAAGTGTACTGGAGTGTCGGACTCGACCATACCGGTAACACTGACTAAACTCCCTTGGGCTCCACCATCGTTTCTCCCAGGAACTACCTCCCAGTACTACTTCTGGGGGATGGCAGTACTAAGCGTACTCGCTCATTATCGCTCACACAGGCACTCGTCCCACGCGAGACTGACTTGGGTGCTCGCACACCATTCACTCCATTTGAGTCTTACTTGGATGCTCTCCCGGGCGCTCCGCTGCCATGCCTCGAGGTGTCAATAGCGGTAACTGCCTGGGCCTACAGATATTACGCTAC
The DNA here is from genome assembly GCF_024139115.2 of Armigeres subalbatus. Taxonomy (NCBI): domain Eukaryota; kingdom Metazoa; phylum Arthropoda; class Insecta; order Diptera; family Culicidae; genus Armigeres; species Armigeres subalbatus. The sequence continues at coordinate 302,864,901 of NC_085141.1, forward strand.
GACACTCCTGCCTCAGCACGAGCAGATCAATCACACCACTGCCGAAGCAGACCACACGCTACCCTGCCGAAGCAGGGACACTCCCCATGCACCACATGTGCACAACTGTAGGTGTGTGGGTACAATCCACTGCTACCCTGCCGCCGAAGCAGCTTCTCCAAAGACCATTCGCTCCATGTGACCCTTTTTCGGGTGCTCACTCTAACACTCCACTGCCATGCCTCGAGGTGTCGAGAAGGTACCTCGACTCCTACCTCAGCATGTGCAGTCCATACTCAGACTTCTGCTGCGCTTCGAGGTGTCGATAGCGGTAACTGCCTGGGCCTACAGATATTACGCTACGACACTCCTGCCTCAGCACGAGCAGATCAATCACACCACTGCCGAAGCAGACCACACGCTACCCTGCCGAAGCAGGGATACTCCCCATGCACCACATGTGCACAACTGTAGGTGTGTGGGTACAACCCACTGCTACCCTGCCGCCGAAGCAGCTTCTCCAAAGACCATTCGCTCCATGTGACCCTTTTTCGGTGCTCACTCTAACACTCCACTGCAATGCCTCGAGGTGTCGATGGGATACCTCGACTCCTACCTCAGCATGTGCAGTCCATACTCAGACTTCTGCTGCGCTTCGAGGTGACAATAGCGGCGGCGACACGCTATGACACTCCTGCCTCAGCACAACCAGATCACTCACTCCCTGCCGAAGCAGCTCACGCGCTACCCTACCGAAGTAGGTACACTCCACAACTCACTCTAACACTCCACTGCCATGCCTCGAGGTGTCGATAGCGGTATGTAGGGACCAATCAACGATACTACGCTACGACACTCTTACCTTAGCATGTGCAGTCCATACTCAGACTTCTGCTGCGCTTCGAGGTGACAATAGCGGTGACGCGCTATGACACTCCTGCCTCAGCACAAACAGATCACTCACTCCCTGCCGAAGCAGCTCACGCACTACCCTACCGAAGTAGGGACACTCCACATGCCAATTGGCACTCCCTGGGCTTGTGCTTTTGAAGCGGCACACAGTCGCTTTGATAGAGTCCGCTTACGGGCACTTGTGGTTTTTTGGGAGGGATTTTAGCAGAGCCCACTGCTAAATCCCACCACGCCCTAGGCAGTTCTCCCTGACTCGCAGACAGCTGGGGAGGGGTCGTCAATAAAAATCGCATATACTCATTAATGGGTACTCCCATTGAACTTCAAAAAATGGGTAAATTCCACCCCTTGTTTCGCTGTTGAAAATGTATGAAATTTACCCATTTCTTGAATATTTATTTCTGGATTTTCAATTTATTGCAATATCTTGGAGACAATTTGAAGAAAATATCAAACACCAAGGTTTGTCGGAACTAAGGGTATGCGATATCACACTTTTTCCTAACGAAACGAAACGAAACGAAATTTAAAATGTCTATGTTGATTCGAAACGAAACGAAACGAAATATAGATTTACTTTCGAGTCTTCGAAACGATACGAAATCAGGGTCCATTTAATTCGAAATTTTTCGAAACGAAACGAAATTTAATTTTTTTTTCCGCGGAATTTTTATTAAATTAGTTTTATATTATGTACGAAGTTTCGTTAAAAACCTAATTTCACCTGAATTTTCTTTAATTTTTTGTGATTTTTTTTAATAGCGTTAACTCATAGTTTCATTGACGCTAAAGGTCGTAATCAAGTAAAAAAAGAACTGGGTGTAATCTACTCTGGATAAAAAAAACCCAGATTAATCCACCTAGCGTTGGTGGTGCCTTTCTCGCATTTAGTTGAGACACCAACCTTATATGGAGTATATATGGTCCGATGTACCACTTTCTTCATAACTTTCAAACGCAAAGACCGATCGTTATAAAATTCAATAGTGATCAACAAGGCTTTGTCCCCTGTCGAATGAAACTTGTTGCGAGAAAATCGGTTGAGGATTACTATACGAAAAGTTGTCTAATGTTTTTCATAGCTTTTGTGCACACACATACGCACACACATACACACACACATACACACACACATACACACGGACAGACAGACATGTGCTCAGATCGTCGAACTGAGTCGATTGGTATATAATACTATAGGTCTCAGAGGCTTCTATCAAAAGTTCGTTTTCGGAGTGAAATGATAGCCTTTCGGTACAACTTAGTTGTACGAGAAAGGCAAAAACCCTGATTAATCCACCTAGCGGTGATGATGCCTTTCTCGTGCATTATAAAAATAGTATTTTGGCCATAACTTCCGATCCCATAGTCCGATCTGACCAATTTTCAATAGGAAACAATGGTAGAGTATCCTGCGTCGAGTGCAAAATGTTGCGAGTAAATCGGTTAAGGATAAGTACCTGAAAAATGAGTGACATTTTTTTACTTCTTTTTTTATAAAAAAGTGGTATTTTGGCCATAACTTCCGAGCCCATAGTCCGATCTGACCAATTTTCAATAGGAAACAATGGTAAAGTATCCTGCGTCGAATGCAACTTTTTGCGAGTAAATCGGTTAAGGATAAGTACCTGAAAAATGAGTGACATGTTTTGGGATTGGTGCGCACAGACACACACACACATACACACACATACACACACATATACACACACATACACACACACATACACACACACACACACACATACACACACACGGGGCAGCAGGGACTTTGTCCAAGGGCTTGACGACCCCTCCCCATGGCCACTGCGAGTTAGGGGCCTGTCTAGGATGTGGTGGGGTTTGACAGTGGGCTCTGTTGAACCTCTATAAAAAGCTGCATGTGTCTGCAAGCAGGCCCTATCACAGCGACCGTGCGCCGCTCAAAGCACACAAGCCCAAGAGGAGTGCCAACTGGCACATCAGGATTCATACCAGTAAGATCCTGATTATGGTATACTGGTCACGGCAAACGACATTGGACGATTCTCGGTTTTTGGATAGGATTAGGCGTATATGGGCTGACAGTCGAGCTATTCTGTTTCCTGAGTAAAAAAGAGTGACATCTTTTTGAAATGGCAGGCAGGCTAATGGTTCGACTGCCTCCGTCCCGGTAAACAACCTGGCAGGCCTCCGGTAACGCTCAACACCTGTCACCTAGACTGGTGGGTAGTAGGTTCAGATGTAACATTCCTGATCTACGTCGATCCGGCTCTGAACACGGTGCTATAAGGCACCGGAGTCAACCCTTGCATGGACCTCACTGTTTACAAAGGCACCCATGGGATCACAAAAGGCGACTATCTACAACGGGTAGAGATAACGGCCCGGAGGGGACCCTTTAACATGGAAACGAATACAAAAATCAACGAAGGAGCAGGCGGAGCGATTGTTTTCGCAAGAGTGGGAAGCTGCAGCGATCTCCAGTGATGGCGCAGGCAGCAGTAGCAAGTACCAGCAGTTTGGCCAAGACTTCTGAGAACCAGGCAGGCCAACAGGAGCTAGGATCCGAGAATAGGGTGTCCACACCAAAATCGGCAAGTAGTGTTATTCAGGAGGAACTACAACTTGGGAGGTCCAACCTGATGGAAGTGCGGAAGCGAGTCAACGAGCTTTATGACTTCGTGAAGGACAAACACAATGTCCACACTAAGATAAAGGTTCTAGTGACGAGCATCAAATCCGCCGTTAAAGCTGCCGAGCACGAACAGAACGCGCTCAAAAAAGAGCTGAGGCAGCTGAAAAAACGCTGAGAGAGGGAGCGGAGCATGCAGCAGACACACAGCAGACACCAATGAGCATCCAAAATACTCGCACGGAGAAGCGAAGCAGGGACTCGCCAGGGAGCAGGAAGTCCCGAAGAAGCAGCGGAACGTGCACGATTGTGCTAACGTACTAAAGGATGGCGCCAAGAACGGTGAATGGCAAACCGTAGAAAGCCAGCGAGAGAAGAGGAAGAACCAGAAGGGGACTGTGCGAAAGAAGAAGGAACAGAAGAAGAATGAAAAACGTCGATCTCCGCAGTAGAGGGTCAAGGGCGACTCCCTGATCATCTACGCGAGCAACAGGACGACATATTCAGCACTCCTAAGGAAAGTAAGAGAAACCCGGATCTCAAGGACTTGGGAGAGAAAGTAGTGAGGACTAGGCGTCTAGACTAGAAAGGGGAGTTGCTGTTCGAGCTGAAGAAAGATCCAACAATCAAAAGCTCGGCCTTCCGGGAGCTCGTTGCCAATTCCTTGGGCAGTGAAGCAAACGTAAGAGCTCTTACACAGGAAGCAGTAGTCGAGTGCAGAGACCTGGACGAGATTACGTCGGAAGACGAACTGAGGGAGGCTCTTGTCTCACAATGTATGCTGAGTGAGGTGCAGATGACGATCCGGCTTAGGAAAGCGTACGGTGGTACACAAGTAGCAGCGATACGATTACCAGCAGTTGCTGCCAACAAAATGGTGGAGGTGGGCAAGGTGAAAGTCGGATGGTCGGTGTGCCCGTTGAGACTCACTCCGCGGGTCACCAAAGAGATGGAGAGATGCTTCAAATGCATGGCGTTTGGACACCAGGCGCGAAACTGCAAAGGTCCGGATAGATCCGGTCTATGTAGAAAATGTGGCGAAGAAGGACACGTTGTTAGGGACTGTACGAAGCAACCGCGATGCCTGCTCTGCAAACCGGAGGACGGAAACGACCATACGACGGGTGGCTTCCAATGCCCTGCATACAAGAAGGCGATGGCGGGCCGAGATTAATGGAGATCATCCAGTTGAATCTCAATCATTGCGACACCGCACAGCAGCTGTTGTGGCAGTCGACAACAGAAGCAATGTGCGACGTGGCAATTATTGCTGAGCCGTACCGGATCCCTTCTGACAACGGCAACTGGGTGGCGGATGCTACGGGGATTGCGGCTATTCAAGTGATGGGCAGATTCCCTATCCAAGAGGTGGTAGACAGCTCTAACGAAGGTTTTGTTGTCGCCAAAATCAACGGGATCTTCGTGTGTAGCTGCTACGCACCCCACGGTGGACTTTAGAGCAGTATAACAGGATGCTGGATGCACTCACGGAGAAGCTGATCGGCCTTAAACCCGCAATCATCGGAGGCGACTTCAATGCTTGGGCAGTGGATTGGGGAGCAGGCTGACCAACGCCAGAGGTTACAGTTTGCTGGAGGCGCTTGCAAAGCTGGAAGTCAGACTGTGCAACGAAGGTACCGTTAGTACATTTCGCAGAGACAGCAGGGAGTCCATCATTGACGTGACGTTTTGCAGCCCGTCGCTGGTGAGAAACATGAACTGGAGAGTTTGTGAGGACTACACTCATAGTGATCACCAAGCTATCCGGTATAGTGTTGGAACACGGCTACCGACGACGCGGAGAGGGATAAGGACTACCGGGCGAAGATGGAAAACGAAGGACTTTGACAAGGAGCTTTTCATCGAAGCACTTCGAGTTGACAGCGGCGCAATAAATCTGGAAGCAGATGAACTGACGGAAACGTTAGCGAGGGCTTGCGATGCGTCGATGCCAAGAAAACTGGAGCCATTAGACAGCCGACGCCCAAATTACTGGTGGAACGAATCTCTTCATTTTTTAGAGATTGTGCTAACGTAAGAACTATATCACATACATAAAACGCGACGCGAGACTGGACACAACACTTATGGTTCTTACAAACGAAAAAAAGATTTTTTTTTAAATTACCTTTTTGTCGACCGGTTTCGGGTTCGATGCTGCCCATCTACAGGACGTGGTCCAACCACGGGACGGTCCGACCACGTCCTGTAGATGGGCAACATCAAGCCCGAAACCGGTCGACAAAAAGGTAAATTTAAAAAAAAACCTTTTTTCGTTTGTAAGAACCATAAGTGTTGTGTCCAGTCTCGCGTCGCGTTTTATGTATGTAAACGAATCTCTTGCCAATCTTCGTGCTGCCTGTCTCAGGGCCAGGAGACGTTTTCAGAGGGCAAGGTCTGAAACGGTAAGAGAAGAACGTAAGATAGTTTTCCGGGAAGCTAGAGCGGCTTTCAAACGGGAGATCAAAGTCAGCAAGTCCAACTGCTTCAAGCAGTTGTGCCAAGAAGCTGACGCTGATCCTTGGGGCAATGCTTATCGGGTGGCAATAACGAAAATCAAGGGTCCAGCGACGCCAGCGGAGATGTGTCCGGACAAGCTGAAGATCATCGTGGACGGTCTTTTCCCGCAACATGATTCTACGATGTGGCCGCCTGCACCGTACGAAGATGAAGACCGTGTCACCATTGCAGGTATGCAAGTCTCCAACGACGAGCTGTCATCAGTGGCGAAAGGTCTGAAGAAGAAGAAAGCTCCGGGTCCGGATGGAATTCCAAACGTGGCTTTTAAAACTGCGATACTGGCGTTTCCAGATTTGTTCAGGATGGTGCTGCAGAAATGCCTAGCAGATGGTTACTTTCCGAATAAGTGGAAGATTCAGAAACTGGTGTTACTGCCGAAACCAGGAAAACCGTTGGGGAGTCCAGCTTCGTATAGGCCCATATGCCTGCTGGATACACTGGGGAAGCTTCTGGAAAGGATTATCCTTAACAGGCTGACGCAGTTCACGGAGGGTGAGATCGGCTTGTCGGAGAAGCAGTTTGGATTCCGAAAAGGCAGATCGACGGTGGATGCAATTAAGGCGGTCGTTGAAGTTGCAGAGAAAGCATAAAAAAAAAAAGAGGTGCGGCAATCGGTTCTGCGCCGTAGTAACAATTGACGTCAAAAACGCGTTCAACAGTGCCAGCTGGGAGGCCATCGCCGTAGCGCTGCATGGAATGCGGGTTCCTGGCTATTTGTGTAGAATCCTTAAGAGCTACTTCGAAAACCGGATTCTGGTCTACGATACGAACTCGGGGCAGAAGTCGATTAGGGTTACGGCGGGTGTTCCGCAAGGCTCCATACTTGGCCCAATGCTGTGGAACGTTATGTACAACGGAGTGCTAAAGCTGAAGTTGCCCAAAGGCGTGCAGATCTTCGGATTCGCGGATGATGTCGTTCTAACGATAACCGGAGAGTCGCTGGAAGAGGTAGATATGCTAGTGGCGGAGACGACCGACGCAGTTGAAAATTGGATGAATGGGGTCAAGCTGCAGCTTGCTCACCACAAAACGGAAGCACTATAGGATTTCGGGCGGTCATTAATCGAAAATGTCATGTCTTCCGAATTATTTTAAAATATTTTCTCTCCATTGTCAATACTCTAATTAAGAGAAATTCTGAATTTGAAGTCTCTAGGTGCACTAGTTCCAAAGATATAAGGTGGCAAAGTCAGAAATGGGTAAAAAAGTTAGCAAATTTTCTGAAAAAATATTTTATTTTCAACTATTTATTGAAATATTTTTTAAATGTTTTTTCTTCAATGTTAATACATCATTACAAAGGTTATTGTATAAGCTTTTAAATGGTGTGCAAAACTAATGGTTACACTGTGAAAAAATTGAAAAAATGCGGAAGCAATATTTTTTCCAAAAACGACGCTATTTTCAACTTTGATAGTGAAGAACTTTTTTCCTCAGGAATCCCCGGGTTCTTTTATGATACACATCAAGGACAAAGCTTCGACTAAAATGTCCTGAAAGAATTTCTTGCCAGTATTTGCAATTAACAGAGTTAAGTCACTCTGATTTTTTTTCATTTGTTTTTTTACCGTGTTTTGCCTCTCTCGTACTCCAAGGTTAATGCTCATTCCAAAAACGAATGTTTGATAGAAGGCCCGGAGACCCCTAGTGGTATATATCAACTAACTCAGCGCGAAGAATTGAGGTGATGTCTGTATGTGTGTGCATGCGCGTCTGTATGTATGTGCGCAAAAGAACGCAATCGCCATTTAGACACTTATTTGTGTCCGATTTTCTCGCAACAAGTTTCATTCGACGGGAAATCTAGTCCCATCGTTTCCTATTGAAAATGGGTCAGACTGAACTATGCGCTCAAAGGGTATGGTCAAAATACATTTATTGGTAATAACTTCGACTGATGGAGAACTAAATATGAGATTTCATAATATGTAAATATTTATAAATCTCCTGGAATCAATAATTCCCGACATGTTTATTGCAAAAGTAAAGACGAACAATATCTTAGTTAGAACGGAGCGTATGAAATTCCTGCTAGTGTTCATGAATGTCTGGCTAATGGTAGGGAAATATTTATTCACTCATCTACACTTTGAGGTTCGCTGGCTGAACAACCAGCGGAACGTCAATATAAACAGTCGAAGAAATTTAGAACTCATAATGCAAGAAAATTAGCAAGAGAGGCCAATGTTGACATTTTCCTTCGTGCCTTACATGAATCAGATCCATTTTAAGCTCGATTTGGATAACGAGGAGACGTTGGAAAAAATTTTTCACTTAGTTATTCTTATGCCATGCGTAATTTTGTAATATTTGAAGATTTTCAAAAGTTCTTTATCTTCTAATACTTTAGATGAATTTATCTCATCTTCCATCGTTGATGGAATTGAAGAAAATATCATTGAAGACTTAAACCTTGACACAGAAAAAGAATGATGCTGTATATAACTTGTAGAAATCATGAAAACAAATCAAAAGTAATTCAAATAGTGTTGTTATTTAAATTAAAAGAATTTTGCTTTTCGGAAGAATGGAGCATTCTTACATTCCACAATGAATGTCCACATTTTTTGAGAATATATTAATCTCATTTTAACTTGTACACGTAAAAATGTCATGGGATTGCGATTTCTAATTTGCTAATACCCTTTTTCAAAAGTTATTTTCAATTCTGATTATTTGATTAACATTTAATGCTTTATAATCCTTCAGATCCTAGTACTTTGTCAAACAAATTGTTCTAAATACAAATTGTGAGGCATGAGAGTGAGAACAAAAAAATATCACGGAATGTCATGAAATTAATGTCATTTAACATGATCGCCGCCATAATGTCCATAAATTGCTGAACTTAGTTTTTGTACAGCCCCCTTCCTTCTCCTTAAGAAAACGCACGAAATTTCAACTTCCCAAATAGGTTTGCTTTGTCACGTTAATCGAACCTATGAAAAAAATAATTACGTAATTCATAAACGATCCCCAAAGGGGGGGGGGGTTGGAAATTGTATATTCATGCTATTTCGACCATACACAGCTAAAACTAAGTGGAAAATCACTTTAAAAGTCCAATTTTATTTTTGACCGCTCGCTTGTATGGGGATCCCCCATAGTGGGAAGTGATGCTGGTCAGCTACTGCCGAATCATACAGCGAATGCAGATTATCGTCGGAGAGCACGACATACCGTCCGTGCGGGCTTTGAGACATCTAGGAGTGATGATCGACGACCGTTTGAATTTCAACACCCATGTCGACTATTCCTGCGAGAAGGCGGCAAAGATGGTCAGTGCGCTTGCTAGGATCATGCCGAACGTTGGCGGACCGAGAGGCAGCTGTAGGCGTCTTCTGGCGACCGTATCATCCTCAATACTTAGGTACGGCGTTCCAGCCTGGGAGCTGCGCTCAAGACGAAACGTAATCGCAGGAAGTTGAATAGCGTGTTTCGTCTAATGGCCATTCGAGTGGCGAGTGCGTACCGAACAATTTCGTCAGAGGCAGTTTGCGTTATCGCAGGGATGATTCCAATCTGCATAACCTTAGCAGAGGATATCGAGTGTAACCAACGGAGAGGTACCAGAAATGTGAGGGAGACGATGAGACTGGACTCAATGGTGAAGTGACAGCAGGAGTGGGACAATGCAGACAATGGAAGGTGGACCCACCGGCTCATCCCCAATGTGTCGACGTGGGTGAACAGGGAGCATGGAGAGGTGAACTTTCACCTCACTCAGTTCCTATCCGGACACGGTTGTTTCCGCCAATATCTGCACCGATGTGGCCATGCGTCATCGCCATTCTGCCCGGCGTGTATCAACGTAGAGGAGACTCCAGAGCACGTGTTATTCGATTGTCCGAGGTTTGCGGAAGCACGTAGAGGAATGCCTGCCCTAAGCGTGGACAACATCGCAGAGCGAATGTGTCACGATGAAGATACGTGGAATGTGGTAAGCAGAGTCGTGAGGCAAATATTGTCAGAGCTGCAGCGTAGATGGAGAAGGGACCAGCAAACAAGCGTCGGCTCGGAGGAAAATCCAGCATAGTGAGCAGTGTTGGCCTCGGGTCGTCAGGGGCGCCGGTGAACCGGAAGTTTTCTGCCAACCGGAATCGTCGGACCGACTTCGGCACTCGATCAGTCAACCTGCTGAAGAAAGAAGAAAGAAGAAGGAAGTGCTTCGGGTATGTAGGGCACCGCCAGTGCGGACGTTATCCACCTCCGGAACTGTCGGACCACCTCTGCAACCCGAAGACGAAGTCGGCGCAATGCGCGAAAGCGTCCCCTGCGATAGCCGCCGGTAGTAGGGGCACCATCAGTGCGGAAGTTTCCTTCACCGGAACTGGTGGACCACCCTCGACGCCGGGGGAAGTCAGGAGGATTCGAGTGAGGAAGTTTGCGGCACGACCGCCGAGGGATCGAGACAATGTAGCAGTGGATCTCAGCAAGCCAGTCGGCGAACTAGCCTAAGCTAGGGGCCGGAATTTTAGAAGAAGTGCATGAGCACAGCCCCCCCCGAAGTAGTCGCAGCATCCAGTGGTCCCGGGGGGATCGAGGCAAGGAGGATAAGGGACCCGGTTTATCCGGGAGGCACATTTTTAGCAGGTCGGGAGGAGCCCATCCCTGTTCGCCTTCGAGCATAGTGTGGATGCTCGAGGTGTCTGTCGCGCAGATTTTTGATGGCCTTTAACCCTTGTAAAAAAAAAAAAAACACACACACACACACACACACACACACAGACATCACCTCAATTCGTCGAGCTGAGTCGATCGGTATATAACACTATGGGTCTCCGGGCCTTCTATAAAAAGTTTGTTTTTGGAGCGATCATATAGCCTTTACCGTATACTGTATACGAGAAAGGCAAAAAGTTATTCACTTGCTTCGGAGTTTCCAATCCATGACCAATAATGATATGCTTACAGTCAATTCATCCCTTAGAGCCTTCTCAACTCGGTAAGCGGTGCTTACCCATGTTCTTAAACCTAGTTTGAGGCCGAAGTGGAGGTGAATAAATCGGTTATTAATAAGAGACGCTGAAAAATAACTTCAAAAGGGCCCTTGGAATCCACGACACGACTTTGCATCTTTGACAAAGTTATACTGATTCAAAGCTGGTTACGTTAACACAAATAGGATAGAATAGTTAAAGATACTTTTTGTTTTCTATTAGATATTTCTAACAAAACACTGAAGACGTTTTATAGAAGAAAACTAAATACGTATTTGTCGACTCAGAACGGGGTTATGTAGTAAGCATCTCAAATAGCTATGCAAGGAAAAGCATAGGATTGCCAATCCAGAGATGGCGAGCTCGATTCTCGGTCTGGTCAAAGATGTTTTCGGGTTGGAAACTTTTTCGACACCCTGGACATAGTGTATCCATTGTCTTGCCACACAAGATACACACTAATGACTGATGAAGTGCTAATAGAATACTAAGTTGAAAAGCAGATCAAGTTCCAGTTGATTTAGAACCATTAAAGAAGAAGAAGTAAGCGTTAATAGAAAACAAATGTATAGACTTAATCATTTTTATTAGTTTATTTGTTTATATGATACATCAACAGGCTGTATTGGCCCTAATGATGCTTACTTGAGCTTGAGCTTGAGCTTGATTGACTGCTCGTAGTTGCTACTCCATTATGACCAGATCAGCTGTTCTTGCACAGGGAACCAACAGATGTTTGCTTGGGACTAGCACACATCTTCAATGTACAAGTACTGGTGATCTCATTTGTTAGGTCATACTGGCGCCTGCCACGTCAGAATGCAAGTCAATGTAGGGAAGGGGAGGAAATGATGATGCAATCACTCGCCCACTGCAAGCCGAATATACCTCTGCACTTGCCACGAGTTCATGCGGAATTTGTTGGAATTTCTGGGTTAGGTTGGAGAGGCAGAGGTCCGTCTTGGTTAACGAGCTGCCAATGTGATAGATAGGAGAAGGTAACTGATGGAATTTCTAATTGGATGTAGGAAACGAGCTCTATAGTTCATTTCCAATTCTAGCAGATTACTGTTAGAATACTCAAGTTGAAGGTATAGGAATAGTAATGGAAATGGTATGGAAGTCTATTTCCAGTTCTAGCGATTGCTAGAACATGAGAAATAAAGAGAAAGATACAAAGTAGGAGAATGGAAAGGACCTGGGATTGATCCCACGAGCTCCTGCGTATGAGGCAGAAGCAGTAGCCATATGACTACCAAGCCCGCTTTGAAACAAGAGAGATCACGCACTGAACTGATTAATTTTATTACCGGCCGCGCAATGCAGAACACAATAATTCGGCCGACCGCGCGATCGTTCTGCGATCGAAAAAAGAGAGATCACGCACTGAACTCATGTATTGGCCCTAATGATGCTTACTTATAATTAATTACAAAATGCGAAATTACTTTCTATGGTCAAGTATCATTATCAACTATTCCTAAAAAAAGAACTGAACGTTTCGCGAATTAGTTGAGGGGACAAGTTAAAATCAAAAAGAGATGCAACTCTGTTGAATAGTCTTTGAAGACCGCCGATAGCACCGAACATACCGTAGTTCGTTCGATGCATAGGAGCCCTGAACATCGAACTATTCCTAAGGGATCGGGGTTGCACGTGGTAGTTAATTTGTTCCAGAAGAGAAGGGCAGTCAAGTCGTCCTTGTAGTAGATCTGCTATCAGTAATGCCCTCGTTGTGCTTCGGCGGACGTAAAGGGGTTCCAGATCAATCAAACGGCAACGGCTTTCATAGCTTGGAAGACGGAAGGGGTTTTGCCACGGTAATCTGCGCAATGCGAATCTCAGAAAACGACGCTGGACGGATTCAATTCTTTCGGCGCCATTATTATAGTGTGGAGACCAGACGACCGAGCAGTACTCCAGAACGGAACGAGTCAGGCAACAGTACAACGACTTTAGACAGTGAATTCTCTGGCAATCCTGAAGATGAAACCTAAACCTTTGATGCTTTGCTGACAACGTAGGAAACATGCTGCTTAAAGGTGAGTTTTGAGTCTAGAATAACTCCCAGATCCTTAACTTGATTAACTCGTTTAAGTTCCTTGTCATACAAGATATACTTGAGAATTATTGTTTCCCTTTTCCGCGAGAAAGAGATTACCGAACATTCAGATGGGTTAACATCCATTCGGTTAAGCAAACACCAACTTGCAAAAGCATCCAGTTGGCGTTGGAGAGAGTGACAGTCTTCAATGGAACAAATTCGGAGATACAGTTTGAGGTCGTCTGCATAGCAGAGCCGTGGTCCTTTGATTGTTAGAATGACGTCGTTGAAATAGATCAGAAATATCAGTGGTCCCAGGTGACTACCCTGAGGAATGCCTGAGGTAGCGGCAAAATGATTCGACTGATGACCACCAATAACCATGGTAAGGCTGCGACCGGTTAAATACGACTGAAACCATCGCAAGAGAGAACCATAGATTTCGATTCAATTTGTCAAAGGCTGCTGTTAGGTCGGTGTAAATAACGTCCGTTTGACTGCAATCCACCATGCTGCTGTTGAAGTAGGAGGTAAGGCACAAAAGATTTGTGGCAGTGGAACGTCCGGGCATAAATCCATGTTGGTCGTCACTAATGTATGATTTACAATGGGCGAGTAGAGGTTCCATGATGACTAGCTCGAACAACTTGGCAACAGCAGACAATGAGGTGATACCACGGTAATTTGCAACGTCCCGTCTGTTACCTTTCTTATGAGCAGGGAACATGTGCGCTATCTTCCAACAAGACGGAAAAATTCCTGACGTAATCGAAAGTTGGAAAACATGTCATCGATGTGCGTTTTCAGAAATACGGAAGGAATTCCATCTGGTCCGGGGTTGTAGGATGCTTTCAGTTTCAATGCAGCTTCGCGAACTATTTCAACATTGATATCAACCATGCTCATAGCTTGGCCGGAGATAGGAACGGAGCTCATAGCATTTCGTATTTGATCTTCTGATAATCTTCATTGCTGAAAACACTGGCGAATTTTTCTGCAAACAGTCTACTGATGTCCTGAGAATTAGACGCCAAAATTCCGTTAAGCGTCATTCGCGAAGGAAGGCCAGATTCATTACGTTGCACTTTTACGTACCTCCAGAACTTTTTAGGATGTGTTTTCAGCTTCCGTTGCAGTCCACGCTGATACTGCGAGAAGCAACTTTTGGCAGTCCGTTTGTATTCGTGATTGATTGTGCATAGTGCCGTTTCAATGACAATGTACGGTACTTTGAGAACTTCCTTAACGCTGCTCTTTTATACGACTTCAGTCGTCGCAGACCACCTGTTTGCCAAGGTGCGTGGGGAGGGTTATGCTTCACTATTTTGGGAACATGTCTGTCAACGATATATGACAGTACATGAGAGAACGTTTCAGCTGCTCGGTCGACGTCGTCATTGTCCAGAATATTACCCCAGTCTAAACTAGATATGAGATGGAGTGAAGTTTTTTATTAACAGCAACTAATACGCCGCCGCCTGGTGCTTTTTGACTATTATCCGCAGACCGGTCACATCGGAAAACCTCATAATCGTTGCCAAATATCTGGATGGAGAGCGTGCGTGAGTCCAACCATGTTTCAGTGAGAATGATGATGTCGTAAGAAAGGTCAGAAATTGCTAACATAAAGTTTTGAAGATAGTTTTATGATTTAGTTCAGCGGCGCAGCCAAAATTTTTGATAATATAAAGTATGGTTTAAGATTAAATTTGTTTCGAAATTCCGCGGAATTCCGTTAAATTTCGTGAGAAGCTGGTTTTTTTGAGCGAAATTTTTGAAATTTTACGAAACGAAACGAAATGAATAAATCAGGTTTCGCCATGCTCAAATTCCGCGAAATTCCGCGGAATTTCGTTTCGAACCACCTGAAACGAAATTTTTCGAAATACCGCATATGCTTAGTCGGAACAACAATATTTATCTATTTATATTTATATATATACATAAAAATGAAATTCTGTCTGTCTGAACATTATAGACTCAAAAACTACTGAACCGATCGGCGTGAATATTTGTATGCTGAGGTTTTTGGGGCCGGGGAAGGTTCTTAAGATGGTTCGAGACCCCTCCCCTCTTTGGAAAGGGGTGCTCCCATACAAATGAAACAGAAATTTCATAACTCGAGATCTAATCAGAGAACAAATAAATTTTAGGCGAAACGAAGTTCGTCGGGTCTGCTAGTTTTATATAAATATGAGATTTACGCAGCATCCGCATCAACTTCCCTATTTTACGATGAATGTTTGGTTTCATTATCCTTCTGGAATCATGGTAATGGCGATGTGCCAAACACTATGAATCACTTGGTTCCGTCGATATTCCGTGTTAAATTGTGTATATAATTCATCTCCTCGGTGGATCGCTGGACTTGCTGAAGGTGAAGTTTCCTGATCGGCCACATTTTGCTTCATCGATACTGGATTTCTGTAATTGAAACATATGTTATTTTTTCTTCAAATATTCCAGCTGCCAATACTAACCACTTACCTTATCCTGATAGTCCAGCGTTGTAATTGCTCCATAATTGTATTTAAATTAGTTTTCTCGTTCTTCTGCCGCAGAAAACAGGCAAAATGGCTGCCTTTACTTTTCAACTTTTGGAAGGGTACTATTTACCCATTATCTATTACCAGGGGCCTGTAGCATAATCGAAATTGTACTAATAATATTAGTAGAGTAGCTTGTAACTTGTATTTTTCTGTTGCATAATGAATCTACAAGTATGAATTTACAAGACTAATATTACAAGTAAACCACACTAATAATATTAGTGGAATTTACAAGTAACTGTTGCATAATGAAAATACAAGTAGAAATTATTAGCGTTGGCTTGTAGTTTCTTTTACAAGTATGAATGGTGCTGTAATTTAATTTACAAGTAGCTTTTATTTTATTATTTTAGCTGTGCAAAGTAATTATGCATAGTCTAATTGTTTTTAACGACTTAACAGAGAAAGAAACTATTATTTTAGATGCTTCAAATTACCATATAATGAAATACTGGGCACTAAGAATAAATTTCTCGTTCCCATATAACACTGAGAATTATGAAAATTGTCAAATGACTTTGCATATAGGGGAAAATACCTATTCTTGGCAGTCTAAGACATTCGCCAAATTGAATGGTAAAAATAATTAATAATTACACTAAAACACAGGTACAGCTTAACTGGTATACATTTGTATGCTCTTTCTTTGATGATTGGTGTTCACCAAATATAACAGCTTTTACCACAAACTCAGTAAATTTATTATAAAGTAACAGGTCAACGTTTCTTCTATTGGCATAGCAATTTCTATTATCAGCAATGGATTTGCTCTCTTTAGCAACTAGACATGGAAGTGAAAAACTGGTAATGTATTGGTGCCAAATGCTGGTTGTTTATATCCTCCAGTAGTAAAATTCATTCATATTAATCGGCCGCACGCTTATCTCGCTTCACTCAATTTTGGAACAAACTTTATTGTTTATCAAAACTGGCTTAACACAAAACATTAATTTTTAGCCTTGGCATAAATTTCATGTCATGTAGACAGATAGGCAAAAGCATTTAAACACATTGTAAAACAAATTTAACCCTTATGAAGCCAACAAAAATCAGACGTGAATGGCAGATAGGGTACCCGTGTACCCAGATATTGATATTTTCATTACTTTTACCATTTTCAACCTATTTGAATAATGTTTGCCATTTAGGAGAAGGGAACTTATATGCTTTTTGTCCACTGCCAAGATTTACATCTTTTGTCTTTTGTCTTAGAGTCGCGTAAGCAAAAGTCTATCAACCTGTTTCAAATATACAACTTGCTCTTTGCGGTCCTTACATGATATGTTTGTTTCGTAAAAAAAATCATGGTGGTTGAGTACAAGACACGACGTAAACTACGTGAAACCAAATCCATACACATAAGAATGAATATTTGTCTGTCTGCCCTTATAGACTAGGAAACGGCATGAACATTTGTATGTAGAGGTTTTAGCGAACGATGAAGATTCTTATGATGATATTAGACCCCTCCTCTTCTGGAGGAGGGATTCTCATACAAATGAAGTACACATTTCTGCTTTAATCGAAAATTAATCTAAAAAATGGAATCCAAAATTTGCAAATTTCGAATACTTAACGTATTTTAAATAATGTAAAAAATATGTATTTAATCAATTTTAGGTAAAACGAAGCTCGTCGGTTCTGGTAGTATAGTATATTAACAATATATTCCACCTCGTGAGTCTTCATATGTTAAATAATGGACAGCACTGTCCTATCCAGCCGCTGGAGCCACCCCATTCTTACACTACGATTCACAGTTGAATAATACATAATACCCTAAAAGTAGGCAATTATTTATGGTTGAAATGCGCTATGTAGGAACGGGAATGATTATAATTTTTTTGATGAGCTTGGAAAGTATTGAAGTTGCAAAAGGAAAGCGGTCCTGTCAGCCACATAAGGGTTAAAACACTACGGTGTTGCTATCACTTTTAATATAATCCATGGTCTGCGTAAAAATCCGAATAGAAATATTTGTATTTTAACACTTTTTTTTAAATAAATGCCATCGCCGGATATTTTGTTCGTATTTTTGCTAAAATCAAATCACATAGAATTGTGCGTGGTATCTTTTTAGCGTGTGTTTGATATGCTCACAAACACATTCTCTCGCTCTATTCCGAAGTGTGCTGCTGTCAAAGAAAACGAACAGTCCCGATTTTATTTAGTGAAACATAGAGCAAATATTGCATAAATTTGCTCTTTATGGTAGTAATCAAGTGGTGATAAAGTGTAAAAAGTAGTGTACGTACTTAATTTGTCGTGTCGAACGCAATAAAGAGGAGAAACAGGCGATCCAAAAAAGTAAGTAACAGTTTGCTATTCGTGCGCTGCTTTCTTTGGCAATGCAATAATGGCAAGGATTTCGAAGGTGCAAATTTGTTTCGATGATTAACTCATCAAATCTTGCTACTTTTACACAAACAACTTATTTAAATGAAAGCTTAGACTTGAAATTGTGTGATTGAATCAAAATTATGTTCATAAATAATGTATGTTTGCTGGAAAATGCAAATATTGATGAGGGTGCCAACAACTGTCGCACCCTGCCAATGCCGTATTCTACCCTAGTAGAAGTAATTTAAGTGCTGACATCAAGTATTCAAATGGTGGAGCGCTAAAGATCATTAGCAATTATGCAGTACACAGAAACCCAAAACTACTCAAAAGTGGGTTGTTTTAGCTCAAATCCGCACTTTGGACCAATAACCCTATTTTGAGTAAAATGAGTTTCCTAATACCTAGTAGTTTAACTTAATCCACTTAATATGTTAACCATAGCTGAGTTTGGTTTACCCAAAGTTGACTTTATTCATCTCAAAATTGAGAATATATTAATTTACTGAAATTTGTATTATTGTATTATTATACTAAACAATCTTGTTTAAGACCATACATATTGCATTATGTTTGACAACAATCATGGGAAAGAAAGGAAAAACGGAAAAACTACCTAAATTCTGAGTAGAATTTATTACGATATTTTCATCAGTTAGGATTTTGAACTAAGAAAGAAATCGTCCAAATTTCATAATCGAATTAGAAGCAAAATCTAAACCCGCATAAGTCTACAACAGTCGTAAATTAAACCCTCTTCAAAAATCCACAACAAACAAGTCTAGCGGGATTCGATTTACCATGGAGGATACGTTTGCGTAACTTACAAATCGCCTTAATTAAAACTTAAGTCAATCTTAGAGATCACGTAAAAACGACGCCAGTGTGCATTCCATTGGCTTGGTTAAAAATACCAATACCACGAAGCCGGCTTAAACCGCGGAATCGATAAATTTACAGAGAGTGTTCCGTGCATTGCATACCTATCGCAGTCAAAATATATATTCTATCAACAAATTTGCAAACAAACGTAAACAAATCGTTTTCCTCCTCATTGACAGTGAACTGTCGGATGAATTTTGACAGGTAAATGAACCTGACGGTCTTGTAATTTCAACCTTACTAATAATACAAGTACTAATATTATTAGTTGGCAAAAGATTATTATGCGACGCAAATTACAAGTACTTGTAATTTGTTGACTTGTAACTTGTAACTTGTAGCTAATATTATTAGTCTGATTATGCTACAGGCAGGGTTGGTTCGCTCTGAGGAGTATTCAAGAGAAGGTGTAAAAAATTCTCTTTCTCGATCTGTTATCCGAGTGTATCGTGCAGAAATACACTTTCTCTTTGTATGACAGAGCGTGCGTCATACACACTCGTCATCACACAAGCTCACAAGTGTAAGGAGTACAGGAAAATGAAAATTAGCTGTTTATCAAAATGCATACATTTAGACTGTGTTTTAAATCTTCCATATAAATAAGTTGTTGTAAATTGCTAAACATAGACCTTTTCTATACACAACAGCAAACCACACACGTTCGAAAATATTCTCACTCTTTATCGATCATGTTTCTCTAGGCTTCAATCACACGCACGTATGAACGCTCTCGAGTGTGATTCAATACACTTCTCTTTACTTGCACAATCTCTGCACATTTCAAGACGAAGTGTGAGAAATGACCAACCCTGGCTACAGGGCCCAGAAGACATTCTGTATAATGGGGTAAAAGTACACTATTCGTGGTGAAATAAATTTACCCATTATTTGACATATCAGTGTTGATGCAAATAATGGGTATATGAAACCCTTTAAATGGGTATTCGCAAATGTCCGTGCATAATATAATGGTTTAGGGTCATTTGGCCGAATGCCGTTTGGCCGAATGTCGTTTGCCGAAAGCCATTTGGCCGAATAATTGAAATACGCTTTCTTACAAAGTGGTGGCATAAAGGAGGGAGGAAAAAGGAAGAAAGAAGAAGGAAGAAATAAGAAGGAAGAAGGAAAAACGAAGAAATAAGAAGGAAGAAGGCAGATGAAAGCAGGAAGAAGGAAGAAGAAAGAAGAAGGAAGAAAGAAGAAAGAAGGAAGAAGGAAGAAGAAAGAAGGAAGAAGAAAGAAGGAAGAAGGAAGATGGAAGAAGGAAGAAGGAAGAAGAAA